>NC_056735.1:963138842-963198842 GCF_019279795.1 Protopterus annectens | reverse complement strand
CATTTCTTCATCTGATACACAGCGTACATCCTACTACAAATCGCAGGCTCTCCCTCTCCATCACCTCACATTTCCACAGCTGCTCTGCCTTCACTGCTCTTGTTTCTGCGGCATACAAAAGCACTGGTTGCACCACTGTTTTATACATCTTACTCTTCAGCTTCTTTGACAATCTTTTGTTACATATTACCTCTGGCACCTTGCGGCAGTTGGTTGCAAAACATCTGATTCTAGCTTTGAACTCCTAATTCAGACTTTCCTTCTCCTCAGTCAGACCTCCTAGATTGTTCTTTTTTTATTTATTTATCTTTTGGTGACCAGGCTTGTCCCACAAGCTATTAGCCTCTTTTCAGGAAAAACCTGAGGTGGTAGCAATAGTACTTAGGGAAATTTAGCCAGGGTACCTGGAAATTTCCACTTCTCTTTTGATAAATGCCATAGGAACTTTTACATCCACCTAGGCTACTACCAGCTCAAGTAGATGAGACCTTGGTTTAACATCTCATCTGATGGATGGCACATTCTGGGGTACATCACCCTCTACTACTACACAGTAGTGTCAGAAATGTAAAAATTAATCCATGGGCCTAGAATGGAAATAGAACCCACAGTCTTCCACTCTTCCACCCCAACTGTGCTACCTGTTGTGCCACTGAGATGTTACTTGCAGGTGTTAATGTGTTTCACTATTTTTCCTTTTAGTTCATATTTTAGCTTCTTCAGATTTCCCCATTTACTGCCATGACCACTATGTTGTCTGCACTCATCTTTATTCCATATGCCTTTAGTATTGTATTATTAGTCTTACTGCAGATATCTAGTCAATTGTATTGCATCCTGATCTGGATCCAAATTGCTCCTCTTCCATCTTACTTTCCACTACAACTGACAAACAAAACTGACTTTATCCAAATAGAAATATTGGATTAATTAGTTTAAGATACGCAGCAAAATGCATTTATTAAGAGGATACCTTTCTTTTAGAATCTCAGGGCATTCTTTGAAAATATACATCATCAAAACTTGAGGAGGAATTAACAGTGTATGCTTTTAACATGGCACTATTCCACATAATGGTCTAGTTCAGGAAAGAGCTGCTTTAAAGATCGGTCTATACTTAGCTCAAATCTGCTTAAAGCATATTTCTCATGCTCTGAAGGATTATTGTTTTACAAATTAATTTCATTTCTCATCACACTGTGCACATTAAAATTATAACTTATGCCACAAAAGGAAGAAAATGATAGTGCAACACTTTAGTCACACTGTTGACTTAGATTTTTCTCATACCTCTGCACAATAAATGACATCACAACAAACATCGAACAATGATTTACATATTACTGCATCACCTATTGGAAAAGAAAAAGAAAAGGAATAGCTTCTTACTTACATTGTGTTTTCACTCCTCCATAACCATGTGTTGATTGTCAATGCAAAATGTTCCACCTGCAACCTATTTGGCAATAAGAATATCCTGCACTTCCATTTAGCATGGAAATGTAGTAGGCTGTGTATTAATTCAGATAGTGAGGCATGGTAACTTCAGTAATTCAGCTCCAAGAACTATTTTGGGAGTATCCTTATTGTATATGGTAAGGAGGATATGTCCAGTTCCAATGGTTTGTTATCTACATGTGCTTCAGGACATGATTCAATATATTTTAAGTAACAGAATGCAAAAGTGAGGGTTGAAGAGGTTATCTGCCCATCCTGCTGAGTGATATTGGTGGTGTCCTATGGGCTTTATATAGGGTCCATAGTGTTATTCTAATACTATAAAGTAATAATTCCTTTGTGGCAGGATTAGCTAATGCTCACATGTGTTGTGTAGAAAGTGTTTAAATAATTTCAAGGGTACGAATCCAACCATTAGCTAAGTGTTACTACATGTTTTTAATTCACTACGTTAAGTGTACTTGTTGGCTACATATTGTTATAAGCCACTACTTTCCTTCTCCTGTGATAATCTACATTGTCTCTGCCTCCATGCCACCCTGATGGTATATCTTCTCCCTTCTGTATCATTAATTGTTCACCTCTACATTTGTGCAACATATGGTGCCAACAAATGCATCTAAGGCTAAATGGAAGTACATGGTTTTTGGCAGTATCTTGGGATTTGAATGCCTTCACCTGCATTACTCTGTCTCACTTCACTCCACTGTGCTAAGCTATGTTTAGTCAGTTTAATTTAACTTTGAACAAGATGAAGAGTTTCATGTACAGATTACAGTGCTCAATAGGGTAATGAAGATGAAGACGTATATTCACATTTGCTGAAATCTGCTGTCAAATAGTAACTATTACAATTATGACTTTCTATATGGTGTGCTAAGACAATACTCTAGTATAAATGTTTTCCTTGCCATGCTGTAAATATTCAAATACATATGGATGAAAAAAAAATGTTTCATAATATCTTGGCTGGCTCCTGTGTCTGGAAATGTTGGCTAAACCTTTACTTAACACATCATTATCCTGCTATTACATGAATGTGCCTGCTACCTATAGTGAAGCCTGTCTTGTAGAGATCTTTGTCCAAAGTTGGTAGAGGGCAACATAGAGTACTGTTAATTACCATTGAAAGTTCAACACTTCAAGATATGATTACATATACACTAACACTTTGTCACCAGCAGTGCAAATCAGATTAGCAGTGCTGTGCTCAAAGAGTACATTTAAAGAAAAAAAAATCAAAGAAGTATAGTTTTCTATTGCACAAAGTTTGTATGTCTGTATTACTTTTGTCAACAGGTAATCTTGATTTCAGATGATGTTGGCTCACTTAATTAATTTGTTTAAAGTATTGGTCTGCTATACAGTGTTTAAACTTGCACTGTGTAACCAGCTTGGATAAACTATTCCCACATAATCTATAACTGTCATTCTGCAGTGCACTTTTCTATGGACAACTTGAATGTTTGTCTTACCAATGCACACAGTGCAAGTATGAGACAATACAAGTGTGCAATCATACTGACGTGAAGTCACAGGAATGTTTGATTGATAACCCAGTGGTGTGCAACACCCAGTATTTATGTCATCCCATTATGTAGAACACGTCAATGTCCCTGTAAGTAAGACAGTGTACAGTAAGGACAGTATCTACATTTCATTATGTGTAATCATAGTGATGTTACATTGTTGTGTGCACACTTATACATTTGCTGTACAACTTGTGATGCACAGTACCGTCTCTTCCAGATATTGCTTTTTACAAATATTGAAATGTCCAGTCTCACATAGATATGTCCATCTTCTGATGTAGCGCCTGTGACTAATACAGTGCTCTCTAGATAGGTAGGAGGTTCAATGCCCAACATATATAAATTTGTGTGTGTGTGTATATGTGTGTGTGTGTGTGTGTGTGTGTGTGTGTGTGTGTGTTGTGTTTCTGTGTGTATGTGAGACTGTGTCTAACACTTGATGCAGTATCCATTTCACCTAAGTAGAATGTATTTAATTGTTTTAACTCCATTATCCAAATTTTTACAGAAACATTCCGTATGGCACACATTGAAGAGGTGATCCTCACAAACATCCACTCTGTCCCGCCCTTAAGAATCAGACTTCTCCTGTGGTGCTTGAAACTGGAGCAGTGCTCTCCAGATAGGTAGGAGGTTCAATGCTCAAAATGCAAAACTTGTGTGTTTGCGTGTAACAACTGGTACAGTATCTACTTCCCCTGAGAATAATACATTTAACTGTTCTCAAAATTCCCTTACCCCAATTGTTACTTAAACATCCTGCATGACACACATTAATGAGATCATCATGACAAAGTGCACTCTCTCTCTTCCCCTAAGAGGCAGACTTCTCCTCTGGTGCTTGTAATTAATACAGTACTCTCTAGACTGTGCATGCTAGATAAGGAAGAAGTCTGATGCTAGACATGAAAGACTTTTTGTGTGTGTTTCTTCCTCTGAGAAAAAATACATCTAACTATTCTTACAACTCTGTTATCCCAGTTTTTACAGAAATATCCTGTATGAGACATACTAACGATGTCATCCTGACAAAAGTGCACTCTTCCCCTTGAAAGTTGTTCTTCTCCTGGGGCACGTGCAACTAGTACAACTCTCTTTAGATTGTATAACTTGATAGATAGGAAGTTCAATACCCGCCAAAGAAGACTTGCATATCTGTGTGTGTAATGCTTGTTGCTGTCTCCACTTCTCCTGAACTGAATGCATTTAAATCTGCGCTCAGCTTCATTATACTAATTTTTATGAAAACATCCTCCAGGAAACACACTAACAAGGTCATCCTGAAAAAAGGGCACTCTCTCCCCTTAAGATTCAGACTTCTTCTGTGCTGCTTGCAACTAATACATTGCTCTCTCGACTGTGTATCTGGATAGATAGTAGGTTAAATGCACAACATGGAAGACGTGTGTGTGAGAGAGTTTACGGTTAGGTGAGCATATTCTCAGTCATTCTGTATGCTGGATAAATGTTTTAACTCATTACAGCCAGGTGACACCTCCAGGTGTTTCTGCAGTTACATGCTACTGATGCCTCTAGGTGTCAAATATTGTTTGTTCATATTTGCATTAATAATTCCAAAACTAGGCAGTATGCAAAGTAGTAAAATATTTTATCTTAAAACTTACACAATGACAAATATAACTATAGTGATATTTGACTTCTGTCGAGTGCAGGTAAAAATTAATTATTGTTCATATAATATTTATTTATATTTATTGTCATAAATTTCATATTTTCTAAATATCATTGCAACCAAGTAGTGCAGACGTAACTGTTTACCATATATGAAAGCTCTATGTTTAATGAATAAAATGTTGCTGATGGTGTATGTTTAACTTGCGTAGTTGCTGAGATATTGTAAGCTGTTTGCAAAATATTAAAACTTAATAGTTACTGTGTTTAATGTGATTTATAAAATCCAGTTTAAGACCTACAACCTAAAGAATACTACCACTATAAAAATAGTTTGTGCTGTTGAGTTTTCCATTTACACTTCTTTAGTAACCTGTATGGTTCCAGAAATATGAACATTTGTTTGAAATGTGAGGACATAATTTGATTCTACCAAAGGATTAGGCTCCACCCATTGGAAGTTACAATGCAAAATTCTAGAGCTTCCTTGGAGGAAATGAGTTAAAATGACAGATGACTTCACCAACCCTAAGACCCCTCCTTCAAATCCATAATTTCTCTGCAATACAAGGGTAAAGCTATGCATACTGTTTGCACTGTAATGAGTTGAATTTTCCAGATATTATTAAAGATCAGGCAATACTTTGTAAGCAAATGTGTAAATTAATGCTTCAAATAGCAGTGTCATGGGTTGAAAATATTTATTTAATGTTTTTATAGGGAAAGTGATGCAAACATTTATTAAGTGGGGTGGGTGGGAGGAGGTTTTCATTCTTCAAATGGCAGGTGTTTTATATGACATTGATAAGAGCACAGTATTACATTATGTTGTCTGCCTACACCCCTGGTTTAACACACTGATGAGCTATTTTAATGTCAATTTTGTTTCCTGCGGTTCCTGTATGTCTTACACTATTCTCTAGAATGTCTAATTACATAGGCTGGATGTTTAAATACATCAGTGGTTAACTTCTACAAGTGTCATTGCCAATGCAGTGACAACAGTTTACAACCCTTGATTGGCTGTAAAACTAATTTTACCAGATACATCTCCTTGGCAATACACAACTGATGTCATCCCTTCATAGATGATGTATGCTTGAATTTTACTTATTATTCTGCTGTGGCACTGGCTGCCGATAATATGCTGTATTGATGGTATAAGTTGTGTAGGAGGTTCGATCCCATTACAGCTTCAATAGTGTGACAGTGATTACTGTCATATAGCATTGGTCACCTCACAACCACCTTTATATATTCTTTTAATTATGAGACTGAATTTCAGTGTCAGTCTGTGACACTAACAAATCCTAGCATATCCAGGGAAAATAACTTTTTGGCCAAACAATGATTGCATACTGCTAACATACATGCAGTATGTCACATTTGGAGTGTGAATTCTCCTGTGTTGCTTGACTTTGAAAGTGTGCATTGTACATTGTGCAACTACATATGCAGGTTGTTTGAGTCCAGCTGTGAGTGTGTCTTTCACCCTCATGCTGTGTATCCTAGTCTGCAAAGAGATGTATGATGTGTATCTCTACAGTGATATTTTGCACTATGACTAATTTTTAGCATAAATATCTAGCTAATAAACAGTGGTGATGTCATCAATTTAACTTTGCACTGTTTCAATAGTATCTCAACATGGTCGTGCGGCTCTTGCAATTCAGGCAATGAAGTTTAGCTTGTGATCTTGGGTAGTTATTTGAAATCCATCCATTACTGCTCAGACTGTGTTGTGTCAGTGTTATTGTGACTGTACAGATCACTAACACAGTTGTCAAGCACATTTCCTTTGTACATGTATAGATGCTGATTCCTCTTACTAAAAGCTAGGACAATTTTTCACATAGTAATTATTTTTTATGTAGCAATCTTTTTATTCAGAGGAATGATGATATTTGATTTCATTTTCCTTACATAACCTATGTAGGTAGTGCTATCCTCTGGCACCAGGTAATGAGACAACATGCTATCTGTTGTTCACATACTACAGCAATTACAGACACACATACCACTTGCAATAATAACATGATTTAGTGCCTTCACATAACAAAATATCTCATAATTATACACACATAGCTGCCATTGTGCATTCATCCTATAAAATATGCATTGTCTGCTGTCAAATGCTCATGTCTTTAGCAACCACATTCAGTGTCCATTAACATTGTTCTGCCTTATACTGTAATGCAAGAATGGCATCTACCACACTTATAATGTGTCCATTACATATGTTTAATCTCAGAGATCGTTTACCACATGTGCATATGGTGTAATAAGTTAGCACAGGTGGATTGTCATAATAGTTTTAAGACTTCCACTGTGACACTTGTGGTTCATCCAGGTGCCATTAGTCAATAGAGTCACATGACTTGCTGTTCAACTCTTGACAGAGGCAGCATTATATGACTGTACTGACATTACATAAACATCATTGCATCTGGTTATTCATATCATTTTATTATGTTGGACAATATATCATCACAGGTTATGACTGTATGGCAGTGAAATGTTTATTAGGGGCATGTCATGCTGTGAGTGCTCCTGTGGGATGTGCATTGAGTACTGGTTTATATAACATACATACACAGATAGACTGTGATTCAATTCTGGGGCAATGTCTGCCTGATATGACGGAAACAGCTTCCTTGTCAAAGAAGCTGTCACATTGTAATGCTAAGTATTGTTTGGACAGTAACACGAGTAGCTCTTTTCCAGCACTGTGAATAAATCAGAGTGTTCATATTGCATTCATACCTACTGTGTTAACACACGCATTCAGATCAGTTATTTATGACAGCCTCCACTGCCATCTGATGTGACACATTCAGTCAATACAGAGGTCTGTAAACCGGACACAGAACAGAACCAAGAAAGAACCTGCATACACTAAATGGCTGTAATTTATTGAAGTGCTTTTCGTGCACTCGGTGAGCACACTTCATCAGAAACAATAAACACATATACAAGTCAGGTTTATATAAACCAAACAATCAATCTTTTCAATTAACTTTTCAAATAACCCGCCTTTCTTTTCCTTAAAGTCACAGTAAAACAAGTAGTCCAAGGTGACATATGATGGACTCCTTACTCTAAAGGTTTAAATATGTATAAACTACCACTTATAAAAAACTAACCTTAAACTAGAATACTATGGTTACATATGTATGCATAAAATATCAAGTTAGGCACTTTATGTTTATAAAAATGTTTATAAAAATGTTGTAACATACACTATGTAGATAAAATGATAGTGCACAATAATGCTTAATGTACACATATATATCTGTATAACCTATGACTTCATAGAGTCAACAGCTAATAGAACCCTCTAAAACCATGCACGTAAAAAAATGAATGGAAATCATTAAATAAAAGTTAATAACAACAAGGTTATGAAACAAATTTGTAAAAATAAGAGCATCATCAGCGTTTCAAGCTCTTAAGTTTTAAAACACTACTGATTGAGCAGGATTCATTTAGACCAGGGAAATTATAAGCATTGAGCCTTATTTGCCATTCTAACTCCAATTTGTTTCATAACTTTGTTGTTATTAACTTTTATTTAATGATTTCCATTCATTTTTTTACATGCATGGTTTTAGAGGGTTCTATTAGCTGTTGACTCTATGAAGTCATAGGCTATACAGATATATATGTGTACATTAAGCATTATTGTGCACTATCATTTTATCTACATAGTGTATGTTACAAAATTTTTATAAACATTTTTATAAACATAAAGTGCCTAACTTGATATTTTATGCATACATATGTAACCATAGTATTCTAGTTTAAGGTTAGTTTTTTTATAAGTGGTAGTTTATACATATTTAAACCTTTAGAGTAAGGAGTCCATCATATGTCACCTTGGACTACTTGTTTTACTGTGACTTTAAGGAAAAGAAAGGCGGGTTATTTGAAAAGTTAATTGAAAAGATTGATTGTTTGGTTTATATGAACCTGACTTGTATATGTGTTTATTGTTTCTGATGAAGTGTGCTCACCGAGTGCACGAAAAGTGCTTCAATAAATTACAGCCATTTGGTGTATGCAGGTTCTTTCTTGGTTCTGTTCTGTGTCCGGTTTACAGTTTCTTAGTCTGAATTTTTTGTTTTTGGTTTACACAATACAGAGGTCTGGAGAGACCCTTACATAATATGCAGGGGATTGAATCTGTTTACATCTGTGTGTCAGACAACAATGGCTTACATACACACACACACACACACACACACACACACACACACACACACACACACACACACACACACACTATTTAGAGAGCACTCAAATGAATACCTTTTTCAGGCATTTTTTACCAGGCAGGACATCGATATTCCTTATATGGCAAGAAGGTGCAAACTGTTTGGCAATCATACCTGAATGTGTATGACTGATGGCAGCTGTGTGTTGTAGGGTAATAAACAGGGATCACAGTATACATTGGGTATTAAATCCAATACCCAAATAGTCTGCCATTGCAAGTGTAAACTAAGCAAGAGCACAGCAAAGATAAGCAAATCCAGGCCATGGCATGCTGGAGAATACCGACAGGGGACAGAATAGAACCTCCGACCAACACAAAGCACAGTGCTAAACAGCAGTTCTGTAGCAAAACTGCAGAATGGCTGATACTTACTCAAGTAGGTGTACACAACTCAAACAGATATGTAATAAAATACATATGTCACAACTACATGTCATGTCAAAGGCAACATCCACTCATCCCAGTGTGGGATATGATGTGTCTTATTATGATAGCATGGCACTGGCACACAGGACACAGATTTGGTGATACAGCCCAGCCCAGATGGTGACAGTAATGTGCATAAGGCTGTAACCTCAGATGTAGAGGAAATCATGTCCATGTCCAGTTTGACAATGCAGGGATTTCAGATGGTTGACAGGCTGAGGCCTGTAGACCACAGTCCCATGTTGAGTCTGCTGGTGATGTTCACACTTCCTTAAACACAGTGATACTGCCTGGTGCAGTAGACATAGCATTGTAGCTGGTGTGCATGAATATGTGGCAGAGGGTGTCCACTTATTCATACAGGCAAATTAATGTTCCCAGTGACATCATGGATTTGATGTTCATGCACTTGCCCATTCCATGGATCATGTTGCACACCAGCTGTGTGTGCTGCATAGGAACAGGATTGCAGACACAGTGAGGTCATGGTGGCACTGGCTGCACAGAATGAAAGCATGTTATCTGTGGCACAGTCCATCAAATCCCTGGTTATAGCAATACTGCAACAATGCTGTAGTGCGAGCAGGGTTCTATGTGCCCTGACTGTACTTAGTCGAGTCCCACATGGGAGCAGCAGGCCCCTCTCAGTAGACCAACCATTGCTCATCAGGCATCAATTTCTATGCTGCAATGTGCACACACATCTGCTGCTGGCCAATCTGGTGTGGGCCCAGCAGTCATGACTAGACAGTCAACTCACACCCACCCTCCTTCCCACAGTGTCTCTCCACATGCTGGTGTCACTCCATCAGTCTCCTCTGTAGAGCAACCTGGACCAAGTGTTTCAATACTTTGTAGGGACAGCCTGGACCACCATGTGAGCCATCAGAGTGGGCACCCTAGAATGTGTTAGAGTAACACTGACAGTTGATCCACTAAGTCCTGTAGTGTTAGTCTCACCCCATGGTGATGATGATTACTGTGTGTACCACTGACAATGTCATCTTGCTGTGGTTGATGTGAAGTCTGATGTCATGGGAGCCTGTCATTTTTACTAACCATAGGTGATTCCCTTTAGTACATAATACTTTATCCATACTTTACCGTGATATATGTTACTTTTGATGTTAACAACAGTCCTGCAGTAGGTCCAACTTGGTTTTCTGTTTGTGCCGTGATAGTGGAGAGTTAGGAATGGGGTTCACAGGGGTATGGCCAGGAATTGTACAAAGATATGGCTAGCAGCTGTCTGTGACACTTCTATAGCATCTACCATATGTTGTTGGAATGTCCCAGATGCCAGTATACCTAGGCTCAGACAGACTTTTGTTTTGAGAGGTTTGGGGTTGCCTCACAATGTACGCACAGGCATGTGTGGGGCCTATATATTGCATACAGCCTGCACCAGCTTTCTGTCTAAGCAGTTGCTGTCAATGGTTTGTTGTAGCCTGGCTCTCTGTCTAGCTGGCTGCCTTCTAGGACAGAATGCTAAATCTTTCTCCACCGCTTGCAGTACCACAGACTGTTACAGTTCATTCACTGCAGGTAGCATTTTTTTTGTTGATATTGTTATGGATTCCATAGGACTCCATGGGAATAGATGCTTCCCTTGTGTTGCAGTATGGCATTCACTGAGGGTTTTGGAAACAGAGTTGGTGTTGTACTTTGTCACATTTAAGTTGCATTGGGCGCACATGATGTGTTTTGGAATCTTATGGGTGTGTGCAGAATCCATCATTTTCCTACACTGAAGAAATAAGTGCTCAAACTGATTGCAGTGCGCCTTCTGAATTCATGTCCACAGCTGGTGCACTGAAGTCTTCCTGCAGTGTGCTGTGATGCCTGCAACTAATTTTGGAATACTGCCTAGATATGTATAACATTTGATTATATTTTCTGTAATTTGTTCTGGTACTCTTCTATAGTGGCAAGTACATGAGAAAAAAAAAAAGAAAAAAGTACAAGCTTATCATACAGCTGTATGCAAATATCAGGATGTGGTAATATACATTGGTACTTATGTGGTCTAGTTTCTGGTAATATACATTGGTACTTATATGGTCTAGTTTAACTGTTATTTCAGTAGGTGTGAAATTAAGAATGGACTAAACACCAGTATTGTTGTTTCCTTTGTTTTCAAGTGACCTGTAATTGAAAAAAATGTCTTTCTTTGCAACTGTTTTTGTTTTTAAGATGGTGATACAAGGAAGTTATGAAGGAATTTATGCTGAAAAGCATTTCCTTAAAAAAAAGTTTTTATTTTCTTCCCAAAAGTATGCATTCAGTTTGGCAATATGCAGCTACTGGCTAGAACACCATGATACCAAAACACAGCTGAAAGAATTTTAATTGGAAGCTGAAGACTATCACATAAAAGCTCAAATAATGATATGTATGTTTAATTTCAAGCAAGCACTCAGGCCAAAACACTTAAAGTAAAACTTTGGCATGTCAACTAATTTTAAAAGCATGAAATAAAATCTTTCCAAAAAGTTTAAAGCATGTGCATGCTCTCTTTCAAGACATGTAAAATAGATCTCTCTCCATTTGTTCTTATAGCACAGTTTAATTAGACATAACTAAACTTCATTAAATCATTGAAGTTCCTGGCATCAGGACAGCACACTCACTGAATCAGAAATGCAAATATAATTATCATGATTCCGAAAAATGAGAAGGATAAAATAAGAATAAACTTGTGTGCTTTCTTCATTTTGCATGTAGAAATATACACTGACTTTCACTGAGTTATTTAGCCAGTTTCACTAAGAATATAAATAAATACATGTATTTATAAATAAATATATACATTTATATATATATATATATATATATATATATATATATAGAGAGAGAGAGAGAGAGAGATATCTGACTAATGAAAAATAAGATTTATTAGTCTATTGCATAGGCAATGAGGTGTATTACACAGATGACAGCCTACTGTTTTGTATTCATTAAACAGCTCTACACAGTGCAGAGTTACAGAACAAAGACAAATGGCAAAGTATGCTAATGGTAGCATAAGTAGTCAAATTACCTGCTAATTAAGCAATCCAACATGGCTGAGCTAATCAGGGAGCTATAAAGCAATCATGTACACTCAGTACAGCCATTTGCCCTGAAATCCAAAACTCTTTGGATTACAGGCACGATTACACTTAGAAAAACAGATAAAAAAGCATGTTAGCAGCTGCTGCTGCCATTTTAATCTGCATGTGTAACAGACTTTAATTCAAGGTGCTGCTGCTGCTGCCAGATCTTGGCCAAGAAGAACGAGGGTATGTAGACCCTGTTTGACTTATCATGGACTTCATGACACAGAAAGTGTAGAAGGATACCTGATGGACAGGGAAACAATAGAGGAAATATGCAACTGCTGCTGCCCTCAACTTGAGGCCCCAGTGAAATAATGGAGAACCTATTCCAGTGTAAACACAGGTATGTGTAGCATTACATATAATAGTGACAGGTACATTTCAGAGACCCATAGTCGATATATTAGGGGTGTCACAGATTTCAGCTTCCAGAATATTACATCAATTTCTGAATGCAATGCAATCCAATGCTACAACATGTAAGGGGGCATAAATGTTTCCCACGGGGGAGAACAGGAACAATGCACAAATCTTCTGCAATAGCACACATCCCTGAAGTTTGGGGGGGGGGCATAGATTGCACATACACATAGAAATAAAAGCCCCATCCAATGAACAGGGAAGAAGGTAAATTAACAGACAAGGATACTACTTTATAAATTGTCAGGTTGTCTGTAATGCCCAAGGGATCATCTACATTGTCTGTGAATGTAACCCGGGAAGTTTTCATGGGTCATTCATATGGCACATCTATGAGTTCTAAACAAGGTTTCCTAGGGGTGACTTTCCACAAGGGCATCTAGAGGGGGATGCAGATTATGCCCTGGGACCATAGCCCATGAAGCCCATGAGAAATCCACACAACCCCTACTGACCACAAATACAGTGAAGATGACAGTCAAACAAGAAATGTCATAGAATGTGTATTTGGCTTGCTCATATCAAGGTTCCAGTTTCTAGATACCTCAGGAGGTGCCCTGCAATATGAGCCAGACACCTCTGCTGAAATACTTACAGTCTGATAAATGTCGCACATTATCACTGTCAGGTGACAGCTTCAACAAGGACAACTAGGGGCAGGGCCACAGGCAGGGCCAGCAGCTCCAGCAGATATAGAAATGGAGTATGAGGAGAGCCACCAGCTCCAGATGCTGCCGGCAGACATAAGCATGCACAATGTGCTATGACTACCTAAATGAAAGAGTAACATCCTTAGCACATACAAATATGAAAAATGATGCCTGACAAAAATGCACAATCTTTACTTAACCATGTAATGTTTGTATCTGTTTAGCACCAGACACAGGTATCCCACAAGGAGAGTTCTCACATCTGTATTATTATCAAGGTAAGTCTAAAAATGCACAATCTTTACTTAACCATGTAATGTTTGTATCTGTTTAGCACCAGACACAGGTATCCCACAAGGAGAGTTCTCACATCTGTATTATTATCAAGGTAAGTCTAGAACCTATATAAAAGAAACAATATAGCTGTATAAATGATTACTGGGTTATATAAATTATCATATGTCCCTAAGGTGATACATGAATTAGGTGTAATGTCAGTAATATCTTATGACTGATGTTTGCAATACACAGCTATGGATTTTTCCCATTAATGTGCATCATACCTTTCATTTGGTCACTGTATATAAATCAGTGAGCAGGTCAAGGGTAGCATCATTTGCACCAGTATAACAATAAGCAAGATTTAAACACCTTCTTTGACTGCATGAGTAATCATACACAACTATAAACTATGAATAAAAGCATCTATTCTGCAATACAATTTCATTAAAGGAAGGTTCTGAGTAAGCAAGCATTAACTATCCACTCTATCAGACATATATGCAACCTGTAGTCACAAAGAAATGTGCAATTGGCAAGGGACAGTCAATATCATTTGCTCGGTGGGGGGGACAGGAGGGCAAGCCTGACACCAAACAAGTGTTTGTGTGCAAGTAAAACAAAAATGTATTCCTTAAGTATCCAGCTTGCAGTTCCAGTAATGCGATATATTTAGCAGTCAACAGTACTGCTTAGATAAATATACAGATTGTGTGTGTGTGTGTGTGTGTGTGTGTGTGTGTGTGTGTGTGTGTGTGTGTGTGTGTGTGTGTGTGTGTGTGTGAATACAATCAAGCACTATGGAGTCCCAAGAGTAAGTAAAGTCACAGACATACAGACAACTCTTCAGCACAGTCAGTCTTTTATCACTATACCTGTAGTTAGCATGTTAATAAGTAAGTTTCCCTGTAGCACTGACAGTTCATCAGCAAAGTTTAACATTTTCCCCAGGATTCATGAAGCTCGGCGCAAGGCCAGCGTAAGGCTTGCGCTGGCCGTGCGGTGTATATATGGTGTAGTAGCACCATATGCATATTAATGAAGACGAGCTGCCGCCACATCCACGTGCATAGGAAACGTGCGAGAAGGGCATGGGGCATTTCTAAGTTGCGCCCGGAGGCGTGTCAATGTCGGCTGTCGATGAGCAACCTAAACTGCTGAATATTATAGTCTGCCTGCAATAGTAATCGCACCTATCAGTGTCCGTGGATAATGAAACGTATGCAAAGCATGCAAGACAGTTCCTGGCCACACAAAATTGAGAATCAAACAGAAATGCACGCAACACAATATGGAATTTCCATCCTTGGAACAAATGATATTTAAAATCGTGTGTCCTTAATGTACTGCACTGTAAGTAGTTATACCCAGTGGAAGTGAAGCGCATCATGTCAGCGCGCCTCCAATACACACTTCCAGCCCCATGGGCAGGGTCACCAGCAGTCCCACATTGGTAGTGATAGTACACAGCTGGGCAGTTGTGGCCATAGCAAAACATCACAAGTGAAAAGTACCCTGCGACTGTATAATATAATTTGTCCTACATCGCATAATAATCACATACAACAAATGTCCGTACTGGACATGACATATAACAACAAATATAAACAAGGAAATGAAACAGACGGAGCATATAAACTGCCGTAAAAATAAGCCAACATGTATGCATAAAATGACAGCAGCATCCGTAGTACAGTCTGTGGATATGTATTCTGTCATACAATCTGAGTACTGTCCGGACGATATGCCATCCCGGTCGCATGAAAAGGTGGCAGCACTAACAATGTCCATAGCATGTCAGCAAACTCCGGACATATGCGGTCCAAGCCGTTCTTGTCCACATGCGTGAAGGTACAACAGGAATTACCTGGGTGGACATTACATGTCATGAAAGATAAGTCTTGTGTGTGTACCTATGTGCATGTTGTGCAGCCATGTTTAAATTTGAAAATGCCACAGTAGTCCTCACAACCATACAGTTACCTGACATATGTACTTTATGCAATGTGTTCCCTTGACTGTACCATGAGACAGCAACCAAACAAGGGATGGATGGAAGTGTCTGTAATATGTGTGTGGGTGTATGCAAACTGTAATAATCCCTAAAGGCGAGACTGTGTCGGATGCACAATAGACCAAACTGGAGGTGTATGACAGAGCAGTGTGTGAAGTGAGGGTTACCACCCACACCTCTGTGTGACAGACATATCTGTGGCCAGTGTTGTCCTGCTGACAATAACAAAACAAATGATAATTGGCCTGAGATATCATGACAAAATATATTCCCTAACTTATTAGTGATACATGCATAAGTCAGTGATGTCATATTTTAAACACCTACATCCTAAATTAAATGATGTAAGCAGCTTAAATACTAAACAAATAACCTGTACTGTTGTCAAAGAAGTGAAGTTCTGTCCCATGCACTGTCCGTGGTATATGCTATACTGCAAAGTCACGTAGTAATACTACAACTACCCCACATTACCTAATGGAAAATGTGCCAATCCAATGTGAATCAGAAAGAAACCACAAAGAACAAACATATAACAATCGTAAAGTAACCTGACAGTCCATATTGTATACCAAAATCACACAAACATATGAATATTAAAATGTGCTATACACATGAACAGGAACGTAACCGGCACATACACATAGGATGGTATATGTGGAACCGGGACATCCAAATGCAAAACCCATGCATGCATAATGCAATACCCAACATCCCCTGTATAGCACACAACCCGCACCCATGTCCGAATGTCCACCAGATCCAGCCATACTTAGGCTACCAGCCTTGTGCAGCTGTACACCTACACATAGCGAGTATTACCCATATGTAGTAGGCAGTGTCAGGATTGCAAACTATGTATCCCACGTTTGTAAACATCCCATCACATTTTCGTAAATCCAAAAGCCCGCGCGTTCATGTTTTGGCAAAATTTGTGTACATCCCGCATGGGATAAGTAACCTGTTTAATAAACATCAGAGTTGTTTACATGCCACGATGTCTAGTACTGTACACATCTGGACAAAAGTTGTATGTGTAGTCACGGTACTGTTCAGTTTCTAGACGGATATGCATAACATACTACGCAGGACGGAACACCTTTCCACCATGCAGGTCTCTCCACATGAATTATCGACAGAATATATTCTACTCAATCACATACTGACACCACACCTCGCAACCTATTACAGCAACAAAATCTGGACAAAGCCTAAAATGATGGGTGGACAAATAGGGACAGATGTAAATATTGCTCTCACAAACTTTGAAAGTTGACAGAATAATAGTATGTACATTAACATGAATTTTGTGAAGGATGTGGGGTAGTCCCTGAGTATTACAGAGGTCCGTACATATTTACAGTAACAAACCTTCACATTTGTTTACTGTACTACTGCATACCTGTAGTTAATTCATGTCCAAAATAATAATCCTCGTATGAATGAATACAGGAAATAGTCAAATGTGAATGGGAACACCACTCACCGTGGATTATGTATTGTAACCACCCCCACCCATATTATGTATTGCCAACATAATAAGCTGCTGACAGGTGCCCAAATACCTGTGTCTGTAAACACAGGTAAAAATGTATAAAATGGACAAACTCTGTCCATGTGCTTTGTCTGACATTTGAACACGGTCAGGGCAGTTCCATTCACCAGGCAGACAAGCCTAAACCCAGATCACCACATGAACACCCTGACAATCAAAGACTTGTATGTGCCAGGACTATAAGCCTTGGAGTTCTGAATATCCTTGGATTGATTAAATATGCAGCTTGGGTCCGGAGCAGTAGAGAATAGGGAATGTGTAATATGTAGTACCGTGTTTTTCCCAGCAGGAGAATGGAAGCCTGTCTTGTAAGTGAAGCGGTGAGGCGTATGTTAATGTAGCTATGTACTATGGGTATGCATATAAATGAGTCAGAATACCAATAGTATAGTGGTTACAGCATCCGGCCAACGTGAATGCAGTCCCGGTTCAACTACGACTACAGCACATATAATTTTAAAGTGTAATGAATGCGTCTGTGCTGTAAAGACATTTAAATATGTAAAGGTGAATGTGTGTTTCGCATATGTCCGTTAACCGGATTACAGATATTTTACTGGTACTGTCACAATTAATAAAGCCCACGTAAGCACAAAGACTTAGTAAACATATGTAACCCACAATAAGGATATGCAAGTGCGCCTGCGCGTGTGTAATCCGCTCACAGCATAGCAAATGAATGCTGTTTTCTACACATTATTTATATATCTATATTTGTGTATAGATATATATCCACAGACTTAAACTAAATAAATATATGAAATAAAGAATGTACAGACATATATATATATATATATATATATATATATATATATATATATACACGCACATACAACATTAATTGATATATACATAACAAACATATAAACATTTCCAAACCATTGCCCGGAAAGTACCAGTGTGCCAGATCTGCAAGTTCTACTCTTTAAACATGGATATAGGTGTCCTTTGCAGGACCCCAATAATTGTGATTCTTTACAGGCACCATCCTGTAATGATTGCTGCAAAGAAGTGTCATCCACAACTACAATATAGCTGTACATGCAACAGTAGCTTGTGCAAGTGTAATAACACATGGGTTGACAGAATGTATGACATATGTCCCGATACGCGGAGAGTGGATAGTGCTTAGAAGTGTCTTCATACTTTATTATCGCTCACATTAAATATGTCTTATGACTACTGTGGAGGGGTGTCAGGTATGGGAATCATGGGTATGCAATAATGGGCCTAGGTGCCTAGGTGTTGGTTGGCACAGATTTATTAGGTCTGCCCCATGGGAATGATTAATATTCCTATGTGGGTATAGCACACGCCTATATCTTCCAAAAATGAAGAACCCATCTACTGGATATTGTGTAAACCATTGGGGGAAGACGTAGGGACTTATATCAGTGTCTTGTAAGCAATTATCATGGACGTACATGCATACGACTAAGATGGTAACCATACCTCTCAACCTTTCAGAATAAGACATCTTGACAAAGGCATTTTAAAATAAGTACAAATAGAGAATATTTTAAATATTCCTCTTACAAAGTTAGAACGTTGATAGAATAATGGATTATTCATTAGTATGAATGTTTTGAGGGTTATTAATTATAAAATACTAATGCCTGTCATTATTTTCTAACTTGACACAAACGTTGAGAAAGCAACAAATTCAATTTGTTGCTTTCTCAACGTTTGTGTCTTATTGGATTTTTGCTACAGCATTTCGAATTTGTATTATTTTCTAACTTCACAGTCCTTAATGACTTGCCACTAATTTACCAGAAAGGCACAATATTATGAAAAAAGGAACAAAATTATAAGTCTAAGTTCGGAACATTTACCCAAAATGTGTACAGTTGAGAGGTATGAAGGCAACCCTGTCCTAAATAAATGTACAGAACTAGTGATATTAGGTGGACAGGTGTGAAGAAAGACGTGATGACAAATGACAAAACATGTATAAGTCAAAAGCATGTACCTCAATAAATGTGAATGAATACTTATGCCCTGTGATAGTCAATGTGGAAGGTTAATAGAAACAAAATAAATGTGTCCCTCAGGGTGTTATGCAGTGTCCCCGAAACAGTGTTCAGTCTCCCACACTCACAGGTGAGTTCTGCCACTGACGGAAAGCGCAAATATCGGTGAACACATAAGGTAGATGATAGCATAATATGTTTTGATTAGCACCTGTTGGCTTTTGTGAGGAACACAACACTCTGGGCGGGTGTGTCCTGCAAAAGGAATGTAATGGCATCTGGCCTGTGATTTCTTCATATATTGTGTGTAGTGGTGTAATAAAATGATATATCTTGTATCAGAAACAGATACATGTTATAGGAAACAGTATTATTGACTATACTACTACAACAAAAATCTGAAGGTATGAAAAGCGCTGAAGTAGTCAGTTTAGTACTGACCGCAGGTATGTGTTGACTTGTCAAATGTCACAGCTGTATATATAGTTCCTATAGGGCTGTCACCTCTACAAATGATGAAAGTGGGAGCTGTTCTGTAGAAATGTCAGACGTAGCAGGTCAAAACATACCTACAGCCATGCATACTCCACAAATAGACATATTAGCACACAGCAAAGCTTAGGCCAGGATTCATGAAGCCTTGGCCGGCGTGTACGAGTAGAGTAAGAGTAGAGCAAGGCAAGATGTCTACCGAGCTATTCAGCAATATCCTGTAGGGGTGTGTAAGACAGCCCCTAAAACGAACGTTGCACGGACAATGTTAGGATATGCAAATTACCCCATTTGTAGGTGAAAGCTATGCAAATGATGTAAAATTTGTGATACATGAAACAGTAAGCTGTCCGTGCAAGAGTAGAGTTATGTACAGAAATGTACTCAGATGTTAACCGAGTAATGTTCTGCAAGTAGCTAAACGGAGCAATGTCAGCTGCAAATAAAGGATGAATTTAGTTGAAGAAGCATGCCAATGGCCAAATATAAGGCCAGTGGCATTTTATTCCATTGGAAATTAATAAAACTCTATTTGTCCTCCCCTGATCTCCGGTGTTTAAGCATAGCGCAGCGGCATGAAAATGAGCTGCGCTTTAAAAACAAGAAAAATATTTAAAATATACACACAAATTTTAATTTTATTTAAAAGTTAGTTCGCCATGCAGGTGAATGGCAAGCTGAAGACAACATGGCTACTGAGTACTGGTTGCTATGTGTGGAAGCACTCTTTCAGAGATGTAACCAAGCATTAGTAGGCAATCCTATGCAACTGAGGCTGAGGATAGTGAATCGCAATTTGTCATGCCATATGGGCCAAGCCTCTACAGTGTAAGAGTAGGTTAAGGGGACTATCAGAGTAGAAGATAGGTGACATCATGAGTGTGTATGTATAAAACACTGTAATCTTATTGGAGCAGTGTGTCACGTGTTTGCTGTCAGTTACTCATCAGTGGAAGAGGCGTGTTATGATTTATCCTAGGTAAAGTTAGGAAACTGACGGTGTACGCCATGGATATCACTGAAGTTTCTTGCAAACCTGCTTACAGTGTGTTTGCGCCTGTGCGCGTCTGTAAGCTCGAGTAAGCATGTGTGCGCACGTCAGCCTGTGTGCGCGCGTTGAAGAACGAGTAAGCTAGTGTAAGATTGTTGAAGCCTGTGTAATGTCGTGTAAGCCAGTGTAAGCATCTGTAAGCATGTATAAGCCTGTGTGCGCTCGTGGAAGCGGATGTGCACTTTTCTGTGCTCCTATGCGCGGCGCTGCTCACTGTGGAAACAGACAGTGAAAAGGAAGGTAAACAAATAGCAGTAAGTTAACCAAGGAGAACTACCACAGATAGCAGGTGAAAACAATCAGAATGAGCATATTACACAGCCAGTACAGTAGGCCAGCACAGCACAGCACTTACAACTCTACAAACAACATTCCACCATGTTTTTCTCAGACACACTGCAACACTGTAGTATACTAAGAGAAGTGAAAATTGAAAAAGCTTAACTGAGACAACATAATGTTAGGGGCTGCCATTGCTATTATACGTCAACATATGCAACATGCTGAGGGTTGTGCCAATGTGAATGCTGCTCAGCAACACACAGTGAGTAGACGGAGAAGAGTGTGCAGGCACAGGGTAACCTACCAGGGGCTACATGAGCTGGAGATAGTGGAGCACTATAGAGTGGACAGAGACCTCCTGCAGAAGATTGTTGAGCCGTGCAGGCCATGTCTCACACACAGAACCAACAGAGGGAAACCCATCCCAGTGGAAACCAAGGTATGTGTTGCCCTAAGGATATTAGCAACAGGTACCTTCCAGAGATCAACTGGTGATATGATGTCGATTTCACAAACATCAGCATCCAGAGTACTGCACCATTTCATGAATGCCATGTCAGCACATGTCAGTGATTATGTATATATCCCCAATTCCCGTGAGGTATTGGGCAGCAATATGTGTCTTTTCCACACAATAGTGGAATACCCTGTGTACTGGGTGCAATACACTGCACTCACATATTTATCAAAGCACCAGCCAGTGAGTGTGGTAGGGCTTACATCAACCACAAGGGCTTCCCCTCCATCAAATGGTGGTTTGTGTGTGATGGCCAGCCTATAATACTGAATGTGTGTGCTGGCTGCCCTGGAAGCTACAATGCTTCCCATATGTGGCATCTGCCGTAGCTGTACAAAACATTTGGCAATGGGGACAACCCTCATGGTCACCTAGTGGGGGATGCTGGATGTGGAGTTCAACTGTGGCTGATGATACACATCAGAAATGCACACACACATGAACAGGAATGCCATAATGAGGCACACACACAAACAGAAAATGTAATCTAGCATGTGTTTGTGCTGCTCAAGTCACAGTTTTGGTGCCTGGACACATCTGGTGGAGCATTAAAGCACTTGTCAACTAAATGTACCAGAATTGTCTGTGGCCTAGGTCATCTGTGTCACACACACACATGACAGTTTATATAGATAGTGTGAGTGACTGTTCATGCATGTGTTTTACTGCAGAACAGTTTAAACGCAGCAAAGTCTGTCAATAATGGACATTCATCATAGTTGTACAACCACCTTGGTGGATATGCATGCAGACCTCTCATTGCTTATGTTATATAGTGATGTACTTCAAAATACCATTGTAAATGCAAATATCAAAGGACAAATGACATAGCACTTGTCTATATGTACACATTGTTACCCATTATACATATTGGGGTCTAATACCTATGTGTTACTGTTGGTATAGTATGTGTAGCAAATGTGGATGACTAACTCATTTTAGCCTTATAGGTTTACAGCATGTGTTGGATAACACGTATCTGTCTGTATGATACCCTTGTGTAGAATAACTGTGTCATGTGCAGAATGCATTGAAGGCCACAGTATGGATTTTCAGATGTGGACAGGAATATCCCTATTGTCTTTGCTTGTAACTAACATGGCTATATGTCAAACAGTAATGGTCCCAGCAATGCGTGACAGTCAATACCAGTGCTTACTGGTATATTATAGTACATGAAGGATCCACATGCTACTGTGTGTCCTACATGTGTGGGTCAGTTGTGAAGATATCATATAACAATTGGTTATTCAGACTATTGAGGTTGTGTCTACAACCATAATGCAAAACAATTACAGATAGTAACAGTATCACCCACAGCACCGTGTAAAACCATATCATACACACATGTGTAGACAAGTACAACAATATGTGTATTATAATGCATACTGGCTACCAATAGAAACTATGAAGTGTTAACAGTATGTAATACAGGGCATGTCACCATTCCAATGTGTCCACTGTACATGTACATGCAGACAGTGCACCTTCACCATGTTCACAAATAAATACATGAAAATCTGTACTACACACATCACACACGTACTGCACACTCTGAAACACATGCTGCCAATACTACACACGTCAGTCAAATGGCACATGGATGGATAATAAATCTTCAGAATTAACAGTGCTGTGAACTATACTACATTGATGATCATAGCTGTAATGCATCATGACTGCTTACATACACCTAGAAGGATATCACACTTTGTGTTAACAACATTTTAACATTAATACAGTGCTATAAAGCCACCCTGTGCATCAGCACGATGTTAGTCAGTTCCTGCATCAATGTTACACATTACAGGAGGTGGCACATGTGTCATCATATGCACAGGGTATGTTGTTTCTTTTCCAGAGCCTGTCATTGAGCCATCCAATCAACATGTATGTATGTGTGTGTGTGTGAGGGACAACAGTTTTTGCATGGCCCAATGTTGATGAAATGTGTGTGTGTATGTGGCAGCCCTAGCTGTTTGTTTTATGTGTGTGTGTCTGCATGTACACAGTTTCAGCATGTGTCAGCCATATACAGGAGGTTGTGGGACAGTCACAGACCGTACCTGCCAGGCTGTACAGATCGCCATTTCTAGCCATGGACACCCCTCCATGCATTCAACAATATTCCAGTCCTGCACCTGGCAATGTATACACATACATTCTTGGGATCTGTATCACAACCTGTGGATAAATGGGAGTCAGTAATGTTAACCTGATTTGCATAGTGTTGTCATTTAATACATAGTTATATGAGCCATACTCATCCTCCAAAGTAATAACCACTGCTGACTGTTGCTGAGATGTGCACATGACCGTTTAAAGGTGCTGTACTATCATTGTTTTCAATGTGCCTTGTAATACCCAACAACAAAATAACTGGTCACTACACAACTATAACCCAGGATCACTACAGCACACAGTATGTGCACTATCACAGAGCCATAGCAGATTTAGATACATCCAAGGTGATCACGTACAGATAATGCAGCATATTCAATAGTGCTAATATCCACATACATATCTATATCTATCTATATTACATATACACACACACACACACACACACACACACACACACACACACACACACACACTTGTCAGGGTTGCGATTAGAACACAGACCTAACTACTTTATCACACTACAGCATTACGCATTTACAGAACGCTCTACCATGATTACTAGATCACAGCATTCACACAGGCATACTTCTAGCTTGCTGACATCAGCATCAAAGGCAAAGACGCCGTACGGATTCTATGGAGAGTGAATAGTGTAAAAGCAATGTACTGTTGTCATGCAGCGGGAAACACCCACACAGACATACACACAAACACACACACACGGCAGGATTGGGATTAGGACACAGACCTTACTACCTTATCACACTACAGCATTACGCATTTACATAACGCGCTACCGAGATTACTGAACACAGCACTCCCAGAGGCATACTTCTAGGTGGGTGACATCATCCGCAAAGGCAAAGACGCTGATAGGGAATGTATGTGGTGTGAGGTGTCTAAAAGCATTACTGTGTCCCCAGGCAGCTGGAAACGCACACACACACACACACACACACACACACACACACACACACATACAGGCACACACTTGGCAGGGCTGGGAGTTGAACATACACCTAACTACCTTATCACACTACAGCATTACACATTTACAGAACGTGCTACCGAGATTACTGAACACAGCACTCCCAGAGGCATACTACTAGGTGGGTGACATCATCCGCAAAGGCAAAGATGCTGATAGGGAATGTATGTGGTGTGAGGTGTCTAAAAGCATTACTGTGTCCCCAGGCAGCTGGAAACACACACACACACACACACACACACACTTGGCAGGGCTGGGAGTTGAACATACACCTAACTACCTTATCACACTACAGCATTATGCATTTACAGAACGTGCTACTGAGATTACTGAACACAGCACTCCCAGAGGCATACTTCTAGGTGGGTGACATCATCCGCAAAGGCAAAGATGCTGATAGGGAATGTATGTAGTGTGAGGCATCTAAAAGCATTACTATGTCCCCAGGCAGCTGGAAACACACACACACACACACAGAGGCACACACTTGGCAGGGCTGGGAGTCGAACATACACCTAACTACCTTATCACACTACAGCATTACACATTTACAGAATGCGCTACTGAGATTACTGAACACAGCACTCCCAGAGGCATACTTCTAGGTGGGTGACATCATCCGCAAAGGCAAAGACGCCGATAGGGAATGTATGTGGTGTGAGGTGTCTAAAAGCATTACTGTGTCCCCAGGCAGCTGGAAACACACACACACACACACACACACACACACACACACACACACACACACACACACTTGGCAGGGCTGGGAGTCGAACATACACCTAACTACCTTATCACACTACAGCATTACGCATTTACAGAACGCGCTACTGAGATTACTGAACACAGCACTCCCAGAGGCATACTTCTAGGTGGGTGACATCACCCGCAAAGGCAAGGACGCCGATAGGGAATGTATAGAGAGTGAGCAGTCTGAAAGCATATTACTGTCCCAAGGTAGACATAGACAAACACACGGCAGTGGTGTGATCGGGGCAACTAAATATCTACGGAGCACTACAACAACACTACATAGATACGGGATGCGCCACAGACAGTACACCCTTCAAGACAGTCAACCAGTGTGTTCAATGTAGGCATCCATCATGGTGTTGAAAATGGACATCTGTTGCCTGGATGACCACCATCTATATACAGGATGTCAATGGCCATGCCCTTACACAGAGGCACATCACCGACACAAGGTGTCACTGGCCATGCCCACACGCTTAGCATCACACATCCGTTTGGAATGTACTGTGTGTCCATCTACACAATGGTGTACTGGGCATGCTCACACACTTAGCAGTTGCAAAGGGCCGTCTTGCATGCACATGGATTCTAAACACAGAAGGGCACAGTTTGGAATGTACTGTGTGTCCATCTACACAACGGCGTACTGGGCATGCTCACACACTTAGCAGTTGCAACGGGAAATCTTGCATGCACACGGATACTAAACACGGAAGGGCACAGTATGGTATTACTGTCCCCACGTACATACAGGCCACTCACATGTATTGACCAGTACACACTCAGGAGCCATCACAGATGTCTCAGGTGCAGATCACAGAGGTATACACCACAGTCTACAATGTAGCCCTCAGACATCATCATGTCGTTGGACTAGCAATACACAGCCATACATTAACACAACACCGTGTGACTCATGACCAGTGGACTGTACATAGGTCTACAGCAACTGTGCAGACTACATATGTACCGGCAGGGTTCCATCATGTGTTATGCATTGCAATGATACCACTGTACATAACCAGGTTGGCTCTACACATACCAGGGGCCCTGGGTCTTACACAGCTGTGACAGATGACTGTCGCTGTACACCAACGAACACACATGTTTGGATATGTCATACATGTAATTGCAGTGGATATGTGCATGGACCACACACACAACACATATGTACATAGCATAGCTTTTGCTGTCCTCAGTGCAGACAAGTGGTTACAGCAATCATACACATGCAAATGGAAGGTGGGTCCATGGCTGTTGAATGCTAACAGTACATGAGGTAGCAATGTTGACCGAGGACACATTCCCTCTGTACTAGTTACCCATGATACCCATCATATCATACAACAGTCCATGTGTTATGTATGTCAACACACATGTCCACCAATTGCAATGCATACAAACATGGCTACATGACAGGCATGTAGGACCAACACACATGTACAATCTGTAGTGTGCATGCAGCTACCATGCATGTGCAGTAGCTGATGTAAGTAACTCATCTGTGCCTAACTACAACATGCAGTTTCAATGCAGCCCCATCACTGACACCTGTATATGGTGACATACTGACAGTACGGTAGGATGTACATCAGGTATGGATGGATGTGTGTACATAAAGTGGTGATCCACCTGTGTAGATGGATGTTTGCCAGGGACGGCTCACAGGTGTGTCACACGCCATCCTACCATTACATGTGCAAACAGTATGCTATGTTACTGTTACTTGACGGTGAAGACATAAAACTTACACAGCGGTCAGGTGTTACCAACTGTACGTCACTTGACACCTGTAACACTTACATCCTCCCGTGTGCATATAGCAGCACAATTGCCGGACATAGCATTGGTACACATAATGCGGCAAATACTGCTGCATGTCTGTCAGACGTATCATCATATGAAACAAACTGAAGCAACAGAAAAATTAAAACAAACTGAAATAGATAAAACAAAATCCACGTCAGCAGAACCAGCAGCAAAAAGTCCAATGTTAAGTGTTTTATTAACATCCACTTTTCGTTCAAAAAAAAAACTGAACTTCTTCAGACAGACATCAAAAGGTAGTAAATGTAAAAAAACTCCTTAAATACACAATTAACAACACATGATACATTTGAATGGACCAACCAACTGGTTGAAACTCACTGACATCAATGTGTGGGAAAAAGCTGATCTCAAAACTTCTTAAAGTACTACTGCATACAACAGTCAAATCCATGGAAAATGTGTTTTAAAAACAAAACAAAGTAGAAATATGTATGAACATAATATTTAAAATGTTTAAAACCAAAAAACGTAGTATATAAAACCTTATTAATGACAAAAGGTAAAAAGTAAAAAATAATAAGTGAAAAGTACTCATAATAACATTACCTCTGCATGCTTCAAAGTTTCAAAATGCAAGCTAAACATACTCTGTCGTTGAGACCTGGAAGTCTATAAGAACAGAGTTTCAGCTGCCAAATCACTTCTAGGCACTCTAATAATAATTGAAAAGGACCCCCCCTAATGTCAAAGGAAACCTGTCCTAACACCCTAAAAGTAAAACTATGCTGAGGGTGGTCATTAACATGTTTCGCCAAAGCATTTTCACACTTGTTTTTCCTAATACAGTATAAATACTCATAGATTCTTTCATTAAAACCTCTGTCAGTCTTGCCCACATAAAATGCTGGGCAAGACTGGCAGCAAGCCAAATAAACAACCGATCGAGATTTACAGTTGAATCTACCAACAGTGGAGAAAGAAGACCCAGCAATTTTAAAGCTCGAACCAGTGGCAATATGCCTACACATGTTACAACTCTCACATTTGAAAGTGCCCTCTGTTCTGACACGAGTGTCCTTTTTTGTTTCTAATATCCGTTTGAGGTTGTCACCCCTCCTATATATAAACCTAGGCAAAGTGCCAAACTTAGCTTGTAAGGCATCATCACACAAGAAAATACTCCAGTTCTTGACAACCACCTCCTTAATTAGGTGAATCTCAGCACTGTAATTGGTGATGAAAGAGATAGAAGTGTCAACTTTCTTGCTGTCTAAAAAGACTTCAGGCATAACTGGAGATAGATGCTCTAGTGAACAACTTGTGAACAAACTACTTTGTAAAATAGGTTTATAAACACCCCCATACCTTTTAGTCTGGACCTCAGTGACCAAGTCATGAATAAACTTGTCTGGGTAACCTCTATGTAGGAACAATCCCTTAATGAACTCACATTCTTCTAAAAATAGTTCATCATCGGTTACCATTCGAGCAGCGCGCACAAGTTGCCCCTTGACTACCCCTCTTTTCTGGTGCCCAGGGTGGGCACTGGTGAAGTGTAACATGGTATTAGAGTAAGAACTCTTCCGAAATATTTTAGCCTTAAAGCTACCAGCAGAAATGTCTTTGTATAAGTCTACATCCAGATAAGAAATTCTAGAATCAGACTCTACAAATGTGAACTTCAAAAAAGACGTGCTGGAGTTGAGATAGTCCATGAAGGTTCTCACATCATTAACTGAACCTTCCGTCAGTATAAAGATGTCATCCAAAAATCTGGTGTAAAAATCAATTTTAAACTGACCGTTGTAATTGCCAAGCACATATCTGTGTTCCCATTCGGCCATAACCATGTTGGCAAAACTGGCCCCTACTGGTGAGCTCATGGCTACACCAGTCTTCTGTAAATATATCTCTCCCCCAAATGTTACAAAGTTGTACCTCAAAATGACATCTAACAATTCCTGCACCAATCTGATTTCTACACTGCTGGCATTGTGATGCAATAAACGGTCAGTGACCCAGTCTATCCCTGTAACATGAGGAATAGACGTATAGAGGTCTTTTACGTCTATTGTCAAAAATCTATGGCCTCTCTTGAATTCTAAAGCACCTATGGCTTTCAAAAAAGCCCAAGAGTCTTTACAAATGTGTGTTTCCTTTTCAACATATTTTTTCAATATGTTATCCACTGGGTAACCTCAGGAACAAGAGAACTCCTTGAGCATCACAATGAATTCACTGCAACCCCCAAAAGTTCCAAACCTGGAACTGATTGCTCTGAAGATATCCCTAAACAGACGAAAAAGTATTAATCTCATAGTAACCTAAAAATGTAGAAAATCTTGAACAAACCAACAATTATCCACAAGAAACAATAATATTAGGAGATGTCAATTCAAATCTTACATGGTTTTCCCAAAATATTCTTTCTCCCATGAGAATTGGACATGAGTATTATTGACTGGATTCTTACTAATAGGAATTCAAATAGCTATACTACTTTCATTATAAAACACAAATGTTCAAATAAGACTCCCCATAACTAGACTAGTAAGGAATAGCAAAATTTTGTCCCTGACCAATTCCTAGCTGATCTCAAGGCTTGTGTGTCTCATACTTTAACAACACTTTCCTCAAGATAACTAAGGTATGTATAGCACCCTGGCTAACACAAGAAACTAAATCCAAAATTAGAATTAGAGACCAGGACCGTGATCAAGTTCCTCCAGCTAAGTTAAATCTGATTTTTGTCACCTCCAAGACAAACATCAGTATAATCCTAAAAATTCTGGGCAGGTTTTTCATCCTGGTAAGTCTACTACCCCACCCCCCAGCAAGGTATCAATCTTGATTAACAGGACCATTTCTGAAGCAATATAGGCCCATAGCCCCTGTATTCAATATGCAGATGACTCTACACTAATCTGCTCTGATGAATCTCCTTCCTAAACAAGAAAGAACTTAATAAGCTAACAACTACCTATAATAAGGTCTTGAATGGCTGGAACTGTCCAATTTACTCAAATTCAACCAGCTTCCACCCAGGTAATACTCACTGAACAACATACTTATAACTCCCTCAGGTCTTCCAAAAGTTATGCCAATTCCATTGGCAAATCCTGGAAAACAACCTGAGACTTATGCCCTCTCAGCACCAATTTAAATTACATCTTAGAGCATACTTGAAATCCAAATGGTTACCTTGTTCCTCTCCAGACTAACAAGCTATTGCCTCCGCCCTAAAAAAACCAAAGACCCTATTCTATTATCTTGTGTAACAATATCAATGTTTTTTGTTAATCTAACTATGACCTTGGAGCTTTTCTCCCCGGGCCTCCACTGAAAATGGACATGTATCCAGTTGGACTAGCCTGGTTAACAAATGTAAAATAAATAAATAATAAATACTTGGCCATCGGGAAAGTAATAGAACCCCTAGCGTTAACCAATAGTCTCATGGGGGGGTTGTACACATCTTTATGGATCTTGGGCAATCCGAAAACTGTTGGAATCTTAGGGAACGAAACAGTCAAATATTTCAACACATCTTGTTCTATAACATTTTCTAAAAACAAGTCATTCAAGAAAACATGGATGCACCTATACGCTGCATTCAATTCGTTAATGCTAGATAGTATATAAGCATCCTGCAATAACATGTGATTGAGGCAGTTTTCATAATGACAAGTGTCCATTAGTACTAAACCACCCCCCTTGTCTGGTTTAAGGATCCTGACAGGTAAACTTTTTAAAGTATCCAATACGTCTACTTCGTCATCAGACAAGTTTTTGTTCGCAAGTGTCCTAGAACAGTTAACTAAGTTTCTAATTTCAGTTTCACACAAGTGTTCAAATAAAAAAAGTAAAGGATGGATAGGGGGGTTGAATGTACTTGGAACTCTCAAAGTTTTTTTGTCTAAAGCAGTGTTACCAAAAATTGACAATAAATTCAACCTACGTATAAACAACTTCAAATCAAGTAGTGTGTTTGCTAAGTTAAAATGTCTCCATGGAACAAAAGTAAGACCTTTTGAAAATAAATCAGACATCTCCATAGTAATTGTAAAACTCGAATAGTTGTAAACAAAAAAGTCTCCAAAACTGTTACTGATAATGTCAGGGTTTGTCCTTGTTACTTTTGAAAATGCTTCTTGCTGTTGTTCCTGTAATGGCTCCTCGTGTTGTAAAACCTCTGGTGGTTCTGTCCCCAGTTCGAGGAAAAAGACGGTGTAGGATGAGAAATCTCCTCATCCCTACCACCATCAGTTACAAAATTTGTTGTAGGAACAACATCCTCCACACCCTCTCCAGTGACCGGCCTACTGGAACTAGCTGTCTGCCTCAAACCCCCATTGGTTAGGTTAATAGGAGCACCTAGACTGTCGCCAACACTCTGAGAATGGGGGGGGGGTATGCAGTTAGTTTGTTGTATGTTTGTTCTATGTCTCTTTTCAGTTTTTTCATTTTCATCTCCATGTTACGAGATATCTGTTGGTCTATAGTCGAGAAAATTTGTTTATACTCATAATTATACCTGTTGAAATCTACATGTGACTTGATATTAGTGTCCAAAATTTCAATTTCACCACTCAACTGGTCTATAAATTTCTGATAGAATTTAGCCATTAAGTCCATTAACTCATGTCCATGTCTATCAAACAAACTGATCAGCTCACTGTGGAACTCTGAACCAGCTATCAGTCCAGTGGGTTACTGCCAAGAGCGCAAGCCCTTTGGCACAACCCCCACTTTTTTACATTCATTGAAATAGGAAATCTCTAACTGAAGCTTCTTTACCTTTAAAGATTTGTGGTCCAAGGTCTTCAAAAAGTCCACTAAAGGAGCTTCTGTTGTCCCTGTGTCACTGGATGCAAACCCGTTCCTATTCTCAAAAACTGGGAGTTGCTCATTCAACCAAGATGTAACATTGAGTGGGTCTCCAGTTCGGCTCAAAGATGAACTGGTCCTGGAACGTTCACCAGTAGGTCTAGGATGTACAGGAACTCTTGAAACAGTTGAGGTGGAACTTCCACTGTCCTCACGGTCATTTTATGTGGGCAAGACTGACAGAGGTTTTAAGGAAAGAATCTATGAGCATTTATACTGTATTAGGAAAAACAAGTGTGAAAATGCTTTGGCGAAACATGTTAATGACCACCCTCAGCATAGTTTTACTTTTAGGGTGTTAGGACAGGTTTCCTTTGACATTAGGGGGGGGTCCTTTTCAATTATTATTAGAGCGCCTAGAAGTGATTTGGCAGCTGAAACTCTGTTCTTATAGACTTCCAGGTCTCAACGACAGAGTAAGTTTAGCTTGCATTTTGAAACTTAGAAGCATGCAGAGGTAATGTTATTATGAGTACTTTTCACTTATTATTTTTTACTTTTTACCTTTTGTCATTAATAAGGTTTTATATACTACGTTTTTTGGTTTTAAACATTTTAAATATTATGTTCATACATATTTCTACTTTGTTTTGTTTTTAAAACACATTTTCCATGGATTTCCTGTTGTATGCAGTAGTACTTTAAGAAGTTTTGAGATCAGCTTTTTCCCACACATTGATGTCAGTGAGTTTCAACCAGTTGGTTGGTCCATTCAAATGTATCATGTGTTGTTAATTGTGTATTTAAGGAGTTTTTTTACATTTACTACCTTTTGATGTCTGTCTGAAGAAGTTCAGTTTTTTTTTGAACGAAAAGTGGATGTTAATAAAACACTTAACATTGGACTTTTTGCTGCTGGTTCTGCTGACGTGGATTTTGTTTTATCTATTTCAGACTTATCATCATATAGCAGGTGTATCATTCACAGTACTGCCATGTGTGTTTGCTTGTGTGACCATATATGCCACATATGGTGGGGAATACATCCCAATTGTTACACACCCCTGTACACTGTTGTAGAGATCTGTACATACTGCAGTGTGGAAAGCATGACGTAGGCAGGTGTGGTGTGTGTATCACACACATCAGCTATCCGTATGTGTATGACATTTGTGGTCTCCACAGTGTGTGTGTGTGTATGTATGTATGTATGTATGGCTGTCTGGTGCATTGAGTGAGGGTGTATGCTACCATACAAAACACACAGGATCCCTAACCCCTCATGGTGATGCAGTCTACTACCCTGTTGATGCCATCGGTCTCAGCCGTACTGGCTACCTGTACATGTATTTCTCTGTGTCGCGTCATGTGGGTGCACAGTACTGTGAGGGTGATGACCACATAGGCAAGGGTCCTCACCTCAACACTATGGGGTGTGCATTATAGTGTTGTTGACCCCGTGAGTGTGGGCATGTTCCTGTAATGTGACAGGGTATTACTGCTACACAGTGAGGCCTCATGCTATCAAGTGGCCTCTAACGTTATCATTGGCCAGACCGCTGTGTACAACCCCTGCACCATGTCAACATACCTGTGATGTGACCTGGTATGGATGTCACGTCTCTTGCCACTGTAGCCTATTAAACTGCCCACATGCTTCTGGATCAGTATATGTGTGGACATCTGTGGTATGTTAGACTTTCCAACAGTCAGGTTGAGGCTACGTATAGCATGCTGATATTGCAATACATGCCTGTGAGTACTTCACAGTTACACATGGGAGACTGCAAACACTACTACCTGTAGGCACATGCAAGTAGACCATAAGGAGGGAACCAGGGCATCATTACCAACATGCTGTTACTGTTGTTACCGAGACACATACTATGAACATATAACAATGCATGCTAAACCTGTACTACATGGTATGTCTGGTGCATGTCAACAGTACACAACTAATGTAATATACACGTCTCTCACTATTCTTACACAACTAATGTAATATACACTTCTCTCACTATTCTTACACAACTAATGTAATATACACTTCTCACTATTCTGTTCACCCTGTGCATCAGACCATTTGAGCATGTCCCTGCACCGATGGTGTGGATGACAGGGATGCAGCACAGGCTTCATCATATGTACAGGGTGATAATGTTTGCCAGGGGGATAGGCTGCACCAATGGATGACATCATGTGTGTGGGTAAGGGCTGGTGATATGATTGGACATGTCTGTTCAGTATGCATGTGGGTGTTGTGGTGCTCTACAGATGTGTTTGCTGTGTGCGTGTATGTGTGCACACAGTTCTGCCTTTTGTAAGGCCTACACAGGGGTATTATTGACAGCTCCAGATTGTACAGACCAGGTTGTACAGCTCACTGTGTCCAGCCACGGCCATGTGACCTGTGCCTGCCAGGGGTTGCACGGGCACTACCAGGTGGAGGTACAGATTGGCTACTGTCCGATGACACATGTCCACTGGAACCGTGTCCCCACTGGGAATGTCCAGGGCCACGTCCACGTGGCCTGCTGTGTCCTGGTGTGGACAGCACAGCACCAGCTGCACTGCTACTGGCACTATGGGGAGCGGGCATGTGAGGTGGCACGCTCACGTTGACCTGCACTAGATGGTGTAGCTGGCCTACGTCCATGTGGGCTATGCCTCACTCCTACCAGATGTTCCAGCACAGACAGCTCACGCTTGCGGATTGCCATGCCACGGTCAAGGATTCCGACCATGTCACCCAATTGCCTGTCCAGAACATCAGCAATCTGCTGTTGAGCATTTGCCAATGCCTGGATGTTGTCATTTAGGGTACGGATAGCAGCCCTCTGCAGCCTCTGCCCTTCTCTGTTCTGTCGTTCAGCACGTGCCTGTCCCGCCATTACAGTCTGGAACATGCGTCTGGTGATACCAGCTGCTGCGCTCTCTCCTTTAGGTGCATGTCTGCCAGAGGTCCTCCTATGAGCAGCACCAACCACATGCCTGTGTGGCACATCTGCAGTCATTACACTTACATCATGGTGTGGAGACACACCTTCTGTAGCCACCACACGTTCCTGTTCCACGCTAACAGATGCTGACTGTCCTTCCTCTATGGCCCCTGGTGATGCGGTATGTGTTGGCAGCAGAACTGTGTGCAGGGAAGAGGGGGACATAGCTGGGATGGCAACCATTAGCACAGATTCAGCCCCTGACAACCCTGCCTGTACCTCATGCATATGTTCATCACTGCTAGTATCTGTGGGGACACTAACATCAGATGGACCGCAGGAAGGTAACGCACCTACATCACCGGTGAATGCAAAGAAAGACTCTAAATTACAGTAGACACACACACAGACACACACACAGACACAGACACACATGCAGACACACACACAGACACACACAGACACACCCAGAAACAGACACACACACAGACACACACAGACACACACACACACAGACACACACACACACACACACACACACACACACACAGACACAGCCACAGACACACACACACACACACACACACACACACACACACACACACACACACACACACACACACACACACACAGACACACACAGACACACACACAGACACACACACACAGACACACACACACACACACACACACACACACACACACACACACACACACACACACACACACACACACACACACACACACACACACACACACACAGACACAAACAGACACACACAAACACACCATGCATGTGATTTGACAGACGGCATGCAGCATGCCTGTGATACAGTAGATGGCATGCAGCTCAGACATTAATATTATTAGTAAGCATACCTCCCTGGGGTGCACACTACAGCAAGCAGGTGACATATCAGTAGCCATGCAGTTCAAACTATCATGGTAGTATGCATGCATCCCCGTGATACACCATGTGGACCAGAACAGGATAACAGTACACATGGCTGACGTTACCTTGACATGTAATCTGCTGACGTGTGCATTAACATGCATACATTTCTGACACAATGGTGTCCTGACACATGTACAGCATCGTAATGGGCATCACATTGTGGTGTTTTCTGTATGCCCTACAGATAGAATGCATGTTTAGCAAATGTGCATGAGCATGGAAGGGTAGTGTGAGCCGTCTACATTGCTATACAGTGTGAAATACAGACACTGCCATTGCATGGCATCATGAGGCGTCTATATTGCTATACAGTGCATAATATGTACACATTGCATAGCCATAACTGCATGCATACCCATGACATAACTGTGGATTGTGACCCACAATGCTGAGGTGTATACACACCAAACCATGCTGTGTCATGTGACAGGTCACTGGAGGACCTAGAGATGACACCCCTGCACAATTACTACAGAGTCTTAGCTGCCTGGCAACCATGTCCACACATAGCAGACTTGTCAATTCACCATTTCCCACATGACATTGATGTACCACACATGAGGTGCACAGCTAACGGTGATGTCCTACAGCAGCAAGGGAAATGTACAGTATCTGTGGCCTGATGTGGTGTCAATGTCTGTGGAAGCTGTACAGGTTACTACTGTCATGCTATGACACAGTTGTGATGTTCAACAGATCTTATATGGTAGACTTCAGTTACACCTCCATTAGCTGTGCACAGGCTTTTAGGATGTCCAGTGTACCACATCAACTGTATAATCAGTCAACTAAGGCTATAATTGGACCATGTGTGGACAATGTGCAACAGGGTGTATACACATCACATCTACTGTGTGGCTACGTGTCTCTGGCCATCCCCCATGGCCATGTGTGCACATGTGTTGGCTAAATGTGTGTGATGGCCATCTATCTCATATGTCTGTGCTGTCCCATATGACATACACCCATAGATGTCAGATATGTCACCATCCACAGAGCTATGCAGACAACGGGTTGTATGTTTGGTATGTGGGGTATGGGTCATGGGATAGTGTGACAATATTGCAGCCAGAACACTACGTGTCTGGGACATGTCAGATGGCACATCACAATGTGTGCACCCAATGCAGGGGCATATAACACAATGGTGACACCTGTGGGCTGCCCATATCACAGCTCACTGTGTGGTACTGTTAGCGTACCACATGTGTTGTTCCAATGTATAGTACATATGCCTCCATTGTAGAACACCTCCACCGTTGTATGCACAGCTGACCACACATGTAGCAATGACAAATATTGTGGTTTCAAGTCAGTGTATCATTTCGTTTGTATATATTGCACATGGGTGGCCTGTGTGAATGATGGGTGATGTGACCTGTATATCGTGACTGGAACGAACATCAAGTGTGCAAGTGTTAACTGGCCAAATGGCGAATAGATCAATGCTTTAACATGCCTGATACTGATGACAGTCTCACCTGCAATGGAATCATGTCTGTGCAGCACGCCAGAGGTACCTGTATAGGGGTGACACAGCAGTATGAACATTATCCATGACTGTATGACAGCCACAGGGTGCACTGTGCATGTTAACACATTCACCTGTACAATAGCATATAGTATGCACATGTGTGCATACACAGGGTAGCATACTGTAGTATGCAGCATGTGTGTCCACATACCTTGCATATGTTGTTACATTACATAATGTACAGTGATACATGCAACTAAATGGGATATAATAGCCATATGTGCAGTACTGACTTACCAAGCAACTTCAGGCTCATTGGTTGGGAGACACCCACCTCCACGATGGCAGCTAGTGTTTGTGGATGCTGTTCTGAGGGTGTCCCCAGACTGGCCAGTAGCTCCTCAGTGTGTGTGAGTGGGGGCTGGGTCGGTGGCCCACCACCTGTTCCACCTTGTTCCCTGGCGATTGCAGTGGCACTCTGTTTTGCATGTCGTATCAAGTCCGTGCAGTGTCTGCCCACCTGCTGGTAGGTGCGGTTATGGCCACCCACATCGTTCACCCTCCTGCGAAGATCCTGCCACAGGTCATCCCGCTGCTGGGCATGCTGTGGCACATGGCTGAACAACACCTCATAGTTCTCATGGAGGTACGGGATGAGGACGTCATCCTCCTGGTGGCTGTACGCTGGCAGTAGTGTACGAGGCATTATCTGTAAGACATAATGATGGTGACAGGTCACAGTTTCAGAGATGTACAGAGATACTGCTGCACATATATTTATAGTAAATCTAGTACATCTGCACAGTTATCTTTGCAAATCATCATGACACTGACACGACTGACATGTTTGTGTCACACACATGTAACATCCGTTATGCACTGGATATCATCACCATATATGTGTGTCACCTCATTACAGTGTTCATACTCCATGTGAATGCTGTCTTGATGTGGGCATGTCTGTTTGCCTGCACTGGTGTTCTTACCTATCTGCACATGCCTGTATGTGTCCACGGTAATGCTGTTGACCTTGATGCTGTGTATATGTCACATATCAACACATACACAGCCTTAATGGACTTGAGCAGTGACAATGCTCACATACGCATGGAAACCTTTACATGCATGTGTTTTGCCATATACGTCTACACAGCACTGTGCAGCTGTTCAACATCCTGCCATGGATTGCCTGTGTTGCACATGTGATAGACATGGGACAATGGCTAGTCTGACGTAATTCGCAGGGATGGTTATCAATTACAGCATGTACGAGCAAGGTTTCCTAGCTGTATCTGACAGCCATTATGCCACCGCGAGGTGCATCAGTGCCACATTACTGATCCAGACAGTTGATACTACATCTACCATGCGGCCATCACACCATGTATGACAGGGATGACATGTGCAGCTTTGATGGACAGGGTTGCATGGTATGGCGGGAGTATGTCACATGTATGGCACAGAGATCTGTCCAGCATGTGGCGATCCTAGTAGTAGGATGGTGGCTGTCCATGACGTATGTCTTTCAGATCAGGATATGGACATGTAGCATGTCCAACATCATAGTGTAGCAAATGCCTTTATGCAAGGTAGACAGCATGCTGCATAGTGGAGGTGGGGATTGTGAAGGCTGGTATCGCCCATCCACGCATGGCCAATACCCCTTAAAGGTGATATGTGATCCAGTATTGGTCACCCGACTGCTGTGTATGCCTGTCCAATGATCTCCGTGCTCATGGATGGCACCCTGTCATGACATGGGTACCTCGTATGACTATGTAAGAGGCCTGGAGACGTCACCAACTCAGGGAGGTGTACTGCACAGCACCATCCCTTACACAGTGTCCATAATGTTGACCACAGCCTAGGTGGTAGTTAATGGGTACAGGGATATTCACCTAGCGGTGACAATGCTGATATCATCCATCAGAATGTGCACATATGTCACACACCTCACCCACACAGCCCATTCTGTATGTTGTTCACAACACTGAGACAGCTATTGCTCCATCAGCATGACATCCTTACATACACAGATGCCTGACATTTGTCTGTGTGGTATGGGCTACAATGAGGGTGGAGTATAACACATTAACCCTGTTTTACTATAGATGTCACTGGTGTGATATGCACATGTCACTCTGGCACCTTTTGTAGTTGTGATTCTGTCAACAGGCCACTGGTAGAACACTCCTGTGACATACAAAGGTATTTGTAGTCAAACATCCGTACTGTCATGTACATCTGTACTGCTAACATCTACATTGATAATGGTTCATGGACTTGCAGACCATACTCAGCAGGGTTATAGTGCAGTGCCACCAATTATGACTGTCATCACCACTTGTGGGTTGATATTATCCAACACCCTATCTGTATTGTATGTTCATGCTCAGCACTTGTTCAGAACTTGTGAGCATGTCATGAGCTACTGATTAATATAGCACCCATTCCACACCATTTCTCACAGGTACACTGTCTGTCCTTTGTACACACGTAACTCACATATCTTGTGAGACATGGTTGTATATACAGGCATGTCCAACTGTTACGTACCAGTGCTATTGCCTGTCTATATGATGAATATGTCGTACATGTTGCAATAGAGCTATTGTCTCATGTACACAGTCAATGCTCACCTCCCAACATACGACACTACAGCCTGTGGGGGATGCACATATGCAGCCCTGCTGGGGGTAATGCTGTCACCAACCCTGACTGCACCTGACAGTCATGTGGGGATGTGTAACATTTGCATCACACCCCACTCATCACATAGTCTCACAAGATCTCCACCACAGGCCACATATATGAGGACAACTTGTGCAGTACCTCCCATACTCTGTGTAGGCACCAAAGGCAACCCCCATCACCAAACACAACAACACCAACTTATAGCCCACAGACTCATGTGTGCCCATCACATACAGCCAATAGGGTGTTATAACATACACAACACACCTGTCATAGGTGACTCTGTAGGCGGTCACACTGCTGTTCCACTCAGCAGGCTACACAAGGCGATAGTCGCTTACATCTTGCTGTCGGATAACTGGTTCTGCAACATAACCTATGCACCCATGCCACACCTCACCAGGTACAATGTGACTGTCATTCTCCATGTTAGTGTGACTGCCCTGAGATGCAACTTCACAGACTACGTGTGCAGGGACATGCAATAGCTCACCAGTCTTGTAGCCCTGAAGGTGTGGGCCAAGCCCTGGGGAGCATTATGCATTCATCCAGACCTGATACCACTGTACAATGACTGACTGTGTCACTTCAACAGTTGACTATGCTTCTGCTGTCATTCCACAGGCATCTGGTATCTGTCCGCTTTGACTGACATGGTCAAACAACACGATGCTTTGGCACAGATGACCTGCACCTGTCAGCCCTGGGAGTACAGATCACATGTAAGGCTCTTGCTGCTTCTATACTGCCTGTCTTGCACAGTTTCCAATAACAGTCACCACCAGAATGGGAACTGGCAAGCAAAACATGTGGTCATGTGATGCAATGCTTGACATCTTCATCTCTGACGCACGCAGGCAAGGCACTCCTTATAATGCACCACTTGAATATCTCTGCAGTGACTGGGACCTGCCTCTAGGCTCTGCAGAGCACACCTGCAATGACAGGTTATACACAGACCATACCTTGCAGGCATGTACCCGGACCGGCACACCCACAGCTGAGGTGTTCCCATATTCCACTATATTGTACACACATCCTGGCTAGTTACTTAGCACAATGCATCAGAGGTGCTCCACGTGCAACTAACTGTGTCCAGAACTGCTATACACATTGTAACAAGCTACAGATTCAACAACATACCCCACGGTTACCAGACCTCATTTGTTGGTGTACTGGACAGTAGGGCTCAGACAGATACTACTGATGTGAGACTGACACTACCCCACACTTCACTGGGATAGCCACTCATGTACCGCCACATTAGGCCAATGCTGTCCATGATTCATAACCTCCACTCGGCTGGATCAACCCATACACACCACCTCCAAGGCCAACATTATCCTTGACATGGACACTACCAACATGTGACTGGTGTTCCACACCTGGGGTTATCCCCTCATTGATGGATTCCGAACATATGCTAATCACCCTTGTTAGCCACATCCCAGCACCACAGCCTTCACGGTATACACAGAACATGAGTACTACAACACCTACTACAGACGTCTTATGACAGCGGTAGTTAACGTCATGACACCCGTGCAGATGGACAATGCACATACAAATGCTGAAACATACCCCAGTGTACTTCATTAGCATGTACAGGACTGCATGGATCATGTTATTCCACACAGAGCCATGATGGTACCCACCAGATAACAGACGCCACTCTGGGGGTCCAGTTCCATGGACATAATTTACAACAACAGGTGGAGGCTGTTGAACAGTGGTGTACAATCCCATGGGTGGGGTAGCACACTGGTCAGCTTCGGTAGGGCCACGGGATCCCTCATCACATACTCCAAAACTAGCTATGTAAACATTACTGCGACACATTCTGGGGTGTACCACAAGGCATTATGGCGGTATGTCAGTAGTCATTGGCAATACCCACATCTGCTCTCATATACAACAGTTACTCAGGAACATTACAGAACCAGGTGATGTTGGCAATATGCTGGCGGATGGATTCAATGCTAACATTACACCCTCTCATTCCCTACAGGGCCACAATCCATGCAGGAACATTGCGGTGTCCCTGCGGTCACACCTACACAATACTAACCTGCACTCTATATGTCCTGGGACACTGGCCCCATGGGACCTTCCAAAATCCCAGGCTGTGATGTCCACAAACCTCTGAATGACATGTCTCCCCACTAGGCCACCATATTCAGTAATAGCCTTGTATCAGACATTGTGGCCCCTGAATGGCACACAGCAACAGTTATCACACTCCACACAGGTAGCACCACAATGCACAAGTGGGACTATTGCCCTACACACCTGACTGGACTGTTCTGCACGGCTATGGGGCACATCATCATGGATGTCATTCACAGAGACTGGGCTCCAGCCCTTTGATGCCACCCAGGTTGGACTTGTTAGGGCCAGAGCATGGCTCCTACACCTGGTGGACTCCTTTCATACAGTTACCAGGGTAGTTGATAACAGTACGGGGGTCCACACAGCCTACATTGTCCTCTCATTGCCTTTCAGCACCGTTCTCCATTCTGGTATTGACAACATACACATCCACCTGCACATCGAAGCCTATGTCTCAGGATGTTATGCAAAGTGGCTCATGGACAGGACACACACAATGAGGGTAGCATACCTTAGTACCTACTGTACTTCAGTGACACTTGGCATACCACAGTCCTCAGTCATAGGGCCCCTCATGTTCGGTATATGCTTCCCTGAGGTACAGGCTAGCACAGAAGGACTTTCCCTGCCTAGCTTTACAGACCACTGCATACAAAGCACCATGATTGCTCCACCAGCTGATACTGACTCCATCCATAAGGGTGTCACTGTGATGGATACCTGATATCAATATCATGACCTCAAGCTGCATGACACAAGGTGCATGAACATCCCCTTTGGATTACACCATTCACCCACTGACTATCACATAGGTGGTAGTCCCCTACATACATGTCACATTGCACGTGTCCGTAATACACACATATGTCGCACCCACTCCTGTGATTACCATATTGCCACTGTGGCATGGATATCCTTCTACATGGCCACACTTATCTGTACTGAGTGTGTAGCTGGTACATAGGCACCCATTGTACCTCTGAACTCCAGACGTATACACACATTCAAGGGTACAACACCCCATTTAGGTTGTACCTTACACAACAGCTACGGCTTTACATACCACAACATTAACACGCCATGACGTTAAGTATTCGGCTGAACTACGGACATCACGTCTGTACACATTTGCATACTACATACTCAGGGGTGACCTCTGCTGAACAGACAGGGCCCATGTCCACAACAGTATTAATGGATATACTCCACATATGCGACATAAGCAAAAGCCACTGTGAGCAACATGCTCATGGATATGTGCACACATGCAACGATGAGTGGGATGTGCTTGAGGGTTACATTCCCAAACCGGACACTCACCATGCTTTGGAACATGATTCCTATGTACATCACGCAGGGACACTCAGTAGCACTGTTCATGTGATACCTCACTTGGTGGATGGGAGACACATGTACGCCAGGGATCACTGCAATGGCTGTACTGTGCAGAGGTGCAGGTAACACATGGCTCTGCTGTTCACAGGACACTACCCTAGAGAGGTGCCACTGGTGTGAACACTGTAGTTGTGCTTACACATAGACTTGCCAGACTGCATAGTACCCCACTATGAACCTGTGAAGCTATTATATGTCCTTTGTGCATGGTTACTTGAGTAGCCCTTCCATTTAGATTAGCTATCATGCTATTACAATGTCCCATGACTACAAGCCATATGTATCCTGTTATTGTACATTGTACATGCCGATAGATGATACCTTTGGTATGCATGATATGCCTGTTATGCTGTGTAGCATATCTGTCATATCTACCTACACTACTATACATTACACATATTTTACATAGTATCCCATAATGCATAGCATACTGTGACAGTATATCAACATATACTATCCCTGCTATGGCACGTACTTGTTGGACATACCCTACCACTGACGGCGGGTGGCATGGAATTGTTCTGTTTAAAGCCCTCATGTAGCATCCCTTGTGGTGTCTGTGATGTTTACCTTGTGGCCCACTGCTGGACGCACAATTTCTACAAGCGTTAGTATGCTCAGCAAGACATCACTACATAAATACCCTTTCCCACTTTATGCATTGCGGACACTTTTAATTAATGCAAACCAGGCTATACATACACTAACATAATTAATACAACACATGTTATACATACACTTACATACCAAGTGTTCTACATACCTTGTTATCATTCATGACTTTCGTCTCTATCTCTCTTACACTGTTTAAACAGTTCTATGGTATGAGCATACGGTTTGAATGTCTGGCAAGTCATCCTTATATACGTCAATACCTGTAACATGTGGTTTCCTGCCGCCAATTGGTGTTCCTGAGTGACTTATTACTTACACATCAGCTGTGCAGCTACTCCATTCACCAATTACGCAGCAACAGTGGGGTATAATTGAATTCTCCACTTGGGCATTGCCCATTTGCCCTACCTTCGGGGAGACGGTCTGTATTGTGTTTTGTTGTGTGTAATTGCAACTGCTATGTGTAGAGACATGTATAGTTTGGATTCATGTCCCCCGTGGATTGTGTGTGATGGCTAGAGTATGTGAGTATTCTACATGTGAGTGCACCTGTCATCCCAACCGTCTGATAACGGACTATTGCAAACAATACCTGTAACATCGCCATTTGTTCCATTATACAATGGCTACAATTTTGCATGGTGCCTTTAAATGTGTCTCTCACAAGGTATGTTAAGGCTTCTGCAGATGTAATTGACTGACTGGATGTTTGTGCTGTAATTACAGTCTGTATTGCTATAGTTTCTAGTGTGGGGGATGTAGGTGGGTGTACGTAGCATATACAGGTTTGTGGGGCTTGCATTTCTACATATACCATATATATGTGTGTGGGCTCCTTCCCTAATTAAAGAGCTATCAGTTAGTAGACTTATGTTACGGGATTATACATTGGGCCATTGTTAATTGGTTTCTATATAGTATGCAGGTGAGGTTGCTACTTCCATACCTCCGGAATTACAGTGATATGTAAAGAGATATTTCTAAATGACAGCTATCCTGTGTATGTCTGTCCCAGATATTTGCAGTCATTGCAGTTGTGTTGGTGACAGAACCTCTTTGGCATGGGTTGCCACCTTTTCATATGGCCATTGTTGGACACTTGCGGGACACACATCGGTGTTTTACAGGCCGACACATAGCCACGGTCAGTACACAGGATAGCGCATACTTTTATCCTCAATACATACTTATTGTTGTGGGACTTTGGCTACTTATCATATTGCATGTATACAGGCATAACTATTTCATGCAACTATTACATAATATATGGGACATAATAATGTCCTACAATCTCGGACAGTTGCCCTTTGTAATGTTTTATGTCAGGACACAACTGCCCAGGGAGGGGCTGTCCCTCCTAATGTGGGACAGGTGGTAACCGTATGCCTACGGCTAGCTATACCCACACCTACCATAATGATCTACCTCCGAGTTGGCACTAACAGACACATGATGCGGACACACATACACACATTACAGTCACACGGAAATGCACACGGCACCCTCAACACACACATACACAGACTACGGCACTCACAAACACAGTTGAACACAGTATCTACGTGGACTGCAACACTGGCAGCGGTAACTAAATGTCCCTTCATATCGTCATAATATTACTCACGGTTCTACTGTTCCAGTACTGTGTTCTTTCGGTCTTTTGGTCTTTCAGCCTCGTGGTTACGTGTGTCGGTATGTGACACATTCCATAGTTGGTGGTATCCTATTTATTTGTACCTCCAAGGTTTTATGAATGTCGTTGACCTATCTATATATTTGCAGATGTCGGTGAATCCGTATATATCAACATATATCACTCTATCACCCTTTCTATCTGTATTATATATATGTATATATGTGTGTATATATATATATATATATATATATATATATATATATATATATATATATATATATATATATATATCTGACAGGGAAAGTGACAGGCAAGCTACACCTTTCATTGTGTACTTGGTGTATACTGTTTCCTGGACTCCGCATGTTTGTGTCTGTACCTGTCACATTACACACCTGCCGTAGGTTAGGGTTACCACCTGTCCCACTTTGCGAGGTACAGTCCCTCTTTGGACAGTTGTGTCCTGCAAAATATTTGTAAAATGGCAAATGTCCTGAGATTTTAGGACAAACTTATTTCCTATAGTTTATGTAATAGTTGCATAAAACAGTTATTCTGTATCTGAACCACCTAAATGTTATAAGAAACAGAATAAGTAACTAAAACATTATAAGAATAAGCTTTTATCTAGGCAAAAAAGTGAAGTTCTGATTTTCGTACTGGCCGGGTGTATGTGTCGGCCTGCAGAAATCTGATGTATGTCCCACATTGGTCATTTGAAAAGGTGGCAACCCTACCGTAGGTACATCTTGGCTACCATAGTGTTAGGTGATTGTATACATGATTGCGTGTTCTACTCATGGCAGTGGTCGTTTTACCCTTCAGAGCAGGCACTATTAGTACAGGGGTGAATAATGCTGGTTTAATCACCTGTTCTGGACATCATTGACAGTAATCTGTGCGATATTCAGAGAAGCTTAGCCCTGTTTCACACATATCCGTATAGTCATATTTAAATGATGTTTACCAGCAGTGGGCAATGCATATTCCCGCTAACATGTGCTAAACATGATCTGATGACCTGCATCCGACATGCATTACTCGTGCCTTCGGGATTACGTTACATCCCTTGCAGGATGTGGGACCGGGAACATGCACGACGGTCACTGCATTTACCACTTGGATTTGTACACGTGTTATGTCATTTTGTATGTGGAGTATGCTACGGCTGTTACTCCATACTGCACTCACATGGGCAACTCAGTTAGTTTACATATTGAAGAGTCCAGTTAATGGTATGCCCATGTGATGTTTACTGGATGTGCTCCTGCATTGGGTTATGTATATCACAGTGAGCCACACACAATAATGTGCTACACCTTCAAACGACTGTAGGTGCAGCATGCTGGGGTGATGAATACCTGTCATGGGTACACCCCATGCCTTGACACAACATCCATGATTACATTATGTGGAGCCCCTCATTAACGCAGCAGGGAATCTGTGCAGAGTGTGTGCAGAACAGTGCTTACACACATGTGATCCTGCGATTGCCTCTACTCCACTAAGAGATAGTTGGTTACTCGATGTTGTGGTAACAGCAGACACTGTTTGCCTCATTTGGTGTATGGCCTCTGACAATCGGGTGTGTACCTACCGATGTACCTGGGAACTTATACACAGAGCACCAACATATGCTGATAGGCGCATGTACTATTCAGGTGTTGACATTCTGTGTTCCAATAGCTGTTGTGTGTACAATGTTTGAGGGCTACCTATGTAGGATTCACACAGTGGGCCACCTATACATTACAATTTACAGGTGGTCGTGTGTGTGTGCCATCCATTTTACTGTGTGTGCAGGTGGAGAGGTGTGTCAGTCCATAGGGGCCTACACTGTCAGAGTATGTGCTATATGTTCCCTCTTTGCCAAGGCATAGGCATATTGGGCATGCCTCCGTCTGCCTACTGGGGCTGGCACAGTGTGTTCATGGTCTGAATCCCTCTGTGCCTGTGATGGCCTTGGCAATTGTGGTGGGCTATGTGGGCCTTCATCATTTTGTCCCTGCTGCAGCTGTTTCCGCAGGATCATATTATGTAGCATGGCACATACTATGAAGATGTGGGCACACGTGCCTGGAGAGTACTGCAAGGCTCCACCAGATGTGTCCAAGCAATGGAACCATGATTTCAGCATCCCGAACACACGCTCTATGATGATTCTGGTTTGTGCGTGTGCCTCATTATGGCGTTCTTGCATGGGTGTGTGTGCATTTCTGATGGGAGTCATCATCCATGGCTCCAGTGCATAGCCAGCATCCCCCACAAGGTGGCCATGTGGGATGTCCCCCCTGACAAATACCTGATACAGCTGTGAGGCATGCCAGATATGGGAGTCATGGTAGCTTCCAGGGCTGCCAGCACACACATCCTTGATAATGCCCTGGGCATTGCACACAACCTGGCAGTTGATGGAGTGGAATCTCTTGCGGTTTATGTAGCACCTACCATGCTCACTGGGTGGTGACTTGATATGTATGTGCGTGCAATCTGTCGCACCCAGTACCTCCGGGTAGTGTGCCACACGGTGGAAGTGACGCATATTGCTGGCCAACTCCTCCTGAGTTCGGGGGAAGTATATATGCTCATTGGCATGTGGTAACATGGCATCCAGGAACTGGTGTAGTACCCTGGATGCTGATGCCTGTGAGATTCCCATTATATCTCCAGTTGGCCTTTGAAAGGTACCTGTGGCTAGTATTCGCAAGCTTACACATACCTTTGTGTCCACTGAGATGGGTTCCCCTCTGTTGTTTCTGGTTCTCAGGCATGGCCGGCACAGCTCCACTATTTGCTGTAAGATGTCCCTGTCCACCCTGTAACGCTGTACTATCTCCAGATCATGTAGCCCCTGGTAGGTTACCCTTGGTCTGAACACTCTTCTCCTCCTCTGGGGCCTGCAGTGGTTGTCGGCATCATCCTCCACAACACCATCAGTCTCTAACACATGGTGATGAATCACAGCTATGGAAGCTCCCAACATGTACATTTTAAAAGTTCCCCGTGTGTTTACACCTATGGTGCAGTGTTTGGGAATACACAGGTGTGTGTAGGGTACTTTCACACTTTATACTATTGTGCTGTGAACACCGATGATGTTAGAGGGTGTGTATGTACGATCGTAGCTACAGGGTATCTTATGTGTTTTACTACAGGAACTACTATTGTGGTGCCTTTGATGTTGAATTACATTTGGCTGCCGTGGATTACCGCTTGCCCTTCCCTTTACATTTCTGCACGTTTCACCTACCATTTTCTGGCATACATCCAGCAGCCTGCTTTCATTTGTACTTTCCTAGACCTGGCTTATCTTGCGTAATGTGTTCTATTGCCGGTCTACTGTAGGTTTGCTTTGCTCTGCTATGACAGTTCTCCTATCTTTGCAATCCAATGCCTCCCCTCCTTTCTTTGCAATCCAATGCCTCCCCTATCCTGTTTTGCAGGTTTCTGCAAGCAGACTTTTCAGCTGCCGTCGATTGGCCGCCATGAGTTGATAGGTGTTAATTGCTCAGTTGTACTCCAATTACCCTACTGCAGCATTTCCTTCTTTTCTTCCCCTGACCTTCTTGTTCATGCTATTGTTCACGGCGTGTGCATCCGCTTACCGGGTTTCGGGCACGTTTTCATCCCCATACACATGCGCTTTTGGGCACCATATGTGCTCTCAGCTAAACGATTCTATAACTACCTTCCCACCCCTGTCCTGCAGCTTTGCTTAGCAACGGCCAGGCCAGATTTGCATTGCTCCAATGTGCTTACAGCTACGGTGGCACACCCCTCTGCTGATGTCATGTATCACCTCTGAACCACTCCTCGGTGTTATAGCGCTGCGCCGTATGGTACATCCTTCATCCGGCGGGACATTTGCGATTCAGTATTACCTGCCTCATTTGCATGGCATTGACTACTAATTTATAGTTACCACGCCAAACACTGTCACAGACCATTAGCAACCCTTGCACCTTGGTTGTGGTGTACCATGCATACCATTGCGTATTATGGTGAAATCCTGATTTGTATTACATTGTGATTTTATGACGTTTGTATATATTTTCTTTGTGTTCCAGTTTGCGCACACATGCCCTGCGATTGTACTGTGTGTTACTGTGGACATGACATTAAATGTTGTTTTTTAGGTGTTGTGCATCTTTTCTTATGCCATTGGCTGTGTATTTAGCCATTGGCATATGTTAACTTTGTAATACATGAGTCTGGTCCGCTTCCATAGCTCCGATGTTCTGTTTGGGAAAATGTAAACCGTGTTTTTTGGTTTACATTTTCGTGGGCTTACGCTACACCTGCACCACTTCATGAATCACTATATGCCTTCATTTTCATGGTGCGACACTGCACATGGGGTGATTAGCTTACCTAAGCCGAGGGCTGAGCAGTTCTGGCGTATGCCGGTAGTGCACGTGGAATTGGATCATACCTGAACCGCTCGGTGGCCATATTTGGCATTATACCGCCTACGCTACACCTGCGCCTGGCGCAAGCTTCATGAATCCCGGGGTTTATCCTTTACCTTTAGTTCAATTCCCTGATAGTACTACTCAATCTTATCGGTGTCTAACTCCCAATATGCAAATATGTCACAAGTCATAACCTTTTCCCTCAAATAAACCATGATTATAATCAACACAATAAAGCATATCAGTTTAACATTGGAACATGTCTTAAGATTTTGAGCCTCATACATGGCTAAATCTCAATGCCACTTTTAACACCTTCTGTGCTTTTTGATGTACTCATTGCCACCATGTCTGTGAAGCCATTGCTGTGCTTCCACTTGTGAAAATCCAGTTGGTAAGGCTGTATGTCTGCACATTGGCTGTTACAAGCAAGATCTGAATTGGGCACCAATTCATACCCATATTTCTGGCTTGAGTACTGCAGACATGGCTGGTGAAGATAGAAGTGGTGTGCCATTTAGAGCACAAAAGTTTGGTGTTGAGGAGTCCAGGATTTTTCTGGCACTCCTCATGAAACACTGCAGCTGGAGGCTGCTGCAGGGGGATACACTGAGTCTCAATATAATGCTGTGGCTTAGAATAGCTTGGTGAAGGCTGCCCCCATGCATTGGGTAGCAATGTCATCACCATTACAGTGATATGAACAAGCACAAGAGGGACCTCCTTAGCTGATAGGAGAATGAATTTAGGACTGCAAACATCTTTCAGCTGTGTAAGTATACTGACCCATAACCTGTATAGCTATCTATCTATCTATATATATGTATATATATATATATATATATATATATATATGTATATATATATATATATATATATACTTTTTCTACTGTGCAGCTGCAGCAGAAATTGCAGAAAACTGTGAGGTTCCTCAGGAGAGACTAACTTACATCAGAGAGGAAAGGGATAAGTATGCATCTGTTCTGATTGCAAGCACAGTAGTTTTCACAGTCTATCACTGTATGTCATCTTGAGCAGGCATACCTTCATTTTAATATCACGCCTACAATCCTGTTCCAGTGGCCATTGGTTATTGCATTAGTGTATGAGTACATTAGATTAATTGTTTGTGGGTTCAATATAAACAAACAGATATTTGATTTTTTACAGGATAATATTTATGAGATATTTTAACTTCATCACTGCATGGTATAACAATGCAATATTTGCAAATGCAGTTATTACGTTGCAAACCAGATATCTGACACGACACAGTTAAATACATGATTTGATTACTTACATCATACCATTGTGATAGATTGAGTTAGGACAAATTCATGCCTTAAGGGTACTTATGCATTTCTCATATTGTTTTATGCACTGAAATAATTAAGTAATGTGACTTTAATTCTCTCTTTTTTTGTCTCCTCAAACCTTTTATCTCTCCTTTTTTTATTTTTATTTGTTTTTAACATTGTTCCTGAAAACAAACTGATCTTTGATACAGGGAAGTAGACTGACCACTGGAATTTTGCCTGCAATACCTCCACAGATGGCTGCTGTGGCACCACCACAGGCAGCACACAGACACCCAGCACATCTGGATCACACCTGTCAGTGTTGCTCTACCTGATTTAATTGCATCAGGTAGCGCTGCCCAGCTGCTGGTACAGTGATACCCACTGGGAGTAATGGTCGGGGAGGTGGTAATTTTGTTACCTGACAAAAACTGATAGGGCTGATGGATGACACAATGGAGAAGTGCCTCATTGCCTGAATCATCAGGATTGAAAATATCTGTATCGTATTGCCAAAATGATGCCACATCTGGCACTGACCCAGGTAAGTGACACAGGAAACAGTGATGATAGTTCTGAGGGTGAGGAATAGACTTTCACTGTTCTCAAGCTGGACGAGGATGTGCCTCCAACATCCCCTATCTATCCTCAATCATGGAGTCACCTAACCTTTTGTGACCATCACCATCCCTGTCTGTCTTGTATGTCCTATACGTTTGCACATGCTACCTAACTTACCCTACATATCTGACCCTCTTATTCCTAAACACCTTCCCCAGCATTCTTCTCTCTCCAAAAAAAAAAAAAAGATGGTATCTGTTCAACAAAAAAATTGATGCCCTATATATAGCTCTCCAGTTCAACCATGTGTCATCTTGACACACTTGATTTGTTCCAATTGGCTATACAACATTATTCTGTTGTTTTCACCCATCCCCAGTGTGGTGACTCTCCAAAGTCATGAAATTGTGTGCAATCAAATATTTATGTTGTGAAGAAGTGAATAGCTATGTTGCTCTCCTACCACCCTCCTGCAAATTTCTATATTCTTTCCCCTGTGTCCTACCATCTGTTTGCCACCTCCATTTTCACCACTGCCCTATCAACCACTTTTGCACATGCTCAATCTGGTCAAAAAATGGAATTATACACAACACACATGCCCTGAAATTGCCCATGGAAAAGCCTTTACTTTTTGTTCTCAGCACTTGCGTGGCGGTTGGCTTTGTACAGCAATGCTGAGTGACAGTGAATGCCATTCAAATTCCTATGGCAAAGGCAGAAGATTTTATTTCAGCCTCGGTAGTCTGGTTATTTTCACAGAAATGTGCTTAAATCCACTGAGCCATGGGAATACACAGTAAAGGCAAAATAACAGCACTATTGTGAAACTGATGCGTATATAGAACTTGAAGTTCCTATGTGGTGTGTTGGGATAATTCTCCTGTCTCTAGACTAATATTTTTGCCTAGTGTCACTAGTTTGATGACAGCTGTAGGTCAAATTATTATTTCATGACATTTTATATTCATATCACATAATTAACTACAAATGTCTGTATTTTCTGTCCATTTACAAAATTTCAGTAGTAAGACATCATTTGGAAAAACATTGCAGTCCTGACTGGGAGACTTAGTAAGCCAACCTTACCCTGTATGTATCTTAATTTTGGTTGCATTCTTGCTTCTTGTAGCAAGTACTTTATTGTACAGAACATGACAGCTAAATAATGAGAAAATCAGTAAGATTAATACACCATTCAGATGGTTCTACATATTCTACACAAAGTATTGCTGTTATTCCTCTCTCCGTCCGTCTCTGTCTTTCTCTCTTTCTGTTCACTCCCTTTGCTTCAGCAGGTTTTTCACTGTCCTTCAATTGTGTTATTTACAGTGTGTGAAGTAGGAGTGCCTTTGTGATGTGATGAGATAATGCCTATATTTATAGACAGATTTTTTTAGATACTTTTATAGGTTCTAATCTAGGCATTAGCTAAGTGTTATTCACTTTTTTAAGTGCACTATTTTATGTGTAGCAGTTGGCTATATAATGTTATGAACCAACATTATCCTGCTTTTGTCTAAAGCTACTTGGTCCCTGCCTCCCTCTACACCAGTCTTCTCCCTTCTGTGTCATTAGTCTTCCTCATCTAGCTCTGAACACCAACCGCATCTGAGGCTAAATGGAAGTACGCAGCTTATGGCAAAAGCTTGTGAGTTTTTGCCTTTGGCTGCATTATTGCAACATCCTTTGTGCTGCTGTACTTAGCTATGTTAGTCAGGTTAAACCACTTTTCAACAAACTGAAGAACTGAGTGTACAGCTTACAGCTGCGACAAGAGTAATGAAGAGTAAAATATTCAATAACACCTGCACTGGAGCATGTCTTTAATAGTGTTCCTAAGCTTGTGTAACTAGATAGATAGGAGGTTCAATTCTCACTCTGGGAAATTTTTTTGTGTGGCTGGAGTGGGAGGGGTGTAGTGACAAATAAGTAACACTACATTGTCAAATGGGTTGTGTTCCCTTCCACTGAGGATAACACATTTGACTTTGCACACAACTCCCTCTGCAATTCTTTTAACACAAACATCCTTTCTGCAACACACTGATGAGGTCTTCTTGTCAAAAGTGCACTCTCTCCCCATAAGAGTCAGGTTTCTTATGTAGCACTTGTGGCTAATAGTGTGGTTGCTAGGTTGAATGACCTAGATGGGTAGGCAGTACAATTCTCACCATGAGACATTTGTGTGTGTGTGTGTGTTTGAGGGGGAGGGAGTGTAATGACAGGTAAGTAACACTTCAATATTAAAAGTGTTGTATCTAGTTCTACAGAGGAGACCACATTTCGCTTTGCACACAGCTCCTGCTGTACTTTATCCCCTTTTTAACACAAACATATTTTTCTGTGGCACTTACAGTTAATATGTATGTGCTCTAGTTTGCATAGCATGTTAGGTAGAAAGTTCAAGTCTCACCATGGGAAGCTTGTGTGTGTGTCTGGGTGGTGTCGTGACAGGTAAGTAACAATTCAGTGGTAAATGTGTTGTGTCCACTTCCACTGATAAAAATACATTTAATTTTACACACAGCTCCCTCTGCACTTCATCCACTTTTATTAAAAAACAACTGCTATGCAACACACTGATGAGGTCATCCTGTCAAAAGTGCACTCTCCCTTCTTGCCATATGGCTGTTATACCTAATACTATGCTCTCTAGATTGTGTAACTAGATATGTAGGGCATTCAATTCTCACAGTAGAAACTCATGCATGTATATTTGTGGGATGGTGTAGTGGCAGATATGTAATTCTTCAATGTCAAATGTGCTGTGTCCACTTCCACTGAGAAGAATATGTTTAAATTTGCACACAGCTCCCTCTGCACTTTATCCCACTTTTAACATCAATATCCTGTGTGGAACACACTAATGTGTTCATCATGTCAAAAGTGCACCCTCTTTCCATTTAAGACTGAGACTTCTCCAGTGATGCTTGTGACTAATACTATGCTCTCTAGATTGTGTAACTAGGCAGATTGAAGGTTCAGTTCTCACCAAGAGGGCATTCTGTGTGTGGCTGCTGCATCACCTTTCAGTTGAGGGAAACATTTAACCTTGGCAAATATTACATCATCCCCTTAACCCTGTTTTGCCACAAGCATCTCTGCAACACAGTAATGAGGTCGTCCTGACAAAAGCGTAGGCTCTTCCTTTGTGAGTCAGACATCCTGTGGTGCTTGTAGCTAATGCTGTGCTCTCTAGATTGTATAAGTAGATATGTAGGAGGTTCAGATATCACAGTAGGGAACTTGTGTGGGTATCCTCAATGTCAGTTGTGTATAGTTTCCTGAACAGTTGTACTGCACCAAATTCACTCAAAGATTTTAATGTGAGAGAGGATCCTCTTATCCCACTTTTACCACAGGCATGTTCTCTCTATCCCGCTAATGAGGTCAGAATTTCAAAATTACACACTTCGCACTTGCAAATCATAATTCTACTGTGGCACTTGCAACTAGTTCTGTGTTGTATAGAATGCCTAAATAGGTAACGGGTTCAAGTCCAGCACTGAGTAAATAATGTCAGGGTGCCTGTACTATCATGTACTATTATATCCATGGCAACACTCCTTATGTAAAATTCCAGTTAGGAGATGTATTTTCTCTGGTAGAGGATTGCTCTATAGATCTGTATTACCCTCAGGCAGTAAACATTTTTGGAAACACAATCCCCGGGATTCATGAAGCTCGGTGCAAGGACGGCGTTAGCCTTGCGACCACCGTGCGGCGTAGAGATGGAGCAGCAGCACCACATGCATATTAATGAAGACATGCACGTGCATAGGAAACGTGCGCAAGTGCAGGGGGCGTGTCTAAGCACTGCAAGGAGGCGTGAACATGTCGGCTGCAGACGCGCAACCCAAAATGCTGACTAGTACAGCCTGCTTCTAATAATAATCACTCCTGTCAGTGTCCGTGGATACTGAAATGTATGCAAAGTATACAAGACAGTTTTGCGAACACCAAAATAAAAAGTAAACACAAAGGCACATAGCTGAATATTGAGTTCCCGTCCCTCGAACAAATGACATTTAAAACCCAGTACACGTATTCCATTGTAGTGTTGATTGTCATACCAAGTGGAAGTGAAATGCAGCGTGTTAGCACAATGTTGCCCTTTGCTAAGCCTAGCCCAATGGTTAGGGTTACCACCTGTCCCACTTTGTGAGGGACAGTCCCTCTCTGGGCAGTTGTGTCCTTACCAAAAATATTAAAAATGTTAAATGTCCTGCGATTGTAGGACATAATTATGTCCCATATTTTATGTAATAGTTCTATAAAATAGTTATTTCTGTATGTAAAATACCTAAATGTTACAAGAAACAGAATAAGCAACTAAACTGCTACAACAATAAGCTTTCATTTAGGCATAAAACTAAAGTACTTTCCTTTGTACTGACCGTGGGTATGTGTTGGCCTGTAACATCTGATGTGTGTCCCAAAAATGTCCCACTTTGGTCATTTGAAAAGGTGGTAACCTTACCAATGGTCAGAGCATTCGCTCAATATCTGCCCATTCGCAGTCCAAGTTGTCCTTGTCTGGATGGCCCAAAGATGAACAGATATTACCCGGGTCTACCTACCATGTCATGAAAGATAAGTATTTGAGTGTACCTATGTACGTGAAGTACAGCATGTGGAAGATCAAAAATGCTAGGGTCATCCTCACAACCATATTGGTACCAGAAATATGTAGTGTACGCAATGTGTTCTGTTGTCTGTGCCATGGGCCATCAACCAGAGAAGGGATGGATGGTGTGTGTGGAATATGGGGGGGGGGGGTCATGGGTAATGTAATAATTCGCCAAGGGGAGACTGGGTCGGATGCACAATAGGTGAACTGGAGGTGTACGAGGGAGCAGTGGGTGAATCAGAAAGAAAACCAAAGAACAAACATTCACATCCACAATACAACCTGACAGGCCATACTGTAGAACACAAGCCCACAAACATATGAACATTAAAATGTGCGATACACATGTACAGAAACATTACCGGCTCACACCCACATAATGGTCTGGCCTGAGCTGAGCCATCCAACCCCAGCACACCTGGATACATAACTGAATACCCATCATCCCCTCCACAGCACACCTCCCCCTTCCTGAATGCCTACCAAAACCACCCATACTCGGGCTGCTAGCTTGGCGCAGCCATATCTGCACACAGTGACCCCTACACATATCTAGTAGGCAGTCTCACCCTAGGCAGTCTCAGGATTGCAAACTATGTATCCCTTGCATGTATAACCCTCCCTCATTTTCGTAAATCCTAAAGAATTAAAGTCATTGGTCCCCAAAATTTTTGGCTGTCCCTCATGGGATAAGTATCTGTTCTAATGATTAGACTTGGTGGTACGACACGAAGTCCAGTCCCGTAGACATCTGGACACATGTATGAGCAATAGTTGTCCACAACCCTGTTCAGCCTCCAGCCGGTCCAGCAGAACCTACAACCTGGGATTAAACACCTGACCGTGATGCACATCTCCCCACGTGCATTATCGGGAATATATACCTTTCACATGTTCACAAGAAGCATCCCCATAGCCATCTTCCAAATAGTACATGTCCACAAATTGTATACCCCATGCAGGTTCCTTGTCATGATGATGCACACAACCCCTGTATACAAACGGTGCAGGTACCTCCCGTATGCGGTCGTTCATATACATGGCCATGTACAACTCCAGATATGTAGTCATATATCTATAAATGTACATACTTATATTCACATAGCTACACATCACACATACATGCATATAAGTAGTTGTCAAGTATGTGTCCAATTCATAAATATGTATACTTGCAAATGTATACATATGCATCTCAGAAACATATGAATAGTAACATGTACTATACATATGTGCACCACCCGACTGTCACATTTGTTGCCAGTACTGTGGAATGGCTGTAGTAAAGTCATATATCCTAATTACCATCCATAGAAAATGTATCACAGATGGTTTAGTGGTAAAACCAGTGACTATGTTGTTTCTGTTCCCGGGTCCAAGCCATGCAAGGGCTAATTTTATATGATGGCCACAATAATGGCAGTCGGATATAGGGTGATTAAGGCGTTTTAAAGTAGACGTAAGCGGGTATGCAAGCGTGTATGCATGACGGTAAGTGGCGGTCATTCAACAGTATGGGAAATGTAAATAAGCATGTAGGTGTATATGCATGTATATGTACAGACAGATATATATATATATATATATATATATATATATATATATATATATATATATATATATATATATGTATATATAAGAATGAACATGGTCACAATTTAGCAGTCATAACGAATGTGAAGGGAAACAGCAGCGGAACCCCCCATAATATTTAGTGCTATCATATCAAGTTGCCCAGAGGTGAGCAAACCTCTGCATCTCCAACCACAGGTAGGATTCTAAAACTGGAACTAACTATGTCCCCATACTAAGCCTAACTTTCAAACAGGTAGAGGGCAGTGAACAGTCGGATGAGACAAAAACCAGAAGACTAATTGAATACCCTGACCATTATATGAATTTATGTCCCAGGACTATAAGCTTGGGATGTCTGAATATACTTGGAGTGAGCCAACATACGGGACGTGTCTAGAGCAGTAGGGAATGGTGCATGTGTAGTAGTGCGGTTTTCCCAACAGGAAAATATATGCCTGCTGTGTTAGTGAAGTGTTGAGGCGTGTGTTCTGGTAACTATGAACCATGAGTATACATATAAATGAAGCAAAACACCAACGTGTAGTGGTTAGAGCATCCTACTATCAAGCAGATGTTGCTGGTTCGACTGCAGCACACAGCATTTATGATACGTAATACGCATACAAGCATATCTTGCTAATTTTATGCTGTATAATGATATAATATCATTGAAATGTGAACTGGGGTGATGTATCACAGTAAGAATGCAGAAGGTTTTTGCATGATGTGAATCGGCGGTTAAATGGAAAACTGCAGCTGAAAAGTGTTGTACTCACCCTTTGCCCAATGGCTCTTGTTCTGCCCAGCAACACAATAAACCACGTCGGCCAGGCCCGACGCCAGGACACTACACATCACAATCAATGTGATATACCACTAAGCCACGGCAGTTATACCTAACTTCGATGTTATCACAAACAGCAGACAGCACAGTCATTCAACAATATGATCAAAGTAATGAAATCATATAGATGTGTATGCATGCGTACGTACACACACACACACACACACACACACATATATATATATATATATATATATATATATATATATATATATATAGTTATATATACATATATATATAGGGTTACCACCTGTCCCACTTTGTGAGGGACAGTCCCTCTTTGGGCAGGTGTGTCCTGTAAAAATATTGTAAAATGGCAGATGTCCTGAGATTTAATGACAAAATAATTCCCTATATTTATGTAATAGTTACATACAACAGTTATTCTGTATCTGAAACACCTAAATGTTATAAGAAATAGAATAAGCAACTAAAATGCTATAAGAATAAGCTGTCATTTCAGAAAAAAAGTGAGGTTCTGTCCTTTGTACTGGCTGTGGGTATGTTTCGGCCTGCAAAATGTGACGTTTGTACCAAAAATATCCCACTTTGGGCATTTGAAAAGGTGGCAACCCTACAAAAAATATATATATATATATATATATATATATATATATACACATATACATACACATACATATATATATATCTACAGAATGAACATGGGAACAAGAAAGCATTCATAACGAATGCGAAGGAAAACAGCAGCGGAACACCCATATTATCTAGTGCTGACATATCAA
>NC_056735.1:963128842-963133842 GCF_019279795.1 Protopterus annectens | reverse complement strand
ATACACGTAATGAATAATGACAACATGTAAGAGTCATAAACAGCATGTACCTCAGACAATGTGTATGAATACACATGCTCTGGGTCTGTCAATGTGTCAGGTTAATAGCACCAAACTTCTAAATGTGTCCCTGAGGTTGTTATGCAGTGCCCCTGATTCAGTTTTCATTCTTCCACATTCGTATGAGAGGTCTGATAGTGACAGAAAGCACATATTCCACCGACTACCTTAGAAAGATGATAGAATAATAGGTTTGTGTACCACCTGTTCACCTTTGTGAGGAACACTTTCCTTTGGGCAGTTGTGTCCTGCAAAATAATTGAAATTATGGCAAATGTCCTGAGATTTTAGGACAAAGATTTCCTATATTGTCTGTAGTAGTTGCATAAAACAATTATTTTGTATCTGAAACACCTAAATGTTATAAGAAACAGTATAAGCAACTATAATGCTACAAGAATAATCTTTTATTTAGGCAAAACAGTGAAGTAATTTCCTTTGTACTGGCTGTGGGTATGTTTTGCCCTGCAAAATCTGACGTCTCTACATAAAGGTCCCATAGGATTGCCACCTTTTCAAATGCCCAAAGTGAGACATGTTCTGTAGAAATGTCAGATTTTCCAGGACAAAAGATACCTACAGTGGTGCATAATACAGAACTTTACTTTTATGCACAAATAAAAGCTTTATTCTAGTAACATTTGAATTGCTTATGCTACTTCACATAACATAGAAGTTTCATATATAAAATAACTGTTTTATGCAACTATTAAAGAAAACTTAGGAAATATTTTTGTCCTTAAATCTCAGGACATTTGCTATTTTTTGATTTTTTTCACAGGACACAACTGCCTAAAGAGGGACTGTCCCTCGCAAAATGGGACAGGTGATAACCCTAAAGTCCCACCTTGGGCAATTGAAAAGGTGGTGAACCCTATAATAGGTATGCGGTAGCATGACTCGGCTGATGGATGTGGGTCCCAAAATGCAATTACTTGTCTGTATTGAAGAGTCTCGGTTCCCATGTATCAGCCAGATGGGAGCAGATTGTAAGAGGAACACACAAATAATATGATTAAATCACTGGACAGACCGCCGATTCCGTACAGTCAAATGGCATGCCGTTGCCTAATGGGCAGCCATTCCCGATATTGTAGGCATGTAATCCGATGTAATAGGCATCCCAAGGTAATATTGTGGTCCTCCCTCCTACCCATGGGTGTGAGTGTCAGATGCAAGCACCAATGTCGGTGCATTTGCAAGTGCAGGATCGAGTGGGTGTAAGCCAGTTTGGCTACCAGTATGCAAATATTGCACTGGTGAAGCAATGTAGAGGCTAACTGAGTGTAAGAAGCTGTAACCAGAGGTTAGCATTGCTTAACACCACGCAAACCCACGTACACCCGCTCACAACTGCTTTAATGTGCCTTACTCCCTCCGTATCCAATGGCCTTGTTCTGCTCTGCAACCAAATAAACGTCCTCTGCAAGGCTCGGAACCAGGACCCTGCACACACAGCTAATGTGATTTACCAATACGCCATGGCAGATATACAGACAACGGACAGTACCACAAACATATCATACTGCACAGTCATTCAACAGTATAGGAATGTATCCCATCATGTAGATGTATATGTGAGTGTTTATGTCCAGCATATAGGTACATACATATAATGAGATATATCAGGAACATACCATGTGGCAACAAAGCATTACAAATGAATGAAACGGGAAACACCAGTGATGCCTGTATTATGTAGTGGTGTTGTTCTATGTAATCTCAAGACTCCCTCAGACAGACATGTGTCATTCATACACGCAAACAGTTGTACATTGGCCATATACATCACTCTGTGCATGTAATGTACATTAACACAACAGTACCTGTCCAGTCATTATGTGTGAACAGTACTCTTGCAAGGTGCTGTGTGCAACATCATCATCATGATAAAGGTAAATGGGGTAACCATAGAGGGACCGGTAGTGTTGTGTGTACAATGGGGTCGTCCTCATCATGTGTACCTGGACCATTTAGGAGTGATGTACATACCTGGATTATGCGCCTGAGGGACAGTGGTGAGGATAACATGAGTATGTTGTGATGCATATTACAAGAGTTACATGTGTCCAGTGGGCACGTGTGAAATGGACAGTTATGTGTAGGGCAGATGTTGTCCTAGGAGCCAATTGGCCTTATGTTTCCGTAGGGTGAGGGTCGGATGTGGGGGAAGGAGAGTAGGTATGGCTGTGGAGGATAGGTAGGGTAGGATCACAGACAATATAGCATACAGGGTTGGTATATGATACATGTGGGGGGATACACCTCCGACAGGGATGGGTGTTTGGCATTCACAGGCCCATGGGAACAGTGGGACAGAGGTCCGCAGCCATGGGCAGCCGCCACTGCACCTAAACAGCTGCAAAGGAGGCAGTGCTGGGGGCTGTCCAGGAAGGGAAGCATCACCCTGTAAATGTGACACTCCACCCTTGAGCTTGTGTATCTGGCTTCAGAACCCCTTAGTGAGCCTCTAACGCAACACGTCCGGGACCGCACAACAGCAGACATGTACCTGTCTGGTCCTGCTCCCAGGGGGGACATGCCCCATCAGTGGTGGTACCACCAGATGTCCAAGGCTGGGCCCCAGATGTGCTAGTGCCTGGTGCCATGGTCAGCTGAATTGGGACAGGAGGTTCTGCCGGGACCTCCCAACCCATTCAGCCTATGGTGTTGCAGTTTAAACCCACATATGGCTTAGTGATAGACAACAGCATACAGGATTACCTACAACAGTATGCATAGATATCACCATCAACCCAACACAACAGATGGTATACATTTGCAGAGGGAGCACGACACATGCATATATGCTGCATGCCATCTATACAATGTGCAGTAGAAGTGTGACCACAGCTATGAACAGTTGCCCATTATTGGCTTGTCATTGGGAACCCCAGACAGTGTCTGTCATACCACTGTTTCATGTGACATATGTCCAGTCAGGGATGCAATGGCAGTAACACATCCCTATCATCATGTACTGTCTGCAATCCTCACACTATGCTCCTGTTGTGCACAGATGTGTGTTCAGTGTGTAACACAGGAAACAAATGCTTACACACTGACCAGTTCACAGATAGCCCTGCAGATGGTGGTCCCTCATGAACAGAGTACTGTTATGTCTATATTAAAACATGCAGAATAGCCATTACCACACACAACATGTTAAATAGGCAGTAGTCTCAATGTAGCATAGCTACACTTACATGCTGTAGTCATGTGTGGCACATCACCCTCCTGCCTTTAGGCTATTTCCCACTGTGTATGATGTTTGAGGTACATCCAGATATCATCTGTGATGCCGTTTCAGAACAACACATCCAGGTACCACTCACAGCAACTTTCGTGGCCAAATACCAACATGCTTTTCCTAGATAGTGTACTGTGTTTATCATGTGAATGGCTATGGGAACACCATCACAGCTGTTCCACATGCAATCAGCTAGAGGAGGACTGCAATAGGTGCAGAGGCCATCACCTGATCATGTCCATAACTTACAATGCACATGCTGCTGCTGAGCAGGTGTACACCTTCACATCCACCAGAGAGTGTGTGGGTGGGACAGGCAAAGTACAGCCGAGAGGGGCTTGGAGACTTAACCCTAAGCATCACCTGCCAAACGCCTAACAGTACAGGGGTCAAACCCCTGATTGACTAGTCATTACTATTACATGTGCATGACGTTACGTCATGTGCCACAAAGGTGACATTTTGCTGTTCTGTAAGAACATATATGTGTGTAGGTGAGTGACATCTTCAACAGAGATATAGTAGACATAAATTAGGTGTGGCACACATGGTTGTCCACGTGAACGGATGCCATTGTCACCACAACCAAACTCTCTAATGGACTTGCATTGACATTCTTTGCCAGGGCCACAAATACACAACCTAACTACTTAGTTTGCCACACTGCAGTAATGCAAAAGACTACATGCACCACAGGTGATATCTGGAGGTTCTATGTGCTAGGGCATGTGAAAGTGTTTGACATCTGTTGGTATGCCAACAAGGGTTATACTGGGGGTGACTGTGGTTGGGAGCATCATAACCCACACGCAGACACAAGGTGCCAGTACTGACATGCATGTATGCATTGCTTCATGGGTGTGTAGTAGTTGGCTGTGCAAGATGGCTGTACAAGGCTGGGTGAGGGGTAATCCTTGGCATCGTGTCACCCGACAATGGTGTGCAGTGCAGTACAGAGGTGTAGTGTCTGCAATGTCCCACACAGATGGGTACTGCATGATCTGCCCTGACATCCTGGTTACCAATATGTATGGCCATAGCTTTGCAATACATGCCATGTCTATGTTTGATAGTCCTTCACATGGACATTGCCTGGGATGTGCATGTCCCACAGTACTGTACAGTGACATGTACAGGTGTACCTAGTTTGGCAGGCACATGTGGTGTACACAGACTGTTATCCCCCGATATGCCAATACTGGCCTGGTGTGGCGAAACCTGCTTATAGTGAGCAGGTCGACCCTGCACCTGCATTAATAGTATGATACAGGTATTCCCTGGTGTCAGTGGCATTGGTCCTTACAGGGCACATGTGTATGGCATTGTATGGCCTCTGTGGATCACATTTGATGGCACCACATATGTTGCAGGCATCCAGTGGGGAACATAGTGAAGGCACAATGTCCGCAAATATGTGCCTATTGTACCATTATACAGGGTGTCATGTCCTCTGCAGCCCACTGCATTCACACCATGCCTACTATCTATCATCAATGTGCGTGGTACTAGCAACATAGTGGGATATCCTAGGCAAGTGTGTTTGTGCATGGCACATGGGTGCAGGACATATACAGGGTAGTAGTAGGGTTGCATACTTTGTTCACCAGGCCTTTTGCCAGATGTAGGGGAATGGCTTGCCAACACAGTCCCGTGGCTGACTGACAGCTGTACTCCTCGTGAGGTGGCCAAT
>NC_056735.1:962851396-963128342 GCF_019279795.1 Protopterus annectens | reverse complement strand
AAATATCAACTATAGCATGTACAGTCAAAGTCAACTAGTAGACTATATGCCCTGGGCCATGTATGAATCTAGGATGAAAGGTTATCTAGCTGTAGCCGACAGGCGGGTTTCTGGGGCCAGGTGGAGCAGTGCCACATAACTGATCCATAGGGTTAATGATACATTTACCATGCGGTCATCACACCATGTCTGAGAGGGGGGCAATGTGCAGCTTTGCTGGACAGGAATGCATAGTATGGCAGGAGTATGTGAAGTGTATGGGACAAGGATCTGTCCAGCATGTGGTGATCCTAGTACTAGGAAGGTGGATGTCCATGAAGTATGTGTTTGAGATCAGGATGTGTATGTGTAGCATGTCCAACATCACTGGGTTGGGCATGGATTTATTCAGGGTAGGCATCATGCTACATAGTGGAGATGGGGATTGGGAAGACTGGTGTAGGCCATCTGAACATGGCCAATACCCCTTAAAGGAAATGTGTGATCTGATATGGGTCACTTGAGTGTTGAGTATGGCTGGGCAATGATCTCTATATTCATGGATGGCACCCTGACATGATTAGGGTTGCCACATATGACTACCTGACAGGTGTGGTGATGTAACTATCACAGGAAAGACAACTGCCCAGTTGCATCCCTTACACACAGTGTCCATTATGTTGACCACTGCCTAGGTGGTAGTTCATGGGTACAGAGTTATTAACATAGGGGTGACAATGCAATATGTAGCTGTCAGATTGTGCCCATATGTGACACACCTCACCCACAAAGCCCCTTCTGTATGTTGTCTACAACACTCTGAGTCAGCTATTGCTCCTAGGTCATAATCATTCGCATACTTCAATAGGCAGATGACTTCTGTTAGTCTGTGTGGTATAGACTACAATGAGGGGGAGTACAATGAATTAACCCTGTCTTACTGTAGCTGGCACTGGTGTGATGTGCATGTATTATTCAGACACCTTCTGTAGTGTTGGTTTTGCCAGCAGTCCCATTGCAAAACACTCCTGTGACATAGGAATGTACATCTAGTATACCGAGTGTAAGTGGGACACAATATGGGTGATGATGTCCTATGACCTAGCAAAGATATGATATGCAGTGCAAAATCAACCTTACTGTCACCTACATCTGTACTGTTGACATCAAATAAGTTGATCAAGGTTCATGGCCTTTCAGACCAGACTCAGCAGGGTAGTAGTGCAGTACTTCCCATTATCAGTGGTGTCTCCACCTTAGTGGGTTGTGATACCTGTTGGTGTGCACCATTCAGTGTGTACACAGCCTGACAAGAAGCTATGTTTTACATGAAGTATATGTGGAGAGCAACTTGTTTTGCCATATGTGTATGATACAACCTGGGATGTGGACAGGTCCCAAGCAGCCTGAGTGCAGCTTGTAGCTGCATAGTTGTGGTTACAGGGGCTCTGTAGTGTACATGGATATATGATTGTGTACGTGTTGGGGAGGACAGTGTGTTTATGTTATCCAAGACCCTATCTGGATTGCTTATTCATGCTCAGCACTTGTTCAGAACTTGTAAGCACTACGTAAGCTACTAATTACTATAGCACTCAGTCTTCATCATTACCTAGAGGTAAACAGTTTTTGTACGTACTTTTCTCACTTGCTTAGAGTGAAACAGCTCTTGTACTCACTTTCCTCACTTATCTAGGGGAAAATAGTTTTATATTCCGGCATGTCCAAGGGTCAGCTCCCAGTGTTCTCTCCTGTCTATCTGATGAATCTGGACATCTTGAGGCAATGTAGAAATTGCCTCATGTACACAGACAACCCTCTCCGCCTACCACCCAACACTACAACCTGTGAGAGATGCACTTATCTAGCCAAACTGGAGGTAAAGCTCTCTCCAACCAAGACTGACCCTGACAGTCATGTGGAGAAGGTAAACATTTGCACCACACCACACTCATCACATAGTCTCACTAAATCTACACCACAATAATCCACACATAGTAACACAAAAACATTCACGGAGGATCTCAATAATAATCTGTCTAAGCAACAGAGACCTCCAAAGTGGAAACGCAAACAGCCTCCATCCCCCAACACAACCCCAGTGGCACATAGCCCACAAACTCAGTGTGCCATTCAACCACAGCCAATAAGGCAAATCAACGTACCCAACACACTAGTCAGAGGTGACTCTATAGTCAGGCACACTGATGTCCCACTCACCAGGCTAAACAAGGAGAAGGTTACTGTCAGCTGCCTGTCAGGTACCAGGATCCGTCACATAACCCACGTACTCAGGTCACTCCACAACAAGTACAAATATGACTCTGTCATTGTCCATGTTGGTGTGAATAACCTGAGACGTACCTCCCTGGACTACATGAAAAGAGACATGGAAGAGCTCTCCGATCTTGTAGCCCAGGCAGGTATGACCCTAGCCCTGAGTAGCATTCTGCTATTGCCCAGAATGATACCGCAGTATGAGGACAAAATGATTGACTTACACAATTGGCTAAGCTTCCGGTGTCATTCTAAGGGGATCCAGTATCTATTTGCTTGGGATGACATGGTCGATAGACCACTATGCTTTGCCACAGATGGCCTGCACCTGTTGCCCCTGGGATTCCGGATACTGGCTAAGGCTCTTGCTGCCCCTATAGTGCCTTTTTTAGGCAAGGTTCAAATAACATATTCACCACCATAACAGGAACAGGCAAGCACAAACTGAGGGTAATGCTACTCAATGCTGGAAGTTCTAAATCTCAAAATGCACTCACTCGAGGCACTCCTTGTAATGGAGAACATTGATATCTGTGCAGTGCCTGAGACCTGGTTCAAGGCTCCAGAGAGCACCCTTGCACTACTAGGCTATAACTCATAGCACACTTTTCAGCCATGTAACCTGGACCAGAGCACCCAAGGTGGAGGTGTGTCCATATTCATTAAGGATATCCACCCCTCCAGGCTAGTTGCTTAGCACAATGCATCTGAGGTTATCCAAGTGCAACTACCTCTGGGCTAAACTGCAATCCAACTCATAGCTTGCTACAGATCCCCCACCATGTCCCAAGATTCCCACTCCTCTTTTCTTGATGTACTTAAAATTATTAGGGTTCAACCAAACACCCTACTAATGGGCAACTTCACCTACCCCACCATTAACTGGGAAAACTACTCGTGTACCAACTCATTAGCTCAACGCTTTCTGGAATTCATAAACTCCTATGCCCTGGATCAACTTATCCACACACCCACCAGGGCAACAATATCCTAGACCTAGGCATTACCAACATGAGTGACCGGAGTTCCAAACCTGAAGTCAACTCCTCGTTGGTCCGATCTGACCATAAGCTAAACACCCTTGATATCCACATCCCGCCCCCACCCCCCATTAAGGAAACCACAGTATAATATTTCTACAAAGCCAACTTCATGCTTCTTAAGACAGAAGTGTTGAACTTCATGACACCCATGCAGATGGACAATACAGTTACAACTGCTGAATCCTACACAAATGCACTCTATAAGCACTTACACAAGTGCATGGATCATGCTATCCCAAACAGAACCAAGACGCTATCCTCCAAATTAAGGAAGCCAATCCGGTGGTCCTCTGCCATAAACAAACTACAACAGAAGGAAGACACTGTTGCAAAAGAGAGTACAATCCCATGAGTGAAGGAGCTTCCTGGTCAGCCTCAGTAAGAAGCTGAGATCCCTTATAAGATCCTCCAAAGCTAGCTACGGAAACAAAATTGCCACTAATTCCAAGGGCAACCACAAAGCATTCTATAGCTATGTCAAATATATCAATGTCAACACCCAGATCTGCTCTGAGTTACAGCACAAAGGCACGAACATTACAGAACCAACTGATATTGCCAACATCCTGGCAGATAGGTTCAGTGCTACCTTCCCCCCTCTCACCCCCTAAAGGGCCCATACCTATACAGGAAGAATGCAGAGTCCCTGTAATCACAACTATGCAGGTAAAAGCTGCACTCTCTAAAGCCAATATCACAGCATCCATGGGACCAGACAACATCACAGGCTGCATTTTACACAAACTTCAGAATGAACTGGCTCCCTACCTATGCATCATGCTCAATAATAGCCTCACATCAGGCTTTGTGCCCCCTGAATGGCACACAGCAACAGGTATCCAACTCCACAAAGGTGGCACCACAACGGACCACGGGATCTATTGCCCTATAGGCCTGACTAGCCTGGTCTGCAAGGCTATGGAGCACATCATCATGGATCTCAGTCACAGAGACATTGGGTACCTCCAAACATTTGACCCCTCCCAGTTTGGCTTTGTTAAGGGTAGACCATGTCTCCTAAACCTGGTGGATTTCTTTGAGACAGTTACCAAGGCATTAGATGAGGGTAAGGAGGTCCACACAGCCTACCGTGATCTCTCAAAGGCTTTCAACACCATTCCCCATTCTGGTATTATCGACATACCCATCCACCTGAACATTAACCCCTACGTCATGAGATGGTTTGCAAAGTGGCTCACGGACAGAACCCACACAGTGGGAGTTGCATACCCTAGGTCCGACTGTAAACCAGTTACAAGTGGCATCACCCAGGGCTCAGTCCTAGGACCCCTCATGTTCGGTATATACTTCTCTGAGGTACAGGCAAGCACAGGAGGACTTTGGCTGAAAAGGTTTGCAGATGACTGCAAACTAGGGGCCATAATTGTTTCCCCAGCTGATACAGACACCCTCCAGAACGGTCACACTGAGACGGATACCTGGTGTCAATATCATGGCCTCAAGCTGAATGCCAAAAAGTGCATAGTCATCCCCTTTGGATAAAACTAATTACCCATGGATTATCACATAGGTGCTAGTCCCCTACATACAGAAAAGGTAATAAGGGATCTGGTAACCCAAGTAGATAACAATCTCTCCTTGGATAACCATAATGCCAAGGTGGTTAAAATATCCTTCTACGTGGCCCCCCCTAATCTCAAATGGGTTCGCATCCAGAACAAAGGAGGCCATTGTGCCTCTCTACTCATGACTTATTAGACCCATTAAAGGATACAACACCCCATTTGGGATGTACCTTGCAAGACAACTGCAACAGCTTGGAAGACCACAACAGTACCACACCAAGAGGATTACTGACCTCAAACAGATGACCTATGCAGCCCAACTAAAGAAATTCCAGCTGTACTTGGTTGCATACCACATACTCACAGGTGATCTCTGCTTAACATACAAGGCCCATGTCCAACGCAGTATTGCTGGATATGCTCCAACTACACAAAAGCTACTGAGAGCCACATGCTCTAGGGATATACACCTAACCACAATGATAACTAGGACGTGCTGGAGGGATAGATTCCTGACCCAGATTCCTGACCCGAAGACTCCCCATGCTTTGGAACATGATTCCAATGTACATCAGGCAGGGCCCCTCACTAGCACTCTTCAAGAGAAACTTTGACGGGTGGATGGGAGACAGACATGTACCCTGGGGATCACTGCAGTGGCTCTGCTGGACAGAGGCACAGGGAACTAATGGCTCTGCTGTTCAGAGGCACAGGGAACTAACCTAAGGAAGTGGCGGAAGCCAACACACTTTAGCTATGCTTATAAATACCCTTGGGCAGACAGCCTAGTACCTACCTTTGAACTTATTACATGTGCATGGATAGTTAACTAGCTCTTCCATTTTACTTTGCTATCATGCTGATAAACTGACGGGTGACTACAAGTCATATGTATCCTGTTATTGTGTATTGTAAATGCCAATAGACATAACTAATGTTTGCCTAACATAACAGTAATGCTATGTAAAATGTAATATATATATGCCTACAATACTGTACATTACACAGTTATTGGCACAATATCCCACAATGCAAATCATAATTGCACAGTAGGCCAAACTTCGACATGTTATTCTCAGTAATACACCCATACATATGCCTATTGTTACAATATATCAACATATACTATCCCCTGTTATAGCACGTACTTGTTGGACCAACCCTGCCACTGACAGCAGCTGGTAAGGAATTGTTGGGTTTAAAGCCCTTATATAGCATCCCTTGTGGTGTATGCAGTGTTTGCCTTGTGACCTACAGCAGTACACACATAAATACAAGAGTTACTATGCTCAACAATACATCACTACCAGATAACTGTTTCCACTATATGCATTGTGTACACTTTAAATATTACAGAACAGGTACTACATACACAGACATACTGAGTGTTCTACATACCTTATTAGTAACCCGAGGTGTCATTGACTGTTATTTCAATTCTTTTCAGTTTGTGTTTCAATCTTCTTTGTAATGTTCTGCTGGTATTTATAGATGGTTTGAATGTGTGATAAGCTATCCTTTTATAGTTAAATATCGGTAACATGTGCTATCCTGACCACCAATTGGTGTTCCAAAGTAGTTAATTAGATGCACATCAGCTGTGCAGCTACTCCATTAGCCAATACCATGGCAACAGTGGTGTATAATTGAGTACTCCACTTGGGCGTTGTCCCTTTGCCTTTCTTTCGAGGAAGACAGCCTGGATGTGTTTTTTATGATGTATTTCAACAGCTATATGGGGACAGACAGAGATATATTAGCTTCATGACTCCCGTGGATTGTGTGTAATGGCTAGAAGATGTTCTACATGTGAGTACAGCTGTTATATTTCAGAACATTGCTACTTATGCAGGGTTTGTTTGTACCTGATACTTCTGCAGATGTTTCAGTCTAGCAAGGATGTTTGGGCAGCTCAAGGCTGTATGGCTATGCATGAAATGTTAGGTGGTTTACAGTGTGCTCACCAGACATCTTTGGTTTGGTGTACATGTGTATCATACTGTGCTGTTAATTAGTAATTGGTAACACTTCCTTGTGTACACACAACCCTCTGAAATGGGATTAGTGCAAACAAACCCTGTAACATCAGCAGCTGTTCCATTGTTTAACAGCAACTATTTCACATAGGGCCATGTTAGTGTGTCTCTGACAAGGTATGTTAAGGCTTCTGCAGATGTCGTACAGTGAGTGAATGATTTGTGATGTTATTACAGTTTGTATTATAATTGGTTTGTGTGTGGGGGAGATGTTGGTGGGTGTACATAGCAGATGCAGGTGTATAGGAACTGCTTTTATACATAATCGATATGTGTGTGAGGGTTCCTTTCCTTTTTGAACACCTTTCCTTTAGTGGACTAATACTATGGTAATTGCAGGCTGATTCATTAAGGCACTGTTCACTGGTTCCTGTATAGCATGCAGGTGATGTTAGCCCTTGAATCCTTTCGGCAATACATCGGAATGTAATAAAGTGTTGCTACATGAAAGCTGTCTGTGTATTTCTGTCATAGGTATTTGCAATCATTGGAGTTGTGTTGGTGACTGACCCTCTTTGGCTAGGGTTGCCACCTTTTCAAATGGCCATAGTGGGACATTTTCGGTACCCACATCAGATTTTACAGGCAGACACAAACCCACAGTCAGTACAAAGGATAGAAATTTCCTTTTTCGCCTAAATATAAGCTTATTCTTGTTGCAGTTTAGTTGCTTATCCTGCTTCTTGTAACATGTAGGTATTTTAGATACAGAAATAACTATTGTATGCAACTATTACATTACATATGGGACATAATTATGTCCTACAATCTCAGGACATTTGCCACATTTAATATTTTTGGTCAGGACACAACTGCCCAAAGTGGGACTGTCCCTCGCAAAGTGGGACAGGTGGTAACGCTATCTTTGGCTCATGTCCATAGCACATATTTGTAATAGTGTATAGGCATATACTCTCCATATCCTTTGTTCATAAAGTTTGGTCGTGGTGGAATGTGTGATTGCTATGGTCCATGTTATACTCATATATGAACACGTCACCTGCTGTATACAGGATACCTACGGAATCCCGAACGCACACAGTTCCAACGCCCACAGTACTGGGCCCAGACTCCCATACCCCACATTACTAACAGCGACAGTCAAACTCGTGAAAGTAACACAAACATGGAGCACACACGCACACACCCACCACATCCAAACAAACCATCCTACACTACGTATGAGCAGGTGGGCTAGCCCCCCTACACCCCCATGTGGGTGGCTGCGCCCCCTACTTTAATATTCTACCGCCGAGATCGCACAAACAGATGCACAAAGCAAACCCACACATTACAGTCCCCTAAGAACACACACCACACTCAGAACACACACTTACACACACTACAGCCCTCAGAAACACACTTACACACAGTAACCTACCTGAACCGCAACACCAGAAGCACTAACTAAATGTCCCTTAACATCGGATTTTTAACCTCGCACTTCTGGTGTTTCGGTACTGTAGTACTGTAGTCTTTCGGTCTTTAAGCCTCGTGATTACGCGCATCGGTATGTCAAGCATTCAGTATTTGGTAGGTATCCCATTTATATGTACCTCCATGATTATGTAGATGTTGTTAACCTATCTATATAGCTACATATATATGTATATCACCATATATCGACATATATCTCTCTCTCTCTCTCTCTCTCTATATATATATATATATATATATATATATATATATATATATATATCTATATATATATGTTGATTTATATATATATATATATATATATATATATATATATATATATATATATATATATATATATATATAGCATACACCTTTCATTGGGTACATGGCGGTTTGTCCTATTTCCATACATTCCTCCCTTTTGTGTTTTAACCTGTCAGAATACACGGCTGCTGTTGGTACATCTCAGGTAGCTTAGTGGTAGGTTATTGTGAAGATTGAGTACATGGGTGCATGTTCTAATCCTGACAGTGGCCATTTTACCTCTCAGAGCAGGTACTGGTAGTGCAAGGGTGATTAATGCACATTTCAGTGGTTGTGTGTCCCAAATGTTTATTATTCTGTGGAATACTACCTATATATATATGCAAGCTGTGGTTAAGGTATACTATGTAACATGTAAATTATCTCTGACCTTATTGGGATTTGAACCAGGACTGCACAGATATTATGCAAATGCTGTAGCCATTACACTGTTAACATTAACATTCCTTCTGCCTATTTCCTATGTTCATGAATCCTATGTGTATGCTTGGCTACACAACAGGCGGAGCCACCCACACCCAGTGAGCTTCTCGAAATACCGACATGATGCATGAAATGAGAGACTATACATTAACATCCTAACTACATTTGGCATAGCCACTCACTGACACACTTCAGGGGAAACCTTGATGTGTGACTGGCCAACAGTATATACACCCCTGGATCATGTGTCCCAGACACATACAGCCAGGGTGTGGGGGAGCCACTCCAGTTTTACGGCTGCAAGACCTGTTGGGGAAATTTAATGCTGTTGGGTTGTCATGTTAACATGCCCTTTCGAGATCACTATGTGCCCCTATCACCCTATAGCACCCCAGTCTTCAACAGCTTCCAGCAACTCTGCCTGGAATCACTTCATTGGCTATGCTTGCCAGAGGCTCAGTTACTTCATCAGTGGTGCAGGTAAAGCCACCACACTGTAGCTATGCTTCTAAATGCCCTTGGGCAGATAGCCTACTACCTATCTGTGAACCTCTACAGTGCAGGCCTTCTCTAACATCATATGTGATTATACAGAGTTTTCTGATCACAATATACAGTGTAAATTCCCCATGTAGTCAGACAACAGTTAAGTATAGCAATAGCATACAGACTACTGATACATAATCACTCCAAAAGCCTATCTAGTGGACATGTATAGGTTTCAGGCTTTGTATTGCTTACCAGTAGGTTACCTACAGGAAAGATGGGACACAAGCACAGATGGGATACATGCCTGCAACAATGCCATACCAACTTGCATGTGTCAGCCTAAGGCTTTGGAATGCTGGGCAAGGCTATTGGTGCCCCCATGGGGCCATTTGTAGGCAGATCTCAGAGGTGAATCTCACCTCCACGAACTGCACAATAGTGGAACCAATGAGAGATAGGCTACTCAACAACAGGGGTAGTACTCACAACATGCACGCACTCACAGCACCCCTCAGTATGGACAACATCTGCATCTGTTCTGTGACTGGGATCTGTATAAGGCTCCTGTGAGCACACCGGCACTACCAGACTACAACCCATAACACACATTTCAGCCACTGAACATGGACTGGCACAGACATGGAGGGGTGTATCCATATTCATCGGGGATACCTACACCTCCAAGTTAGTGGGGCAGCATGATACATCTGTGATCATCCATGTGCATCTAACATCAGCCACGACTGCAATGTAAACTGTGAGCTGCTACAGAAAACCCTTCATGACCCAGGAGCACCACTACAACTATCTGGAGACAGTGGTAAACATGACAGTCCTACCAGACACCCTGTTATTGGTCAATGCCGGCTACCCTACACTTAACTGGATAACCTACTCAAGTATTCACGTCCAGGCCCAGCATTTCCTGGGATTTATCACCTCATATGGCCTGCATCAGTTGGTAGATGGACTAATGAGAGGTGAAAACATACTAGAAGTGATAATCACTGATATGTGCAACAGGTGCACTACAGCAGAGGTAAACCAGTCACTGTTTAGATCTGACCATGAACTATTCACTGATGATTTCCACTCCCAACCATCTCCTCCACCCAAGGAACAGACAGTGAATACCTTTCCTACTGCTAAATTCACAGTACTAATGACAGAGGTGGGAGAGTTCACAGCCCCCACGCTCAGGGATGATACTGCTCAAGATACAGACAGAATTACAAATGCACTCTATAAGCACCTACAAAGATGTATGGTCGTGCCATCAATGGTAAACAAGGACTCGTTACTCCTACACAAGGACACCAGTCTGCTGGCACAAGGTAAGTTAATAACTGAACAGTAAATAATCCCTGCATTATACAGTCTATACAAACAGAAGTAGGACAGTAGTCCAGAACAACAGCAAATCCCAAGGCATGCAGACATATGTGACCAGTATTAGCAAGATACTTATGTTACTCATGTAATCATCCAAGGCTGACATCCACAGGTAAATAGGCATGGATTTGGAATATGACCACAAAGGCTTCTTTGGCTATGTTAAGGATGTAAGCAGTAACACACAGGTTTGCACTGTGTAGGTGCAATATTGCACTGAATATACTGACCCTACTGATATCATCAACACACTTGATAATACATTCGGAGCAAGCTTCACCCCCTACTGGGCCCACAACAATACCCAAAATGTATGGTATCTCAGACATCTGAGACATACAGGTGGTAATGGCCCTTTTAAATGGCATGACAGAGCGTCAATGGAGGCAGATGGTGTCCCAGACTGCATCCTGCAGACACTACAAGACAAAGTGACCCTCCCCACCTAATATAGCAATTCAACATCAGCCTTTACACAAGCTACATGGCCATTCACTGGCGCATGGTGCAGCTATTCCACTCCACCAAGGTGGTGACACAACTGACCATGGTAACTACCACCCCATAAGCCTGAGTAATCTGATCTGCATGGCTATGGAGCCCATTCTCATGGCACTCATTAACATAGACAATGGTAACCTCCAGACACTTGACCCAACCCAGGTCAGCTTGATTGAGTGCAGATCATGCCTACTGAACCAGTTTGATATCTTACAGTCACCTAGACTTTAGGTGTGGGGTGTGGTAGTTCACACATACTACCTGGACCTCGCCAAGGGTTTTGACACTATTCCCCACTCAGGTATTATTTCTACACTCACCAGCCAGTACATACACCCATACATCACAGGTTGGTTTGCCAACAGTCTTACACACACAACCCATATGGTAAGCCTAGCAGCCCCCAGGTCCAACTCTTGACTAGTCACAACTGGTGTCCCACAGGACTCAGTCCTGGGACCCCTATTGTTTGTCATATACTTCTCAGAGGTATGAGCTAACACAGGTGGACTACAGCAGGCCGTGTTTGGTGATTACTGCAGACTGGGAGCCATAACTGACAGTGCAGCTGTTACAGACATCCTTCAAGGGGCCTCACATAGACCAACACAGGGTGTCAGAGTGATGGCCTCCAGCTAAAGGCCACATACTGTATGGTCATTCCATTGTGGGAAACCACACACACACATATTAACACATGAGTGGCAGACACTATAATTCAGATGACGTAATGGGTATGTGGAGACTACATTACATAGCGATTTCTCCTTTGACAGTCATATGTGTGAATTAGTTAGGACATACATCTATGTAGGCCATCTGATTACTTAAGGGTTCACATCTAAACAGACTTAGGTTATTGTGCCCCTTTACTCATCAGTCATCAATCCCATCATCGAGTATATAACCCATTTTGGATGTACCTCAGATGACACATCTGACAGCTGGAAGAGCCACTAACGTACCTCGCATAGAGGGATAATGCCCTCAGACATGTGTCCTATGCTGCCAGACTGCATTAACTCTTGAATTACTCAGTGGCATCTTGTTTACTCAGAGATGATATTTGCTGGCCAACAAAGCCGTGTCCAAGTCAGGCTTAATGGATATGCTCCACCTATGGGCATTCATGTTACAGTGAGCCACACACTGTAATGAGCTACACCTTGCCACAACCATAGCTGGAAGATGCTGGAGTGACACATTCCTGTCATGGGTACTCCCCATGATTTGGAACTACATCCCTGATTACATTATACGGAGCCCCTCACTAACACTCCAGGGAATCCTTGCAGAGTGGGTGGGGAACAGTGGATACACCCCAGAGATCCTGCAATTGGCTCTGCTCCACAGAGGGACAGATAGATAATCAATGGGGTAGCGACAGCAGACACATTTTGGCTATGGTTATGAATGGCCTTGGGCAGTTAGGCATGTACCTACCTATGTGCCTATGAACCTATATATACAGTATCAACACATGCTGATAGCTTAATTTACTGTTCAGTTATTAACTTACCTTGTGCCAATGGCAATTGTGTGTACAATAGTTGAGGGCTGCCTATGTAGGATGCACACAGTAGACCACCTATACATGACAATTTACAGGTGGTCTTGTGTGTGCCATCCATGTTTGCTGTGTGTGCAGGTGGAGAAGGGTGTCATTCCATAGGTGCCTACACTGTCAGTGTGTGTGCTATACATTCCTTCTTTGCTAAGGCATGGGCATACTGGGCATGCCTCCATCTGCCTACTGGGGCTGGCACAGTGTGTTCATGGTCTGAGTCCCTCTGTGCCTGTGGGGCCCTTGGCAATGGTGGTGGGCTGTGAGGGCTTTCACCATTCTGTCCCTGCTACAGCTGTTTCCACAGGATCATATTGTGTAGCATGGCACATACTATGAAGATGTGGGCTCACATGCCTGGAGAGTACTGCAAGGCTCCACCAGATATGTCCAAGCAACAGAACCGTGATTTCCGCATCCCAAACACATGCTCTATGATGATTCTGGTTTCTGCATGTGCTTCATTATGGCGTTCTTAATGGCTGTGTGTGCATTTCTGATGGGAGTCATCATTCACGGTTCCAGTGCATAGCCAGCATCCCCCCCCAATGGCAGCCTTGTTAGCTGTTGTCAATGGCCCACTGTGAGTTCCTAGGTGTTAATTACTCATTTGTACTCCAATTACCATGCTGCAGCATTTCCTTATTGTCTTCCCATATTTTTCCTGTTTCAGCTGTGGTGCATGCTGCGCAAAGCCATTTACCAGGTTTCGGGTGTGTTTTCATCCACGTTCACATGCACTTTTGGTTACCTTGTGTGCTCTCAGCTAAGCAAAGCTATGGCTACTTCCACACCCCTATAGGGCCCATCTCAATACCAAAAGATTGCCAAATTCTCATGGCCACACAGGTAGAAACCGCACTCTCCAAAGCTAAGAATACAGCATCCATGGGACCAGATGACATCCCATCCTGTGTACTACATGAACTACAAAATGAACTGGCACCTCACCTAAGTGTCATGTTTAATCATAGCCTCACCTCAGGCTTCGTGCCCACTGAGTGGTGCACAGCTACAGTTATCCCGCTCCACAAGGGAGGATCCACCTTGGATCCCGGGAACTACTGTCCCATCAGTCTGACAAACCTGATTTGCAAGGGCATGGAACGCATTATCATGGAACTTATAAACAAAGACATTGGCAACCTTCAAACACTGGACCCCACCAAGTTTGGCTTTGTGAAGGGCCGATCTTGTCTCCTGAATCTGATTGACTTCTTCGAATCAGTATCCAGAGCTGTGGACAAGGGTAAGGCAGTCCACACAGCCTATGTGGACCTCGCCAAGGCCTTTGACACCATCCCCCACTCTGGAATCATAGATAAACTTACTAAGCTGGGCATAAATCCCTATGTCACTCGATGGGTTGCTAACTGGCTTACTGACAGAACCCAGACAGTAAAAGTAGCCGACTCCAAATCCAGCTCCAGACAAGTGACAAGTGAAGTACCTCATGGTTCAGTCCTGGGACCACTCTTGTTTGGCATTTACTTCTCTGATGTACAGGCCAACACTAAGGGACTCTGGCTAACAAAGTTTGCAGATGACTGCAAACTGGGAGCCATTACTGAATCCCCAAATGATGTGGATATTCTACAAATGGGCCTTACAGAAACAGATGCCTGGTGCCAGAGCCATGGGCTCAAGCTTAATGCCAAGAAATGTATAGTTATCCCCTTTGGAAAAAACATGTACCCATGAATTACCACATAGGTGGCAGGACACTAAACATCGAAAGTGTGATGAGAGACTTAGGGACACAGGTGGACAGTGGTCTCACTTTTGATAACCACATTGCCACAACAGTCAGGAAATCCTTCTATGTTGCACACCTCATCACTAAGGGCTTTTCATCCAGAAAAAAGGAGGTCATTGTCCCACTGTACTCATCCCTCATTAGACCCATTATAGAGTATAATGCCCCATTTGGTATGTACCTCACAAGACGTCTGCAACAGCTGGAAAGGCCACAGAAATACCTCACTAAAAGAATCACAGGCCTAAAGCAGATGCCATATACTGACCGTCTAAAAAAACTCCAGCTATACTCTGTGGCATATCGTCTACTCAGAGGTGATCTCTGCTTAACATACAAGGCCATGTCAAACCCTGAGCTGTTGGACATGCTCCACTTAAAGAAATCCCAATCCCTCAGAGCCACATGCTCCAGGGATCTAAACCTTGTCATCACAATGAACAAAACATTCTGGAGGGATAGGTTCCTGACCCAGAGACTCCCCATACTCTGGAATAGACTTCCCATACATATCAAGCAGAGCGCCTCATTGGCCCTTTTCAAAAGGAACCTTGATGATTGGATGGGAGATAGGAAATTCACCCCGGGGATCATGTCAGTCACCCTGCTAGACAGGGGCCTGGAGAAGTAAATATTGTGGGAAGAAATATCCAGGGAATTGTTATGGCTAGGCTTGCATAGGCCCTAGGGCCGATAGCCTAGTACCAACCTATGAACCTATGAACAGGCAAACCAGATTAGCTATGCTCCAATGTGCTTACAGCTAAGGTGGCGCACCCGTCTCTTGATGTTATGTTTATCTCCAGACCACACCTCGGTGTTGTACTGCTATGCTGTGAGGTACATCCTTAAGCCGGCGGTGATTTTGCTATTCAGTATTACTTGACTCATTTGCATGGCATTGACTTCTAATTCCTAGTTACTGCGCAGAACACTGTCACAGACCCTTAGCAATCCTTGCGCCATGGTTGTGGTGTAGCATGCATGCCATTGACTATTATGGGGAATTCATGAAATGTGTTACATTGCAGTTTTATGACATATAAATATATTTTCATTGTGATCCCGTTTGCGCATCGATGCACTGTGATTTTACTTTGCTTTAGTGTGGCCATGACATTAAATGTTATTTTTATGTGTTGCGCATTTTTTTATGCCATTGGCTATATATTTAGCCATTGGCATATATTAACATTATAATACGTAAGTTTGGTCTGCTGTCATGGCTCCGATTTTATGTTTGAAAAAATGTAAACCTTTTTTTGGTTTACATTTCTGCATGCTTATACTACGCCTGCACCACTTCATGAATCGCTATATACTTTCATTTGCATGCTACACTGCTGCGCATGGGGTAATTAACATACATACGCCGGGAGCTGTGCAGCTGTGGTGTACACTGGTAGTGTACCTGGTAGCTCATACCTGAATCGCTCGGCAGCCATATTTGGCGTTAGATCACTGACGCTATGCCTGTGTCTGGCACAAGCTTCATGAATCCCGGGGAATGTTTATATTATGCGATCAAAAAGGAATCACATTAAAATGCTCATGAGTTACCCTATGGTAAGGGCTTTTGATGCTGCTCTGTGTAGGCTACATTAGTAGAGAGGGAGGAGGTTTGAATCCAGCAATGAGGGGCAAGTGTCTATGGGGGTTTATTGTGCTGTGTAGAGAGGGCCTGTAATGCATATAGCTGTGTAGTGCTAATGTGCACTTCAACTGTCTCCATATGTTTTTTGAAGAGCATCAGGGTATGAAAGAGTGGTGCTGTCATCCATTCAAATGTAAACTGTCACAACTATAAAAGAACAGCTTATGTGGAGCATGTGATTCAGCCAGTATTATGTACCTTGTGATCTTAGGTAGTCTGTTGAAATCCAAGCATTTCTCCTTAGACTTGCTTGTGCCCCTATGTCTCTAAATGTGCAAGTAGGTAACACTGTTGTCAGCCAGCTATCTGCTGTGTATATGTATGGGTGGGGATTCCTATTATAATGATTATTGCTCCTGTTTTTTACATAAAAATGTTTTCTTTGATAATGATCATGCCAAGTGATGACATTTGTCTTTCTCATGGAACTACTAAGGCTTTTCCTGTGGAGTGAGGACATGATATTATTTTCTGTATGCTTGTGCCTTACTAAGGTATGCATTCAAATCTGTGATATCCACACATTGTGCCTGATTGTCATTCTTCTGTCACAGTGACAATTGTATTATGCATCTCATGTGTCTGGATATACCTAGCAGCAGACAATGTTGTGTGAGGAACACACATATAGCAACACTATTTTAAATAAATGACAAGCACACAACTCCTTTGCAATAAAATGATCTCACAGCTTCAAAGAACAAAATACCACACACTTGTAGCACCAGTGTCACTGAGGCATATTCATTCTTTCCAATATCATGCAGCTTCTGTTGTCACAAAATCAGGGGTTCAAAACTCACATCAGCTGATGGTAAGCATTGCCTGTTCTAATGCTGTTATACATGAATGGCATCTACAAATGTTATAATGTGTACAACTTCATGGGAGAAACCTCCCTCAGCCCTTTTATCGCGTACAAATTTTAACACAATCATATGATGTAATGACTTCACATAGGTAGAGTCTGACACCTTTGTTATAGCTTCCACTGTGGTACATATGATTCATGCATACGTTTATAGTCAGTGGGCTTGCTCATGTTGCTGTTCACTTCCACCTAACGGTAATCTTCTATAAATGTATTGACAGTGCACAAACAACAAGTTGCTATTTTCAATTTTTATTATTGCAAATAATAAATGCGTTTGTGTTGTTAACAGGCTGTTATGGCAGTGTTTGCTGTAATGTCTTGTGAGCATGCCCAGTGTAATTCTGTATTACATGCTCTTCATTTACAAACAGAGACCTTGAAGTACTGAAATGCCATCAGATCTGTATTGTCATTTGTCACTTGTATTATATTACTGTTTATGATGCGGATGTATATAAAAACATGCTTGTCTCAGACGTGTGTCAATGCAATATAACCACCTATCTATGGTTGTCCAGTGATAAATGGTAAAACATGTCCCTTTTTGGCTGTGTATGGCACAGCTGCTGTATGACTCATACCTTGCTTATACAAGATGGAGTGGAGGATACAGCACTACTGTCAGTTATCACACATGCATTCCCTGTATGTACATGTCATATGTTCATAGGTTCATAGGTGTGTACTAGGCTAATGGCCCTGAGGCCTTTACAAGCCTAGCCATAGGATTACCCTGACATTGAGCCACCCAACCTTTGTTCCCAGTGCCTTTGTCGAGTAGAGCCACTGGAGTTATCACCAGGGTGAATTTTCTTTTTCCCATCCACTCATCAAGATTTCTCTTGAAGAGGATCAGCGAGGTGCTCTGCTTGACATGAATAGGAAGTCTATTCCATAGCATGGGCAGTCTCTGGGTTATCAACCTGTTCCTCCAGTACGTTCTGTTGATTGTGGTGATGAGGCTGAAGTCTCTGTAGCTTGTGGTGTGGAGGGATTGGGATTTATTTTTATATGTAGCATTTCTAACAGAACTGGGTCAGACATGGCTTTGTAAGTCAAGCAGAGATCTCCTCTATGTAGGCAATATGAGCAAGAGAATAGCTGGAGTTTTTTGAGTCTGTCCATATAGGGCAAGTGTTTAAGGCCTAGGATCCTCTTTGTGAGGTACTTTTGTGGCCTCTCCAGTTGTTGCAGGTGTCTAGTGAGGTACATGCCAAATGGGGCATTGTACTTGATGATTGGCCTAATGAGGGAAGAATAGAGGGAGACAATGACCTCTTTCTTCGTGGATGCAAAACCCTTAGTAATGAGATGTGCCACATAGAAGGATTTTCTGACCACAGTGGCAATGTGGTGATCAACCTGTGTTCCTAGATCTCTTATAACGCCTTCTGTGTTCAGTGGGCTACCATCAATGTAGTAATTCATGGGAACTGGGATTTTCCCAAAGTGGATGATGACACATTTTTTGGCATTGAACTTAACCCCATGGTTCTGACACCAGTCTTTGGTCTCAGTGAGGCCATTCTGTAAGATGCCAACATCACTTGGGGAGTAAATAATAGCTCCCAACTTGCAATCATCTGCGAACTTGTAGATACCAAACAGAAGAGGACCCAGGACCGAACCCTGTGGGACTCCACTCATGACTAATTGGCAGTCTGACTTGGAGTCAGCTACTTTCACACTGTGATATCTATCTGTGAGCCAGTTTGCAACCCACCTAGTGATATAGGGGTCGATGCCTAGCTTAGTGAGTTTTTCAATGATTCCTGAGTGGGGAATGGTATTAAAGGCCTTGGCCAAATCAAGGAAGGCTGTATGAACCACCTTGCCTTGATCCACAGCTCTGGTGACTGACTCAATAAGTCAGCCAAGTTGAGCAGGCATGATCTACCCTTTACAAAACCAAACTGTGTGGGATCCAGAGTTTGGACAGTCCTTATATCCTTGTTTATTAGGTCCATGATGATACGTTCCATAGCTTTGCATATCAGACTCATTGGACTAATGGGGCGATAGTTCCCAGGGTCTGTAGTCGCTCCTCCCTTGTGGAGAGGGATGACTGTAGCAGTGCACCATTTGGTAGGGACAAAGCCTGAGGTAAGGCTGTGATTGAACAGGGCACACAGGTGAGGTGCCAGTTCACTCTGTAGTTCATGTAGAACACAGCCAGGGATATTTTCAGGTCCCATAGAAGCTGTATTCTTGGCCTTGGGCAGTGCTGTTTTAACCTTTGCAGCAGTAATACTGGGTGCCTGGCAGTCTACTGGTATTGTGATTGGTCCTTTGGGGGGAAGGGGTAAAGTTGGCACTGAATCTGTCGGCCAGTACATTGACAATATCTGTTGACTCGGTATAGGAGGTACCATTGTGCAGTAGCTCAGAGGAAATCTGGGTTTTGCCATGGAGATTCTTTACATAACTATAGAAGCCCTTGTAATTGTCTTTACTATTTGCTGAAATTCTGTTTTCATAGCTAGCTTTAGAGGATTTGATGAGCCTGATAAGGGAGTTTTTCCATTCTTGGGACTTTACCTTATTCCATATCAGGTTCCTCCTTCTGTTGTAGTGCTTGTTTATGGCAGGGGACCACCAGAATGGCTTCCTTTTTGGAGGAGACAGTCTTGGTTCTATTGAATATGGCGAGATCCAGGCATTTGTGTATATGTTCCTACAGTGCATTGGTGTATGATTCAGCGGTCATGCAACTATTCTCCATTTGCATGGGTGTAGAGCAATGGTCGCCCATGTTAGTAATGACCAGGTCAAGGATGTTGCTACTTCTAGTGGGGGCAAGAACGAGCTGGTCCAGGACATTGGAATTATTGAACTCCATGAAACATTGGGCAAGTCTATTGGTAAATGAGTAGTTTTCCCAGTTAATGGAGGGTAGTTGAAGTCATCTAGTATGAGAGTATTAGGTTGGACACTAATATTCTCCAGGGTGCTTAGGAACATGGAATGTGTGTCTTGGAACATGGTTTGGGACCTATAGCAGGCTACAACCTGAAAAGCTGTCACCCGATGTTAGCTGCACCTGAAGTATCTCTGATATGTTATGGTGGGCTAGCAGTCTGGAGGTGTGTGTATCCTTTATGAATATGGAAGCACCACTGCTTTTGGAGCTTTGGTCCAAGTTCTGGGGCCGAAAGGTGTGGAAAGAGTTATAGCCTGGTAGTGTGGGGGTGCTTTTTGCTGCCTTGAACCAGGTCTATGTTACAGCACAAATCTCAATGTTTTCCACTTTAAGAAGTGCTTAAGAGCATGTGCATTTTCAGATTTAGACTTCTAGCGTTGAGCAGCATGACCCTCAGATTGCATTTGTTTGCAGCTGTTACAGTAGTAATTTGGTCTTTGGAACAATGCCTAAAAAAGGCACTATAGGAGTGGCAAGAGCCTTGCCCAGTATCCGGAAGCCCAGGGTTGACAAATGCAGACTGTCTCTGGCAAGGCATCGAGGACTGTCAGTCATGTCATCCCAGGCAGACAGATCCTGGATCCCCTTAGAATGACACCAGAAACATAGCCAATTGTTGAAATCACTCATTTTCTGCTTGTACTGCGGCATCATTCTGGGTAATGGTAGGATGCTGCTCAGGGCTCGGGTCATACCCGCCTGGGCTACATAGTCCAAGAGCTCCTCCATGTCTCTTTTTATGTAGTCCAGGGAGGTACATCTCAGGTCATTCACACCCACATGTACAATGATTGAGCACTATTCCATCATCTTCAATATCTACTCTATATGCAAATGGCCCATAATGTATCCACTGTCCTTGCTATTATATCAACTCGGCATGTAATCAACATTAATATCACACTAAATCCACTTTCTTACAGTGCTGAATTGTGTCCTTCTCACATCCATTGCTAATATGTCCATTTTAAGTTATGTACATAGGTAAACAGTTTGAAACAAGATTATTTATTATTATCATCAATTTAGACGTCTTACTATTGAAAAATGTTTCTTGTTGGCATCATCACATTTGAATGCATTAACTGAATACATGTTTTTCATTTACCCTCACCTCGTAATTTACAGTGCACTGCTCACATTGTATGCTGTGTAAATCATACCAGCTGCACATCTCCTGCATCTGAATCCTTAACAGACACTTGCCTTTACATCATATAGTCTGTCCACGCATGCCTGCATAATATATTTACCTACAGGCAAGTATTTTTGTTTACATTGTGTGCTAATGCTTTCAACACTGTTTGATGGCCACCAGCCCTGTTGTTGGCCACGAAATGGTGCTTGGAATCATGTAAGCATGATGGGCATCATGCATGTTCAATGAGCGCTGTTGCTCATCATGCTAATGCAATGTATGCATGTTTGCAAATTAACCCCAGGGACTGTTTGTTTTCTAATATATGTAACATGTTAATTATGTTTTGAAATTGAGAAGTAAGTCTTATTATGGCAATTACTTATGTACAACTCTCTCTTATTAGTAGGCTTCACATTGCCATACAGATGATAGTCACCACTGCATTGCATTAAAAACATACAGACTGCTTTGAAAATAATAATGTTTCCGTACACAAACAACAGCTGAAAAGGTGTGCCACAACAAAGTGACTAACAGCTTTTAAAACTGTTTGTTGATAGAGGCGAACTTTGTAGAGGTGAACTTTGCTTCTGGTTGCTATTTGTATGGTAATGTGTTACTGCTCTTAAAGGTGTAAGACACATAGTGCTCCTACACATTTTTAAGTTGGTAATACAATTGGGGAGCTAAAACATTCCATGTCAAATTCCATAACAGTATCATGAATTGTAAAATCCACCCTAACTCCCTGGGATGGCATTATCCCAAAAGTAGAGGTCTCTTAATTCAACACCTTGCAAATGAGAATTCATGGCTTCTGTCATCTTGTTCTCACTGCTCTGAACTGAGAAATATACCCTACCTTCCTGAGTTCTCCCACACCCATACTTTGCAATGCTGAGGTATTGAAAAGAAAGGAGTGTTGCTATGCCCATGCAAGGTAATGAGATCACTAACATTCTATGTTAATGAATCTCATTACCTGTTCCGTGCATAGTGATAAAGCTACCTGAGGAACTAGCTGAGTTAACTAGGCTGGCCAAAGTTCTCAGACATAGCAGCCCACTCTATATTTTAGACTTTTTATTACAGACACACAGCCTGTTTGCAGGACCAGATCCAACATACCTGTTGAGCTCCATGGCCATTAGGTCATCCAGGGCAACAGTTCCATCTGCATGGTTGACTGGTATATGCCAGCATGACAAACAACACAGCAATTATGCCTGCATTCAACAGATCAAAAAAAGGGACAGGCAAGCAAGGCAGCTGACACTGACATTTAGTGTAGAGGCCCAAAGTTCAAACTTGTGAGTTGCTCCCTGTGGGAAGGGTGCAGAGTTTGAATCTTTCCACCTTCATTTATGTATTTTCTGATACAACTCAAGGCCTAGAAAAACTACAAACAGTGTTGGTGACTACCTGCTGGTGAGGCAAGTAATCTCTTTTTTGTCTGTGAGTTGCTTAAACTGATAGAGCTGCTTTCTGTTTTACCTGTTCCATTTTGTTTTCTGTTTGAGAAATCTGCTTGGCCTGGTGTTTTTGTTCTGTGTGGCAGATAGACAATTAAATTGCCTAGGCTGCACATTTCACATTTTTTCACTGGTTAATTTGCTCCTTAAGTGATACTTAAATACACAGAGTACATCTATGACCTTGCCTTTTCTGATAAGACTCAAAGCCTGCAAAAACTACAAGCACTGTGGTAGAATCCCTGCTGGTGATAAAAGTAATCTCTTTTTTTGTCTGTGGATTGCTTAAACTGACAGAGCAGAGCTGCTTTCTGTTTTATGTGTTCCATTTTCTTTTCTGTTTTGAGAAATCTGATTGGCCTGGTGTTTTTGTTCTGTGTGGCAGACAGACACTTAAATTACACATGCTACATATTTCATAAGTTTCTTTCACTGGTTAATTTGTTTCTTGGGTGATATATCTGGGGTCTTGTCTTTTTCTGATAAGACTCAAGGACCGCTAAAACTACAAATGCTGTTGGTGACTCCCTGTTGGTTATTTTTTACAATCACCCTCCCATTCCTTGATCTGCTTTTAAAACTTGGTAATTTTTAAGTTGCCCATCCTTACAATAAATTGAGCTTTAATGCTGTTCCCTTTCTACACTGCTGTTGATATACTGAATTATTTATTTGACTATCCTTGTGCTTATTTTGAAAAAGTAGATTTTCTTCTCATTGTTAGTTCTACTTATTTGCTTATAGGTTTATAGGTTCATAAGTTGGTACTAGGCTATCGGCCCAAGGGCCTACATAAGCCTAGCCAGCAAGGTACCATAGCTTACACCACCCAAGAAAGATATTTTCCTGTGCCACTGTCCAGCAGAGACACAGAAGTGATCCCGGGGTGTATTTCCTATTTCCCATCCACTCATCAAGATTTTTCTTAAAGAGTGCTAATGAAGAACTTTGCTTGACATAGATGGGTAGCTTGTTCCAGAGTATAGGAAGACTCTGGGACAGGAATCTATCCTTCCAGCATGTCCTGTTTATTGTGGTGACAAGGTTTAGGTCCCTAGATCATGTAGCTTGGAGGGATTGGAATTTCTTTAGGTGTAGCATGTCCAACAGCTCTGGGTTTGACATAGCTTTATATGTTAGGCAGAGATCTCCTCGGAGTAGGCGATATGCTACGGAGTAAAGCTGGAGTTTTTTGAGGCGGTCAGTGTAGGACATTTGTTTGTGGACAGTAATCCTCTTTGTGAGGTACTTCTGTGGCCTTTCCAGCTGCTGCAGATGTCTTGTGAGGTACATTCCAAAAGGGGCGTTGTACTCTATAATGGGTCTAATGAGTGACGAGTAGAGGGGAACAATGACCTATTTTTTCCTGGATGAGAACGCTTTTATGATGAGGTGTGCCATGTAGAAGGACTTCCTGACTACTGTGGCGATGTGACTATCAAAGGAGAGACTACTGTCCACCTGGATCCCAAGGTCTCTTATCACGCATTCGGTGTTAAGTAGATTGCTGCCTATGTGGTAGTTCATGGGTACAGAGTTTTTACAAAAGGAGATGACACTGCACTTTTTGGCATTGAGCTTGAGGCCATGGCTCTGACACCAGGCATCTGTCTCAGTGAGGCCCTTCTGTAGGGTGTCCACACCATTTGGGGACTTGACTATGGCTCCTAGTTTGCAGTCATCTGCGAACTTCATCAGCCAGAGGCCTTCTGTGTTAGACTGTACTTCAGAGAAGTAGGTACCAAACAGGAGAGGTCCCAGGATGGAACCCTGCGGCACTCTACTTGTCACTGCCTTGAGATCAGATTTGGAATCTGCAACTTTTACAGTGTGAGTTCTGTCAGTGAGCCAGTTGGCAACCCATCTTGTGACATAGGAATTCACATCTAGCTAGCGTTTGGATAAAGTAGTGTATATTTACACTCTAGTATGCTCTTTTATATGCTTTTTTATCAAGAGGACAGAGGATTTTCCATCTAGTCACAGTGGGCGGTAGCCTGCTCTGTATAGTTTGGAGAAACACACCAGAGATTCTTGCATGTAGTTTTATTGGCTGGAGGGCTTATTAATCAGCTTACCCTGTTTTTAGTGCCTTTATAAATTCTGCACAAATGAGTGGCTCTTGGCTCATTTATACAAAGCAAAGTACTTTTATTGAATAATCACAATTTTATTAGCTGTTTGAAGTATACTGCTGCTATCTTGAATTACTTAAGTTTAAGTCTGTTTGTGGTAGCATTTTATTCCAGACACTCTTTTACTGTGCTTTTTACATTAGGAGGACTGGGATTAGTTATCTAGTGGCAGTAAGTTCTGTCTGAATTGGGAAGCATGCAAAAGGGCTCTAAGTGTAGTCATTTTATTGGCCAGAGTGCTCAGTAGTCAGTTTTCTGTATTTTCAGTGCTGTTATAAACATGACATATTTGCACGGAGCTGCTCACCCTGCTAATACCCTGTACAAATGCAAACATCTAGAAACATTGCTTATTTTCATTATACTGTGAAAGTTTACTGTGCTTTTTATTGCTTTTTTTTTCGCTTCTTCAAAGCTCATAGCTACATTTTCAAACTGCTGTAATGGATTTCTCATTTACAATTAAGCATCTGTTTATAGTTTGAGCACCAAACCAATCATTTTACATTGAGAGAATCAATGTCTGCACTCTTGTGGCAGGGCAGGGCTGTTTTCATCTATATGAGCTAGGAATTACTGGTGGAAAGCTCACTGTGTGCTTTATAGATTAACTATAGGGCAAAGTTAGTGTTTTTGTTTCTGAACATATATAAGCCTTACATGTGCATGAGTTGGCTCACTTATCCAGAGCTGCTCATTGCTTGGGAACAATGGCTGAGACTTTGAGAATTTTTGCTACATCTGAAACCATCCTTGGCAAGAGAAATGAAATTTAGTATCATTTTGCACTTGCATTGCTTATTTTCATTATATTGTGAAAGTTTGTCATGCTTTTTTTTTACTTCTTTAAAGTTTAGAGTTGCATTTACAAACTGCAATAAGGGCTGTTGTTCTGCACTGAAATATATTTTATTTAGTGTTTCTTAGTATTAGGCATCTGTTTGTGGTTTCTTAACACTTGTGATCCAGACCTGTCATTTTACATTAACAGGATCAAAGTCTGCATTCTTGTTGCAGAAAAGAGCTCACTTCCCCTACCTGAGCTGGGAACTGCTGGTGGAAAGCTCATTCTGTGCTTACCTGATTGGGCATAGGACATAGTTAGTGCAAAACTTGTTTTTTTCTGATTGCATATAAGCCTTGCATTTGTGTGAAGCTGCTCTTTGCACAGAGGTGGTTACTCGTGCCTTGTATATACGCAATCAACAGAAGTTTACATTTTCCTATAAAAAACACCTCACAACTTTATCTCAGTCCTGTTTTACTCACAGGCAACTAGTTTGCATGGTGCACAGCATTTACATATTTAGTTAGGACTACTTAGGTCTATCTTACCTTATTAGAGAACTCAGGACTATTGCTAATCATACAGCACGGCTGGTTAGGTTAGCTTGAGATTATGTCAAGTAAACACCCTTCTCTCATCCAGTTACAAGTACCCCATGGTCCTATCCCTTGCAAGTACATATTAGGACCTCCAATCATGGATGGGCACTTTCTTGCTATCTCAGCATCTAGCTTAGTGGACATGGGCATTTTGAGGCAATGTAGCAATTACCTTATGTACACTGGCAACCATTTAATTCTTAAACAGACAAATACAATATGTGACAGATGTAGTTACACATTGACACTGAAGGCTAGACTCTCACATACGGACACAAAAAACAGAGGTTTTCAGCGACTGACACACATCACACACTGCACCAACAAAAGACCACACACATAGACCCACATATGTGGAGGTGCTCACATGTAATTTACCTAATCCTAAAAGAACTCCCAGGTGCAGTTCTCAAAAACTCCACATGCACACAAAGAAGACAATTACTATCACAATACATAAAACCACAGCTCATTGTGCCTCAGCTACCAAGCCCATAAGATGAAACACTCCACAACCCAATATTCTGGTCATAGGAGACTCCATTGTGAGACACAGTGATGTCCATCTTACCAGGCTAGATAAGGAAAGGGTTGCAGTTAGTTTTCTGTCAGGGGCTATGATCTGCCAGATCATGAAAGCACGCAGGTCACTTACCCCTAAGAACCAGTATGACTCAGCCACAGTCCATGTGGGTGTGAATGACCTGAGACATACCTCCTTGGATTATATGAAGAGAGACATGAGTCAGCTCTCAGAATATGTGTCACAGGTAGGAATGAGCCAAGTATTGAGCAGCATTCTACCATCATTAAGGATGATGCCACAATACCAACAGAAAATGATTGACTGTAACAATTGGCTTAGCTAGATGTGTCATTCCAAAAGTGTTCAATACTTGTCAGCCTCAGAGGACATGGTCGACGGGTCATGCTGCTTTGCAATTTTCGAGTGTCACCTGTAGGCTTTTGAATAATGGCCAAAACATTATCCACCCCTACAGTGCCTTTTATAGGCATTGCCAAACAGACAAACCTTATGACATAACAAAAACTTCCCAGGACAAGCTAAGGGTGTTACTGCACAATGCTAGGAGCCTCATCAAGAAACTGCACTTCCTGGAAGCTGTCCTCACACTGGAGAATGCTGACATCTGTGCAGTTACTGAAACCTGGTTCAAAGCCACAGAAAGCACCATGGCAGTGCATGGCTATAATGCCTTTCATATGTTCTGACCACCAATAAACATGAACGAGAAAAAGGCGGACGTATATCTATCTACATAAAGGATAAGCACACCTCAAGGCTGGTCAGATAATATGATATGATAAGGCAATCCACTGAAAAAATCCCTTACCATATTCTTGCTAGCTACAGATCCCCAACCATGAACCAGGAAACCCATGCATCATACCTGAAGTTACTGGAATCACTCACTATCCAGCTCAGTACCATACTCGTGTATGATTTTAACTACCAGCCCATTAGTTGGGAGGTATACATGACCACTAACATGCAGAACCAAAGATTTCTTAACTTTGTAAATTTAAATGCCCTGGATCAGCTATACTGCACTTCCACTAGGGGAACAGACATTCTAGATCTGGTACTCACAAATATGGGACAGAGCTCCCCCCCACCCCCCAGTGCAATGCCCTCACTGGTAAGATCAGATCACAAAGTGGTATCCCTTGAAATAAAGGTAAACCTAATTCCCCCACCTAACCCCAAGAACTTTAAGATACCCTATAAAGGAATGTCATAGCAAGTTTCCAAGCTCACCTAAATCTAGAAAACTCAGAAACCTATACAGAGGTGTACACAAAAGCCCTGTATGAACATATAAATAACTGCATAGAAAAGGCAGTACCAGACTGAAATAAAAAAACAGGTCAAACCACAAAAACAAGCCACCCTGGTGGACCCCTGATATTAATAGGTTGTACTACAAAAGAAAGAAAAACATATTGTGAAGTAAGAAGGAATGTGCACAACTGAGCAAAATGTCCTTCATTAGTCAAACAAGCAAATCAGAGTACTAGTCAAGTCTCTGAATGCAGACTTTGAGGTAAAAATAGCCTCCAAAGCTAAAGATAATCATAAGGCATTTTTCATTTATGCCCACAATCTCAAGGGCAACACACAACAATGCGCATAATTAGTTGTAGCTGGCATCACCTATACTCAGCCAGATGATATAACAAATCTGCTTGCCAACAAATTCAGCTCAAATTTCACCTCCCCATCACCCCCAGTTCTTCCCCAAGAAATACCCTTTACCACTCCACCACCAATTATCACCAAAGAACAGGTTGGCATTGCACGCTCTAAAGCTAAAAACATGGCTTCAGTAGGGCATGGCGATATACCAGGCTGCCTCTTAAACAGCTTAGATCTGGACTTATCAGGCCTATGAAGATCTCTATATAGCCATAACCTCCAGACTGGCTTTGTCCTGATAGAGTGGAGGACAACAACTCTTATCCATCTGCATAAAAGGGGATCATCTACTGACCCAGGAAATTACAGACCCGTAAGTTTGACTAGTCTTTTATGCAAGAATAATCTTGGATTTGATGAATAATGACATGGGAAACCTTAAAAAAATGAATGCAACCCAATTTGGCATTTTCAAGGGCAGGTCATGCCTACTTTATGTGGTGAATGAGGGTAAAACAGTATGTACCACCTCAACCTGGCCAAGGCATTTTACATAATTCCCCACTCAAGTATTATAAATAAACTCTCAAAACTGGGCATAAATCCCTACCTCACCACATGGGTGGCCAACTGGCTCATGGACAGAACACATGCAATTAAAGTGGGTGAATTCAGATTCAGTAAGGGGCCAGTTACTAGTGGTGTGTGCCACAAAGTTGAGTGCTGGGACTGTTTTTGTTTGGAATACACTTCTCTGAAGTCAAGACTAATGTGAAAAGCCTCTGGATGACAAGGTTTGTTGATGACTGCAAGCTGGGGGCAATCATTGAATCCCCCAGCAATGTAGATATCCTTCAGGAGGGTCTATATCAAACAAATGATTCATGCCAGATCCATGGCCTAAAACTAAATAAGAAAATATACATCATCATACCCTTTGGCAAGTTAAATACCCTTGCAAATTAATATCAATAAGAAACCTCTAAGGGTAGACTCAGAGGTGAGAGATCTAGGTACACAGATAGAGAGTAGCCTGAATGTTGGCCACCATGTGTCCACAGTGGTGACAAAGTCCTTCTATGTGGCACAACTTATAAGTAAAGGTATGGCATGCAGATCCAAGGAAATTATAGTCCCACTGTACTCAGCCCTCATTAGACCAATAATCAAGTACAATGCACCATTTAGCATGTACTTGACTAGGCACTTAGAGCAGCTATAGTGACCTCAGAGGTTCCTTACAAAAAATACAAGGAGTAATCAACATGTCCTTTGCAGATAGACTAAAAGCCCTATCCCTTTAGTCTGTCTCCTACCAACTATTAAAAGGTGACCTATGCCTGACCTACAAGGCACACACAAATCAAGCCCTGATGAAGCTGCTACACATCCACAAGTCAAACAGCATGAGGGTCACCTGACCTAGGATTCTAAACTTAGTCAGTGACTCAAACAAAACTTACTGGAGAGACAGATATGTGTCTCTGAGATTGCCTCTTCTTTGGAACAGGCTTCGTATTCACATTAAGCAGAGACCTTCCCTGGTCCTCTTAAAACAGTTTGGTTCAATGCATGGGGAATCATAAATTCATACCTGGAGTAGTGCCTATGTACCTTGTGGACAAGGGAAATCTGGAGCATACTTAAGGCATAGGCACAAACCCATGCCATCCTTTTGCCCCTGGGGCTGTATATTAGGTAAAATCAGGTTATATTGTCTAGGCTTGTAAGGGCTCTTAACCTCTTAGGCTAGTAATCTCTTATGAACCTATGAACTTTCCCAACTGTGATTTAAATCTATTTTTGACAAAATAGCAAAGTGATCAATCCCTAAAAGAGTTCAGAGGATGGCTTGAGGTATACATAGATGCACGTACGTGTGGACCCAGTCTCTCACCCCATCCCCTGACCCCTACAGTGCAGCACCATCTGAATGCAGAACATAGTGCAGATTCCCACTAGGTACTGTCTGCAATACCTAGTCCTACTTACAGGTGAAGTTGCCATTTAGCCAACAAATCCCATTGACTTTAATAGGATTCACCATTTAGTCAGTCTTGTCTATTGGCAAACCTCATCAATGTACAATACTGACTGTGGTCAGCTACTTAGTGAGCCCAGAAGTGCATAGGAATCTGACAGACCTCATCAGCTTACACTGATTAATTAATTCCAGAGTCCTATGTTTTAGAATCAGGTGTTGAGTAACTGTTCAAGCTAGCATGTTACTTTTTGCCTAACAAGTTTTTGAATCCAGCCCCCCCCCCCATGTATTACAAAGAATTACAATTGTCCAACTCATCATAACTTCCATTTTCATGTGTTCAAAAAATGGATTTCTTGAACATGTAGTAAAATAGTTAACATCAGTCTCCTAATCATAATCCTTTGTATTATTTCTGGCCTCTGAAACACTGATAACTGTGTTTATGCTATATCTGAAGTTTCAAGTCTGGGTAAATTACTTGCTCAAAGTAGCACATTTAATTAGTCTATTTGCTTTGGTCACTAGGGTTATTCAAATGAGCAACAAAAATGGAATAGTTATAGAAATAACTTACAAGTAGTATACATGAAGTAAAAAAATAGTCACAATAAAAATAATCTTAAGTACAGTAACATAAACTTCATATCAGCAAGACAAGCACCATTAAAGGAAACATGAAAACAGACAATAATATTATGGTCAAGCTTATATTAGATCTTTCAGTTGGTAGGCTACAAGTATTTAAAAAATATTAACTAGAGCTGCCCACTGCATCTTTAATGTTGTTAAAATTATAATAGAGAAAGGACAGTAGAAAGCTGTATACTATCTTTATAGAATTTAAGATGCTCACAGGACTCCATCACAGGAGTGAGTGTAAATGACAGCAAAAATAAACTGTTGATCAGAAGAATGTTCTGGACATAAAGAATAAGTAGGACAACGATAAAAGATTAAACTGCAGAACATAATTCTAACTTAGAGACAGGTTTTGGATAGTGAATGTTAGAAAGGGTATGGGCAAAACCAGGTATAAGAGAAAGGTACTGGAACTATATATCAAAGGATAATGAAAAATGGATAGCAGGAGGGTACGTCAGGGTAGTTCCAAGTTCCAGAAAGTAAAGACAAGAACAACATCTCTAGTGAATGTTAAGAGGCAAGTTGGACAAGTGCAAAAAAGCCTCAATAATTCTCAGGAGCAGAATGCAGAAAGTGAAATAATATCTGCTACATGATCCAGATGCAAACTTGGAAAGGTATTATTTTCTCAGCAATGTGGTAGCTCACTTGTGAGCACTGAAAGGAAGTCTAGTCTGTACCTTTGAACTGCCTGAAATACATGTGTGGTAGTAGCATCATCGACTTTCTTTAAGGTAGAGCTGTAATGTGAGACCATTAAAAGACGAAAGATTTGGCAGTGCATCTTTTTCTTATCAAGGACTGAAATGTAGGAGATTTATTATTGTAGAGGATTTTGTTGGTGTGAATAAGACTGGCTATTTCAGGATAATGTCAAGGTTTTAAAGCTGTGCAGTAATGTCTTTCAGAATGCATGCATGCAGAAAACTGGGCAATATTATAGAGAGAAGATTCAAGTTTATTGAAAAAGATAAAGGAAACATGCACGCATACTCATTGTCTGTGAGTGAGTCATAGTAAGGGGCAGAGCCTGGCAAATGGTTTAAATTCCTCAGTCAATGATTCAAGTGCATTCAGGTGATTGGCTGACAGATGTGTATCAGCAATGGAAGTATGGACTGGAGTAATATTCATTTAATTAAAAGTATTTCCTCATCTTGTTGGTGTCATGTTATGAAAAATGTATTTTGCTATGGACTAAACAGTAGTCCTTTCTGCCATTTTAATGCTGTTGGTGGTTGTCTGGTATGGCAAAGCTGGTTGAGTTATAATTACGTCTCTCTTCCTTGCATAAGTGGCCATGTTTGATCCAAATTTATGACTGTTTCTGTATTTGAAAGAGGTGAAAGTGTGGTATCCTACTAAAAGTTGTCTTTGTACTGGCAGTGTATTGTTGACTGTTCTTTTGGACCTGTGGGGTTTGGTGTCATAGAACACTGCTTGTGGCAGTCAGCAGTGGTTGTCAGGCTGACTGATGGATTCTCCTTTTGTGGGTTTCTGGTGTGTTTTTTGGTCTGCTTATGTGATGGCTGTGGACCCATGTGGTATGTCCTATCGGGCATCAGATTTGGGCAACATGGAAGGGAGGAGGGCTGGTGGTGGTGTGCATTTTTCTTTGTGATGGACCCCTGGGTTTCTTGGACAATAACAGATAAATACAAGTGTAGATAAGGTATATAACTGGAGAATGATTCCATTGTGAAGGAGGGTGCTTGCTTCGCTCAGCAGTAGCACTTTAGTTGTGAAGTTGGGGGTTTGCTCAAAGTGTTTCCCTTTGATTTGTTTTGGCTGCATTTTGAGATTTTGAGTAGGGTTGTGGACTCATAGTCTGATTACATTTGGGTCAGTTGTTTGTCCTGCTGAGGTGTATTCCTGTGGAGTTGTTCCACTGCTGGTACAAGTATTAATGAATAATCTTTGGTCTCATGGTATGAGTGGGATGTTTTGTGTGAACTTTAGCTTTCAGCTATGATCTGGAATACTTCCTGCTTGAGAACTCCTGCAGCAGCAGGACATCAAGGGGCCATGGCCTTACACAGTCCAAAAAAAAAAAACAGAACAGGGAAAGACTTAAAATGCAGCTCTGTTTGTGTGGAAGTGGAATAACACAGGTTATATGTTCTAGCCTAGAGTTTCATTGTGAGATTGTTTAGCATTACAGGCTTATAGTTAATTTAACCATACATATATCTAAGAAATGTTCAGTGGGTCAGCAAATGTGCTGTTTACCCAAGTTTCAATAGCATACCAATTTGGGTGTTATTCAAAAAAAAAGAAGAAAATGTTAATTTAAGGAAAGAATAATGGACATTTATATAACAATGAGATAAGTAAATCAAACAGTTAACAATAAGGGAACAGGTAGGTACTGGTATGGCCTAAGGGTGATAGGCATCATAATTTGTTGCAGTACATACTCCATAGGTGCAATAGCACCATAATTGTGCTCTTGCATTAGCATGGTAGACTGAGATTTTGATCACCACATCAGAAGTGGGTCTCGTGTTGGTTAGTTTAGCTAGGCTCATTTGTTTAAGCCCTGACTCTTCATAAATATGTTAATTAATTTGAAATGTTAAGAAGTGAATACGATTGAATCATACAGGAGAAGTATCCTAATCAATATACTGGGTTCTAGTTAGCCTTTCACACTCAGTATGGTAGCCAAGCACTGTTACACAAAATGCTTAACTTGGATTAAATTAGTGAGAATCAGGGCCACTGATAAGAGAGCACATGTTCCTTCAGATTAAGCTATGTTCATTTGACTTTTCAGGTCAGGTAGTTTTTCAGGTACTTAAAAACCGATGACAAAGGCTAACCAGCAAGACACAGTACCAATTTTCAGACTTAGAAGCAGCCAATGAGCAAGTTATGATGACCCACAAGAAGAGGAGTTTGCAGCCAATCATGCAGAGAGTTCAATTATCAGTGGAGTCACCAGCCAAGAAGTCACTGCAGTGGAGTCGGAAAGATAATTCCATTTCAGCTGAACTCTTGCCAGACATTGCACCCCAGACACTTGACAGAAATCCAGGAAACAAATATATTGATGAAGTTAATAATGCAGGGGTTCTGTTGCCAGGTGGGAAAGTAGCTGTAGATGATTACTTGAAGGAGTTTTTAGAGCCATTACCAGAAAAGGGCAAATCAAGGATTTTTGACATGGTCTTAGAAAAGAATTTTGGTGTTTTGAGATCAGCTGTGACACACCAGGTTGTTCTTGATAACTAATCCACTCCCAATGCTTGATGAATAGATCCTTACCCAATGACTCAGAATTTCATGTAGCTCAATTCTTGGCCCCCTTGGCCGTAGGCAACTCTGGTGGGCCCACCTTACCAGGTTCTCACATTATGGCTCATTTGCTTGTGAGTATCAAAGAAAATGTGAACCAAGGGGAGTATATAGATTTTTTTGACCTCATAGACACAGGGGTATTCAGCGAATTCTTGAATCCAAAAATGTAGAGTCCAAAGGACTTGCTTCTTCTCTCACAGCCTTGGGCATGAAAGCATCTTTCAAAGCATTAATAAAAAGCCTGGATAACTGGATATTGGATTTTACAGTTTACATGTCCATCCTGATTAAAAAAGATGCACGTCAAGCTCTCCATGTCTTAGCCTATTTTAATTCAGTCAGGCAGGGTCACCATATATGGGGGTGTCTTCCTGGTTCTGGTGTGATGAAAAAAATTGTAAGTTAAAAGCCACATAGAAATCCCATGCTGGAATCAGCACCACTCAGGCATCTGGCTCAGCATAATACCTGACAAGACCAATCCCTCAAATAATTTTATCTCCTCAGCTAGCCAGTTGGATTCTTCTGGACCTTAAACAATGGTCTGTGTTTTTGGTCTTTATGTAAACTTGCCCATGCCTGTTCTCACTTCACTAAGAACCATCTGGATAGCAGATGCTGGTCTGGGGAGGACAAGTAGCTGCAAGCTATGGCCACAGGGTGCTCCCTTGCTTACTTGCTCTGTACTTGAAACCTTCAGTTCAGCCTTACATTACTGACAACAGTGCATCCCAAAGCAAGCCTTCATCCATTATTTGGATGATTTACTAATCACTGGGGAAGGGGAGGAAGGAGCTAAGGAGGACTTGCAAAGCTTCATTTAACATTGGGATACTACTGGCCCCCTGATGAACTAGGGAGTCCTGGCCAGACCATAAAATTCTTTGGTTTGATGATCGACATCCCCTCCACTCCTTTAAGCTGCCAGTGGGCTAGTTGTAATGCCTGAGTGTCACTATCAACAAGTTCCTAAACGTGAAGAAGGTAAGAGTCATGGAAGTCATGCAACCTCACAGACATCTTAATTTTGCCTGCAGAGCCATTTCCCCAGGCAGGACTTTTCTTAGATATTTGGCTAACTTGTTGCGAGACTGGAAAAGCAAGCACCATTGTGTTCATGTTACTAGCAAGATTAGAGAAGACCTGCAGTTATGGAAATCCTTCTTGATTCACTATAATTGAGTTACTCTGTGTCAGACTTCTTGGATATCTCCAGACGAGATGCTGCTTTTGACCAATGCAGCTGTGGGGTTTGGGATGGGGATATATTTCCAAGGGAAGTAGTTTTCAGAGAAATGTCCCAAAGGTTGGACAGAAGAAAGGAATTGAAACAGTGCTTTCTTAGAAATCTTGCCAATATGGGTAGTTACACAAGTTTGGAAGGAACATTTTGCAAGGAAGAGGGTCATATTTAACTCAGACAATTGTGTGGTAGTGACAGCTATTAATAAAAAGTCATCCAAGCCTAAGTCTACAATGAGGTTGATGGCCCTGCTAAGGCTGAAAATTAATAACAAATTTTTCAAGGCAACATATTCCAGGCAAGGAGAATGTCACAGCAGACACTATGTCCCAGTTCCAGTTTACTGGATTTTGGAAGTTGGCTCCAGAGGTGGATCCTGCGGGGACACTGATCCTGCCCGAAATCTGGATGATTAGCAAAGAAAAGCCAGTGACCTGCTAATCAAATCCTGGGTTTCAAGCTCCAGGAAGGCTTACTCATCATCATTGCTATTCTTTGAACATTTCTACATGCAGCTGCCCGGCAACTTCAGATCCTGGTCCCTAGCAGTGCTGATTGAGTTTTTAGTCCAGAGGTGCCAGTTAGGTTACTGGTTAGTTCTCAGGATGGTTAAAGGGTGCAGTGACATCAGGGGAGATTTTCAGGATGCCAGGAAGATGATCAGCCATCTACTACTAAAACAATTCATCTTGGGCATATATTTCACTTCTGATAGCTTTCAGGCCTTCATTTCCTGGTCCACATTGTTTACCTGGTTATATGCAGGAACCTTTAGGGTGTCTTAGCTCCTCCAGCCTTTGCACTGGAAAGATATACTTGTAACTAAGGAGTATATTCTGCTCTCACTAAGGAAGTCAAAGATGGACCAATCCAGTCAGTGGTAGCAAGTGTACACAGGAAAAGGGAACTACTATCTCATCTGTCCTTCCATTGGTCTTCAGCTTTACACGGGCTTTTCTTGAGGGATTTCCCCTTCAGGACCAGTCTTTTGCCCAAAGTTAAATCCATTAATTATCCCCTTTACAGCCAATGTTGCACTACAAAAACCTTTATGACTTCAGGGGATTCCCCGCAGGGCTATTCTTCACATTTTTGTTGTAGAGAGAATACTTCAGACTTTGCAATGGAAGGTCAGCCATCTGAAATTTTAAAGAAAACAGGGTGGTGGAGGTCTGACAACTTCTAGCATTACACCAGATTTTAAATGTATCATTTTATTTTGCAGGGAGAAAGGTATTATGAATTATTGGTCATTCCTTTATTTAGGGAGGAGGTTTGATGGCAGCAGTGAGCCCCAGTGGCTTATCATTTTCTTTGGGTCAGGAAGCTTGGGTGTTGTTTTGGGCTGGCTTTCCAGGACTATCATAGTTCCAGCTATGAAAGGTTTGGTATCTTCTTTTAGTACATTGTCCAGGCCTTCCACCTTAATTATTCATCTGGGAGGTAATGACCTAACCAGGGTCCAAAAGAAGCTGCTGCTAGCAAGAATTCTAGATAACTTCCATGCTTTAGTCATTCTACATCCTAACATGTTTGTTTATTGGTCATCTATAGTGCCTAAATTTCATTGGAGATGTATGTGTAACAATTCTGCCATGGAAATATTCAGGTATTTTATCAATCGCTGGGTGTTACAGTCAGTGAAGGCAATTGGAACCCATGTCACTAATCAAACTGAGCTAGCTAGACCAGATTGGAACTTTTATGCTAGAGACAGTTGACACTTAAATGATCTGGGTTTTGATTTATTTAATCTCCAGTTATGTTTGCCCATTGATCAGCTTCTTAATGTGGAAGTCTGTGTAATTTCTGGTCAGGATACTTTAGCATAAGTCAAGGAAAGGTAATTCCAGTGGTGAAAAGTCACTTTTGGGGGTCAGCAGGCTCTACTTGCTGGTGGGCAGCCACCTTGCACCTCAAACTCCACCCCCTTCCTTTTGGCTTCTTCCTTTCTTAGTTCAGTGGCTCCTTGGGGTGTAGTTACAGGTTTGGAAGGCTAAAGAGGTGTAGATCAAAAGTGAATATTCAAAGTAAAAGTGACAAACCTCATTTTTTGTTGTGAGAGATTTGTCTGGGGGACTTGGGGATGCACTCAGCATTAAATGGCTGACCTGGAATGGGCTTGTGAATACCAACTGGTCACCTTGGTTATGTTAGGTTATGGTTATGCATGGTCAGTCTGTTATTATGTATATTTCAGTATGGTTGTTATCTAACAGTCAGATTAATTGTTGTTCAATAAATGGTCACAAAAGCAAAATTGATTATTGACTTGCTCAATTGGACAACATGTGTATTCATGAATGTGAGGTATTATTATAATAGTTCTGGGAGAAATATAGCTGAGGCCAGAATAGTCCTTGCTTCTTTACTAAGGTAGCAATCTGCCAGTGACAGTAAGTTTGTTAGTTTTAGAAATGTATTTTGTATTTTGTATGTGGTCATCAAATATAATATTCTGATTTAAGGTACCTCATTAACACTTTGTAAGATTCACTATTTGAAATAGTCTTACACCAAGAGAAGTTATTTGGAAGATTTGTGTAATGTTAGATACATTAGCATACAGTATTTAATGTGTTTCATTCATGTTCTGAAGTAAGTTGTAATTCATAAGTTCATAGGTTCATAGGGAGGTACTAGGCTATTGGCCCTAGGACCTACATAAGCCTAGCCAAGAAGGTACCCTGGCTTTCGCCACCCAAAATAAATTATTTTCCTGTTCCACTTTCAAGCAGTGCCACAGAAGTGATCCCCGGGTTGAATTTCCTGTTTCCCATACAATCATCAAGATTTTTCTGAAGAGTGCTAATGAGGAGCTTTGTTTGATATAGATAGGTAATTTGTTCCAGAGTATGGGAAGTCTCTGGGACAAGAATTAATCCCTCCATGTTCTGTTTATTGTGGTGACAAGGTTTAGGTCCCTAGAGTGTGTAGCTCGGAAGGATTGGGATTTCTTTAAGTGGAGCATGTCCAACAGCTCTGGGTTTGACATAGCATTGTATGTTAGGCAGAGATTGCCCTTGAGTAGGCGATATGCAATGGAGTAAAGCTAGAGACTTTTAAGACGGTCTGCAATCCTCTTTGTGAGGTATTTCTGCAGTCTTTACAGTTGTTGTAAATGTGTTGTGAGGTACATACCAAAAGGGGTGTTGTACTCTATAATGGGTCTAATGAGTGACGAATGGAGGGGAACAATGACCTTTTTTTTCCTGGATGAGAAACCTTTTGCGATGAGGTGTGCCACATAGAAGGATTTCCTGACTACTGTGGCAATGTGATTATCAAAGGCGAGACTACTGTCCACCTGTCTCCCAAGGTCTCTTATTACACTTTCGGTGTTAGGTTTATTACCGCCTATGTGGTAGTTCATGGGTACAGAGTATTTACCAAAGGGGATGACAATGCACTTTTTAGCATTGAGCTTGAGGCCATGGCTTTGACACCAGGCATCTGTCCCAGTGAGGCACTTTTGTAGGATGCCCACATCATTAGGAGTTTCGATTATTGCTCCTAGTTTGCAGACATCTGCAAACTTCATTAACCAAAGACCTTCTGTGTTAGCCTGTACTTCAGAGAAGTAGGTACCAAACAGGAGAGGACCCAGGACTGAACCCTGTGATACTCCACTTGTCACTGGTCTGAAGTCAGATTTGGAGTCTGCTACTTTCACAGTGTGGGTTCTGTCAGTGAGCCAGTTGACAACTCATCTTGTGACATAGGGATTTATGCCTAGTTTAGTGAGTTTATCTATAATTCCACAGTGGAGGATGGTGCTGAAAGCCTTGGCAAGATCTAGATAGGCCGTGTGAACCACCTTACTCTCATCTACGGCTTTGGTGACTGCTTCAAAGAAGTCTATCAGGTTTAGGAGACATGATCTGCCTTTTACAAACCCGAACTGGGTGGGGTCCAGAGTTTGAAGATTGCCAATGTTTTTGTTTATAAATTCCATGATGATTCATTCCATGGCCTTGCAGACCAGGCTCGTCAGGCTAATGGGGCGTTAGTTCCCGGGGTCCGTGGTGGCTCCCCCTTTGTGGAGTGGGATAACTGTCGCTGTGTGCCATTCAGTGGGCACAAAGCCTGAGGTGAGGCTATGATTGAACATGGTGCTTAGGTGGGGTGCCAGTTCACTCTGCAGTTCATGTAGAACGCAGTAATTATCAAACCTTTGCAGTTGGATATAACCTACTAACTATATACAATGGCAAATTATACAGTTTCTGAAGCAAAAAACATGTTGTTTATGCATTTCATTTTGTTTGTAAGGAAACACCCTGATATATTTTCTCATAGATGAAAATCCTGCCATAACATTATGATAGATAGAATGATTCATTACCTAAATTAATGTATAAACTACTGTATGTCTATGATAAAGGTATCAGAGTTGTTTTCTTCTTCTGGGAAAGGCAAGGTCTCAAATAGCTCTTGCAGATGGAATATCTCACTTTAAAAACTAACACATGATGATGTAGTAGTGAAACCACAATGTAAATAAGATGCAGTTGTTTTAAGTACCCATAATTCTTTGCATCTTAATAGAAATCCTTGCTCATTACCTACCATGTCATCATAGTGTAGTTGTGGTTATGCAAAAAAAAAAATGAGTAAATAGTAAAACAAAAAAAAATCAAATGGCACACTGCATTCTTTATATTTTTCAAAATCACTTGCAACTTTATCGTAAGTGGTACAATGAGAAAATAAATTAATTGTAGAACAAAGATGTGTCCAAAAATGTTCAATGCACTTTAACCAGAGGTTGGAACTTTTTTTCAGTGTGGCAGTGCTGAAGGCTGCATGATGTTGGCTTTGGGAAACTAGTTCAGTAAAAGAGAATCTGGGAAGAGTAGAATCATATATAAATTCACATAGACTAGTTAGGAAAGAACAACTCCATATTATTTATAAACATGGACAAGATCAAACAGATGTATAAATCCCTCTGTAACTCCACTTGGAGTGTCATTCAGGGTGGAGATAATACTGTACATTTAATATTTTGCTTTCTGTTAAGAAGATGGGTAAGCACACACTTCCAGGATTTGCTTCAGTGATATGCAGCGACTTTCTGTATCAAATGCCCTGGGAAAAATATAAGGATTCTGCAGCACCCACTCATGCAAATGGTATAAATCAAAATACCAAGACTGAGTTTGCACGTAGGTTAGCAGTAGTTATTTGTAGGTCTGTAATCAACTCCACAACTAGCCCTGAGTCCATACTGACAGTTGGCATATACATTTTCATTTCTGATGATGGTCAATAGCTGGCTATGAATTACTTTCTGCAGAAGATCGACTATGGATCATAATAAACAGGTAAGCTTGAAATGTGGCAGTGACACTGATGGTCACACTTTTTGTGAAGAGACAGCTTGATGCTTTATTTACAGAACTAATGACATGCAAACAATAATGCTCAACAGGTAGGTGTTATTACTGAATTAATTCATGGCAGGGAATTATTTTCCTGATAATGCCAAATCTGGAGGGCATTACTGTGCTTGAGAGTGGGCTAGCTGACACATGGTTTTGTATTTATTTATTTATTTTTATTATTACTTAATACTTTTTTCTAATTTTGATGTAAAAGAATACCTCCACCTAATGTTTCAAACTTAATGTAGTATATGGAATTGTTACTGGAGAAAGTATTCTGGATCCAAAATGTTATGTAAGTATTCAATGTCCACACACACACACACACACACACACACACACACACACACACACACACACACACACACACACACACACACACACACACACACACACATGCACACGCACACGCACACACAAATTCAAGACACAGACAGAATCACACACATATACATAGAAACACATGTCCAGCAGTTACATCCACGTTTTTTGAATGAATGCACTCAGATGTCCTACTATAATGAAATGAATGAAAAAAAAATCATGTTAGGCAAGGCATTGAAAATCCTATGCCTCTTAACTGTCCCAGTTTTTATGAATAGGTCTGCTGTGTCCTTTGTAGAATGTTTGGTATGATTATAAATCTCTGAGAATTAAAGTCAGTCAATAATGGCAGGCATTAGAATTTCATGCTTGGTATTGTTTAGGGAATATCTGCTGATGCACTGGCTATTTTAGTCAGTGTTGCCACTGTCTCACCCTCGCTCTCTCTCTCTCTCTCTCACACAAACACACACACACACACACACACACACACACACACACACACACACACACACACACACACACACACACACACACACACACACACACACACACACACACACACACACATTCACGCACACACACACACACACACACACACACACACACACACACACACACACACACACACACACACACACACACACACACACACACACACACACACACACACACATATGCATTACTTTTTTTTCTTTATTTATTTTATTTTACACTTGCTAAACAGCAAAGCTACATTTAAGTAGCATAAAATGTTGGTCATTTGATTTTCTTCCTTCTGTCTGAGCTTCATGGTAGCTTGACATGCTGCCTGGCAGTGGTGGCCTTTTTCTTGCCAGACATTACCTGGAAAATACCATCCTGCTGGAGAACATTAGTTTTCTAATCAGTTTGAAGATGTATATTTTGCCCATTCTCAAAGGCTGTTTATAAGCACTACAGCTAAATTCAGTAGTAATTGATTGTGTTAATTTAGAAACACATAAGTGAAAAGAATAAAATAAAGGAGTGCACGAAAACAGATAAGTGAAATAACTGGCACTCACATATTATGGAAAAAATGATTAGCAACTTTTATTAAACATCGAGATCAGTAACTTGCACTGTAAGTTTAATGTACACTGTTAATGGTTTCATAATACTTGTATGTATAGAACTGACGTCAACGATATGCTTTTACTGTCTTTTGTATACATTATTAGTTGAGCATAAGCAGAAACAGATGGTACTGCGGGTGAGTACCGATGAATCATACCATGAAACAAGCTATTTTATATGCAATACAATGCAGTGTGTACGTTTTACTTTGCCTAAGGACTTAATTGATCTTGAGTTCTACCATCACCAGCACCTCCATATAACAATTCTTTTGACATCTGTGTTGTAACTCATCCTGTACAAAAAGTAAGGCAACGAGCCATTTCAAGTAAAAAATTTTAAACTGGACTGTGCAAAACATTTTACTACTACAACATCTTTGCATCTTTGCTCAGAACCAAAATGTTTAGGCATTGTACTATATTAAAATATGAATAAGAATTAATCATGTGGTTACGTACTGAATATATATATGGGATCCGTACTGATCCCCGAATGAACTTTTCACCGAATCACTAACAGCCGGGCATACTTATGTGAAAGTTCTTTTCACCAAAGAAGCACTTTTGCATAAGTATGCCTGTTGCGGAGGTCGTCAGGATAAGGGAAAAATCCCTTTTCTCCACTGTAGTGCGATCTCGTAGTGAGAATATTAAAGTAGGGGGGATGCAGGGGGGCTTGCCCCTCTGCAAAAATGTTAATTTAAATGTTTTTGTTTAACACACTTTAGCGAAAGCGCTTTTTCGGTGAAAGTGCTTTCGCTAAAGTGTGTTCGGTGATAGTGGATTCGGACTCGTTCAACAGTCCTAGATATATATATATATATATATATATATATATATATATATATACACACACACACACACACACACACACACACACACACACACACACACACACACACACACTCTCTCTCTCACACACACACACACACACACACACACACACACACACACACACACACACACACACACAAAGTTCAAATAAATATTTAAAGGTTTGCACAAACATGCACAGATCTGTGTTTAAATCTATGCATTATCAAGTCTGAAATTATTAAATATTATTCTGTAGGCAAGCTTTCTTCCACGCATCACTTTAAACTGAAAATGGCTTTTCTTACACCCCAGTAGATGTGGGATTCAGATGGTAATGAGAGGTACCCTTACAAATTTCTTTCATTTGCATACTCAGGTCTATAAATCAACATTGTGTGAGTTCTGCTGAGCCAGTGTCCCTATCTTATGCAAAACAACAAACCAGCTGTGGGTACTTTCTCAACTGCAAAGTCAATATACCCTGCACCATGGCAAAATACCAATCAAAACAAAAGACTTGTAACAGTATAATGTTATAATTACAAAAATAACAGATGTCAATAAAAATGCACAGATGAAACATACTGGTAAGACACTGAATACTCCATTCCAAATGGATTCCCCATACTACCATTTTCTCCCAAAATATTTTCAAAAGCAAAATTGTCTTGCAGTTACAGCAATTAAATACTTGGGCTCATTGGTTCATAGGTGTGTACTAGGCTAATTGCCCTGGAGCCTTTACAAGCCTAGCCCATAGAAGTGCCCTGGCATTGTGTCCCCCAACATTAGTTCCCAGTGCCTCTATCAAGCAGACCCACTGGATTGATCCCCAGGGGGAGATTTCTATTTCCCATTGACTCATCAAGATTTCTCTTGAAGAGGTCCAGTGAGGTGCTCTGCTTGACATGTATGGGAAGTCAATTCCAGGGCATGGGCAGTCTCTGCATTATAAATCTGTCCCTCCAGCATGTTCTGTTGATTGTGGCAATGAGGTTGAGGTCTTGGAGTGTGTGGTGTGGAGGGATTGGGATTTCTTTAGATGTAGCATTTCTAACAGAGCTGGGTCAGACATGGCTTTGTAAGTCAAGCAGAGATTGTCTCTTAGTAGATGATATGAGACAGAGAATAGCTGGAGTTTTTTTTTAGTCTGTCTGTGGAGGACATGTGTTTAAGGCCTAAGATTCTCTTTGTGAGGTACTTTTGTGGCCTCTCCAGCTGTTGTAGGTGTCTAGTGAGGTACATGCCAAATAGAGCATTATACTCGATGATTGGTCTAATGAAGGAAGAGTAGACCTCTTTCTTCCTGGATGCAAAACCCTTCATAATGATATGTGCCACATAGAAGGACTTTCTAACCACAGTGGCAATGTGGTGGTCGAAGAAGAGGTTGCTGTCAACCTGTGTCCCCAGATCTCTTATGATGCATTCAGTGTACGGTGGGCTCCCATCTATGTGGTAATTAGGAAGAACTGAGTTTTTCCCAAAGGGGATGATGACACATTTTTTGGCATTAAGCTTAAGACCATGGTTTTAACACCAGTCATTGGTCTCAGTGAGGCCTTTCTGTAGGATGTCTGCATCACTTGGGAGTTAATAATGGCTCCCAGCTTGCAGTCGTCTGCAAACTTGGTCAGCCAGAGTCCCTCCCTGTTGGCCTGGACTTCTGAGAAGTAGATGCCAAACAGGAGAGGACCCAGAACCGATACCTGTGGGACTCCACTCATTACTGGTCAGCAGTCTGACTTGGAGTCTGCTACTTTCATGTTGTGGCTTCTATCTGTGAGCCAGTTTGCAACCCACCTAATGATATAGGGGTTGATGCCTAGTTTGGTGAGTTTATCAATAATTCCTGAGTGAGGGATAATATCAAAGACCTTGGCCAGATTGAGGTAGGCTGTATGAACTGCCTTACCCTCATCAACTGCTCTGGTGACTGACTCAAAAACGTCAACCAGGTTGAGCAGGCATAATTTACCTTTCACAAAACCAAACTGCGTGGGATCTCGAGATTTGAGATTCCCTATATCCTCTTTAATTAAATCCATGATGATGTGCTCCATAGCCTTACATATCAGACTCATCAGGCTAATGGGGCGATAATTCCCAGGGTCAGTAGTCGCTCTCCCTTTATGGAGAGGGATGACTGTAGCAGTGCGTCATTCGGTAGGGACAAAGCCTGAGGTGAGGCTGTGAGTGAACAGGGAACACAGATGTGGTGCCAGTTCACTTTGTATTTCATGTAAAACATAGCCAGGGATATTGTCAGGTCCCATGGAAGCTGTATTCTTGGCCTTGGGCAAGGCAGCTTTAACCTGTGCTGCAGTAATGCTGGGTGTCTGGCATTCTTCCGTTATTGTGATTGGTCCTTGGGGGGGGGGTAAATCTGACACTGAATCTGTTGACCACTATGTTAGCAATATCTGTTGGCTCAGTATAGGAGGTACCATTGTACAGTAACTCAGAGCAAGTCTCGGTATTGCCGTGGACATTCTTCATATAACTATAGAAGGCTTTGTGGTTGTTTTTAGTGTCTGCCACAATTCTGCCTTCATAGCTGGTTTTAAAGGTTTTGATGAGGGATCTCAACTTTTTGTTGAGGCTAATAAGGGAGTTTTTCCAGTCTTGGGACTTCACCTTTTTTCTGCAACAATTTCTTCTTTCTGTTGTAGACTTTATTAATGGCAGGGAACCACCAGATTGGCTTCCTTTTTTTGGAGGAGAGAGTCTTGGTTCTGTTGGTATGACTAGTTGCATGCATTTATGTACGTGTTCGTACAGTGCATTGGTGTATGATTTGCAGTCATGCATCTATTTTCCACTGACATGGGTGCTGTGAAGTTAGCCACCTCTGTTTTTAGAAGCCCAAAGTCAGCTTTGGAGATGTTTTTCATTGTGGTTACCTAGCCTTACATATCAGACTCATCAGGCTAATGGGGAGATAATTCCCAGAGTGGGGGTGTGGGAGGGATGAGGATTTTCATGGTGATTAGTTTGTGGTCAGATCTAACCAGGGAGCAATTGACTATTGGTGTAGAGAAGCAGTTGCCCATGTTAGTAATAACCAGGTCAAGGATGTTGCTTCCTCTAGTGGGGTGAGAATGAGCTGGTCCAGGGCATTGGAAGTGATGAATTCCAGGAAGTGTTGGGTCAGTGCATTGGTGCATGAGTAGTCTTCCCAGTTGATGGAGGGGTAGTTGTAGTTACCTAGTATGAGAGTGTTGGGTTGGACACTGATAGTCTCCAGGTGCTTAGGAATGTGGAGTGAGAGCAGGCTATGACCTGAATCGCCATCTTACCCAATATTAGTTGTACTTGAAGTATCTCAGCTGCGTTATGCTGGGCTACTAGTCTGGAGGTGTGCATATCCTTTATGAATATGGAGACACTACCACCTTTGGAGCTTCGGTCCATGTTCTGGGACCAAACGGTGTGGAATGAGTTATAGCCTGGTACCACAGGGGTGCTTTCTGCTGCTTTAAACCAGATCTCTGTTACAGCACAAATGTCGATGTTCTGCATTTTGATGAGTGCTTCGAGCAAATGCATCTTGAGATTTAGACTTCTAGTGTTGAGCAGCATGACCCTCAGATTGCATTTATTTATAACTGTTATGGTGGTAATTTGATTTTTGGAACACCACCTAAAAAAGGCACTATAGGGGTGGGAAGAGCCTTAGGCAGTACCTGGAAACCCAGGGGTGACAGATGTAGGCCATCTCTGGCAAAGCATCGAGGTCTGTCAATTATGTCATCCCAAGCAGACAGATACTGGATCCTCTTAGAATGACACCAGAAAGTTAGACAATTGTTGAAGTCAATCATTTTCTGTTTGTACTGCGGTATCATTCTGTGCATCGGTAGGATGCTGCTCAGGGCTAGGGTCATACCTGCCTGGGCCACATAATCTGAGAGCTCCACCATGTCTCTTTTCATGTAGTCCAGGGAGGTGCATCTCAGGTCATTTACACCCACATGGACATTGATAGAGTCATACTTGTACTTGTTGTGGAGTGACCTTAGTGCATGTGTCATGTGTTGGATTCTGGTACCTGATAGACAGCTGACTGTTACCTTCTCCTTATTCAACATAGTGAGTGGGACATCAGTGTGCCTTGCTATTGAGTCACCTATGGTTAGTATACTGGGCAGGCTGTTTTGCCTTAGGGGCTTAGGTTGAGAGGCACACTGTGTAAGTGAGGTATGTGTCTTGTGGTTTGTGCTGTGTTGTGGTGGTCGAGTGCATTTCTGCCTTGGAGGTCTCTGCTGTTTGGGTAGATTTTCTATTGACAGCCTCCTTAAAAGTGGGTGTGTGGTTTGTGTTTTTATGTGAGAGCTGTGGTGATGGGTGTTCTGGAGGGCTATGTGTTCCATATGGTATAGTGCAGGTGTTGACCTTCTCCTCTTGACCAGCTATTCTGGTCTTGGCTGGAGAATGCATGGCTTCCAATTTGCAGATATAGGTTCATAGGTTCATAGTTCATAGGTAGGTACTAGGCTATCTGCCCGAGGGCATTTATAAGCCTAGCTAGAGTGTGTCAGCTTTCACTGCCTCATTGATTAATTAACTGAGCCTCTGTCAAGAAGAGCCAATGAAGTGATCCCAGGGGTGTACGTTCTGTTACCCATCCACTCATCAAGGTTTCTCTTGAAGAGTGTTATTGAGGGGCTCTGCCTAATGTAGTTTGGAATTTTGTTCCAAAGCATGGGGAGTCTCTGTGACAGGAATCTATCCCTCTAGCATGTTCTATTTATTGTTGTGGTGAGGTTTAGCTCACTAGAGTGAGTGGCTCACAGTGACCTGGATTTCTTTAGGTGGAGCATGTCCATCAATTATGAGTTGGACATGGCTTTGTAAGTCAGGCAGAGATCACCTCTGAGTAAGCAGTATGCCACTGAGTACAGCTAGAGTTTTTCCAGTCGGGCTGCATAGGACCTATGTTTGAGGCCAGTAATCCTCTTGGTGAGGTACTTTTGTGGTATTTCCAGCTGTTGGAAGAGTCTTGTGAGGTACATCCCAAATGGGGCATTGTAATCTATGATGGGTCTGATGAGTGATAAGTAGAGGGGCACAATAACCTCTTTATTTCTAGATGCGAACCCTTTAGTAATTAGATGGGCTACATAGAAATATTTCCTAACTACTTTGGCAATATGATTGTCAAAGGAGAGATTACTATCTACCTGAGTCCCCAGATCTCTTATTACCTCTTCTGTATTAAGGGGGCCGCCACCTATGTGGTAATTCATGGGTGTTTTGTTTTTCCGGCATTTAGCTTGAGACCATGACTTTGACACCAGGTGTCCATCTCAGTAAGGCCCTTTTGGAGAATGTCCATGTCAGCCAGAGAGTCAGTTATGGCTCCCAGTTTGCAGTCATCGGCAAACTTGGTTAGCCATAGTTCTCCTTTGTTTGCCTGTACTTTGAGTAGTATATGTTGAACAGTAGGGGGTCCCAGGACCGAGCCTTGTGGGACACCACTTGTGACTGGTTTAGGGTCAGACCTGTAGTCCGCTATTCTTACAGTGTGAGTTCTGTCTGTAAGCCAGTTTGCAACCCATCTCATGATGTAGGGGTTTATGTTCAGGCTGGTGAGTTTTTCTATAATTCCCGAGTGGGGAATGGTGTCAAAAGCCTTGGCGAGGTCAAGGTAGGCTGTGTGAACTACCTTCCCCTCATCTATGGCCTTGGTGACTGTCACGAAGAAGTCAACCAGGTTTAGTAGGCATGATCTGCCCTTAACAAAGCCGAACTGGGTCAAGTCAAGTGTTTGGAGGTTCCCAATGTCTTTGTTAATGAGTTCCATGATGATGCACTCCATAGCCTTGCAGACCAGGCTAATCAGGCTTATGGGGCGATAGTTATCAGGGTCAGTTGTGGCCCCTCCTTTGTGGAATAACCATTGCTGTGCACCATTCTATAGGCATGTAGCCTGTGGAGAGGCTGAGGTTGAACAATGTGTTTAGGTGGGGGGTTAATTTGCTCTGTAGTTCATGCAAGACGCAGCCTGGGACACCATCTGGCCCCATTGATGCTGTGCTTTTGGCTTTTGAAAGTGCTGTTTTCACCTGTGCGTCTATGATTTCTGGGACACTACACTTTTCCGGTATTGTTGAGGGCTCTTTTGGGGATGGGAGGGGGGGTGAAGTTTGCACTGAATCTATCTGCCAGGATGTTGGCAATATCAGTAGGTTCAGTACATTTTGTGCTATTTTGCACTAGTTCAGTGCATATCTGTGTGTTGCCACTTAGATTCTTAACATAGCTAAAGAAGGCTTTGTGGTTATCCTGTGAATCCTTGGCTATTTTTCTTTTGAAGTTAGCCTTGGAGGATTTTATGAGGGACCTTAGTTTCTTACTGATACTGATCAGGGATGTCTTTCCTTCTTGGGATTTGCTTTTTTCTGAACTAGTTTCCTCCTTCGATTGTATAGCCTGCTTATGGCAGGGGTCCACACGACTGGTTTCCTTCTCTTAGAGGAGTGAGTCTTGGTTTTGTTAGGGATGACACAATCCATGCATCCTTGTAGGTGCTCATAGAGTGCATTTCTAAAGGTTCCTGCATCTTGGGCAGTGTTATCCTTCAGTGTGGGGGGCTGTGAAACTTACCACCTCTGTCTTAAGTAAGGTGAAGTTTGCTATAGAAAAGTTTTTCACTGCGGTTTCCTTAGTTGGGGGTGGTGGTGGGGTGTGGACATCCATAGTGATTAGTTTATGGTCTGATCTAACCAGTGACGGCTTGACCTCTGGTGTGGAACAACTGTCACCCATGTTTGTGATGACCAGGTCCAATATGTTTTTATCTCTGGTAGGGGAGTTTACCAGCTGATCCAGGGTATTTGAGTTGATAAATTCCAGGAAGCGCTGGACCTGGGAGTTTGTACTTGAGTAGTTTTCCCAGTTAACGGTAGGGTAATTGAAATTGCCCAATATCAGGGTGTTCGGTAGGACCTTCATGTTTTCCAGTTTCTCCAGAAAGGTGGAGTGGTGGTCCAGGGTCATGGAGGGTGATCTGTAGCAGGCCACAATTTGCAGATTTGCCCAATGTTATTTTCACATGGATGATCTCAGAGGTATCATGGTGTGCCACTAACCTGGAGGTGTAGGTTGTATTTATTCTACATTTCTACAGTTTGTGTGGTTTGAAACAACTAAAAACAGTTGCAGAAGCAGCAAGCATGTATCAGGACTATGCTACAGCTACTAGCTATCCTAGTTTTAGCAGGAAACACTAGAGGATGTTTAAAACAGCAGGAAAAATAGCAGCGAGACACTAAAAAAAAGTTTAAAACAGCAGAAAATCAGCAAGGAGGCTCTAAAAAATGTTTTAAACAGTTAATAGATCTGTTATTTAAACACTGCTTGGCTGGAAAACCAGAACAAGCAGAACAGATAGCTTAAAAACAGTGAGAAACACCAGTAAATACTGAAACAGTGAAACTATCAAAAAACATTTGTAAACAGTGAAAACAGCAATACAAGTCAATTTAATAGGCACAGCAAACAGACAATTGCAGTACAACAGTGTAGTTTAGTACACAGTAAATAAATACAATATAAAAGTAGGTTGCAGGCATTAAAAATTGCAGTAAATAGTATAAATAATCAGGCAACATATGTTTTTTGGAAGTTCAGAAGCCTGTAGTTGCCTGGTATCTCAGCTCAGAGTTGTGGCTGGTAGCCAACCTCAGTTCACCTCAGTACAAACATATATACATATATACATGCATGCATGCATTCTTAGATGCGCGCACACACATGCACACACACACACACACACACACACACACACGCACACACACACACACACACACACACACACAAACACACACATATATATATATATATATACATACATACATACATATATGTATACAAACCAAAGGATGAAAAGGGAACCTAGATAAACCACTCAGTAAAAAGACCCAGCTAAGCTAGTGTCATCACTGCGTAACACAGTAAAGACTTAAAAAGTATAAAAATGAAAAGTCATGGACATTCAAATATCATGTAACTAAAACATTAGTATGTCCTTGGGGTCAATGGGGCCAGATGGTGTCTCAAGCTGCATCTTGCACAAACTACAGAATGAACTAACCCCCCCACCTAAACACGCTGTTCAACCTCAGCCTCTCCACAGGCTATGTGCCCATAAAATGGCGCACATTAATGGTTATTCCACTCCACAAAGGAGGGGCCACAACTGACCCTGGTAACTATCGCCCCATAAGCCTGACTAGCCTGGTCTGCAAATCTATGGAGCGCATCATCATGGAACTCATTAAAAAAGACATTGGAAACCTCCAAACACTGGACCCGACCCAGTTCGGCTTTGTTAAGGGCAGATCATGCCTACTAAACCTGGTTGACTTCTACAAGACAGTCACCAAGGCCATAGACGAGGGAAAGGTTGTTCACACAGCCTACCTTGACCTTGCCAAGATTTTCAACACCACTCCCCACTCGGGTATTACAGAAACACTCACCATCCTGAACATAAACCCCTACATCATGAGATGGGTTGCCAACTGGCTTACAGACAGAACTCGCACGGTAAGAATTGTGGGCACCAGGTCCGACTCTAAACCAGTCACAAGTGGTGTCCCGCAAGGCTCGGTCCTGGGACCCCTACTGTTTGGCATATATTTCTCAGAAGTACAGGCAAACACAGGAGGACTATGGCTAACCAAGTTCACCGATGACTGCAAACTATGAGCCATAATTGACTCTCCAGCTGACACGGGCATCCTCCAAAAGGGCCTTACTGAGACGGACACCTGGTGTCAAAGTCATGGCCTCAAGCTAAATGCCAAAAAATGCATAGTCATCCCATTTGGGAAAAATAAAACACCCATGAATTACCACGTAGGTGTCAGCCCCCTTAATACAGAAGAGGTAATAAGAGATCTGGGGACCCAGGTAGATAGTAATCTCTCCTTTGACAATCATATTGCCAAATTAGTTAGGAAATCCTTTGATGAGGCCCATCTAATTACTAAAAGGTTCGCATCTAGAAATAAAGAGGTTATAGTGCCCCTCTACTCATCACTCATCAGACCCATCATAGAGTACAATGCCCCATTTGGGATGTACCTCACAAGACACTTCCAACAGCTGGAGAGACCACAAAAGTACCTCACCAAGAGGAGTACTGGCCTCAAACATATGTCCTATGCAGCCCGACTTATAAAACTCCGGCTGTACTCAGTGGCATATCGCTTACTCAGAGGTGATCTCTGCCTGACTTGCAAAGCCATGTCCAACTCAGAATTGATGGGCATACTCCACCTAAAGAAATCCAAGTCACTGCGAGCCATGTGCTCTAGTGAGCTAAAACTCACGATAACAATAAATAGACCATGCTGGAGGGATAGATTCCTGTCACAGAGACTCCCCATGCTTTGGAACAAAATTCAAAACTACATTAGGCAGAGCCCCTCACAAACACTTTTCAAGAGAAACCTTGACGAGTGGATGGGTAACAGAAAATACACCCCTGGGATCACTTCATTGTCTCTGCTTGACAGAGGATCAGTTAATTAATCAATGGGGTGACGAAAGCCGGCACACTCTGGCTAGGCTTATAAATGCCCTCGGGCAGATAGCCTAGTACCTACCTATGAACCTGTGAACCTATAATCCAGTCCAGGAATAAAGAAGCAAATTTAATACATTCTAGCGCTTTGGCATATGCTGATTTCAATGGAATATAGAACTCTTGTAAATCACACCTTATATATAATTCATTCATTCAAACAATAAATTACATAATTAAACAAATTTAATTAAATTAATACTTTCCAATTACAAGAAAGATTCATACCATCAGGATTTAAAGTGTCAACTTTAAAATAAACAAAGCTTCCTTATATAGAAGCTTGCTTTTAACATATTAAGTCCTCTTATCTATATGTTCTAAAATAGTGCCCTGTAAACCCTCTGGGTTCCCTTTATGATACTTTAAAAAATGTTGTGCAGCCAGGCTTTCATATTTACAATTTTTTGTATCTCTTACATGTTCTTGTAAGCAAAGTTTGAAAGCCCTTTTCCTTTCCCCTATATAAAACTTGTTACACGGGTACTTTGATGCATATACAATACATTCAGTAGTACAGCAAAAATTTGATAATACTTTAAATTTCCGTCCATTAATATATTGAAAACTCAGTGTTACATATTGGCAAGAAATGCATTTTCCACAGGGAACCATACCTAAAACATATAAGGCATTTGATATACTGGGCTTGGAATTTGGAACCTGCTATGTACAAATCTGTCTTTAATACTACGTCCCTTCTTAAAAGAAAATACTGGTTTAGTACATAGACCAGTGAATTCCTTAAATTTCAGAAGATAGCCCCAATATTGTTTTATAATTGGGACTAACTTGTCACTTAATAAGTCATATGTTATGACCATACACATTTTCTTTTCTTCTGCAGTATGATCTATATTATTTATGTTTGCACTTCTGTGCTAGGGTTTTATTATGCTCTATTTCCAAATAATTTTCAACATATAAATAAGAGTAGTTACTATGATGTTAAAAGCAAGGTCCTAAATAAGGAAGAAACCAAATCTCAAAAAAATATATCCAGTGAAAGCTCCTAGAAAAATAAAGCCCAAACTCCGTACATGTAGTATAAAACAACCACGTTTATTTGAAGAGTTTTTCGTTGCTGATATACAGCAACTTCCTCAGAAAAAACTTTCAAAGTTTCAAACAGCATTATTTGAGTAATGAGCTCAGTCACATGGTGCTCGTATCGTATTCTGAGGAAGTTGCTGTACATCAGCAACGAAAAGCGCTTCAAATAAACGTGGTTGATTTAAACTACATGTACGGGCGTTTGGGCTTTATTTTTCTACTCGGAGCTTTCACTGGATATATTTTTTTGAGGTTTGGTTTGTTCTTTTTCCTAAATAAGGAAGCTTTGCTTATTTTAAAGTTTGGCACTTTAAATCATGATGGTATGACTGTTTCTTGTAACTGAATTTTTTTAATTTAATTTAATTGTTTAATTATGTAATTTATTGTTTGATTGAATTAATGAATTCTATATAAGGTGTGATTTACAAGAGTTCTATATTCCATTGAAGGTAGCATATGCCAAGGCGCTAGAACGTATTAAATTTGTTTCTTTATTCCTGGACTGGATTGTTGTATTTATTCTACATTTCTACTGTCTGTGTGGTTTGAAGTTTTGTGGATTACTCTGTTTCCATGTCCAGTGATTCGTTTCTTGACCTGCCGAAAATTTTAGGCAGGAACAAGGAGAATACAGTTTAAATAATCATGTCATACAGTCAGGTGGTTCAAAACCTGCCTATGTTTAAATCACTGCCTATCAAATAATCCATGCTTTCACATATAAATCCCTCTATCCTTTAAAATTTCCTAACAACGTCAACTAATTGGACCTTGATGGTCTGTTATAGTTGCTTAAAAAATTCTATTCTACTGTTTATAAAACCTCTGACCAAGAAAACAGCAACAATTAGGGTTGCTTCCCTGCATAGTGTGGATTTGTATGGTTGTCCAACAACAAAAACATTGTTAACAATAAATGTATTTCATTTTTAATTTTATTGTATGTATATATGACCATTTGTATAATGTTGATGTTTTCTTGGTCAGAAGTTTTATAAACAGTAGAATTTTTAAGCAACTATAACCCACCATTGAGGTCCAATTAGTTGATGCTGTTAGGGAATTTTAAAGGATAGGGGGATTTATATGTGAAAGCATGGATTATGTGATAGGTGGTGTTTTAAACATAGGCAGGTTGTGAACTACCTGACTGTATGACATGATTATTTAAACTGTATGTTTTTGTGTAAGTTTTATCTGAAGAAGTCTCTCTACTTTGAGAGATGAAAAGTGCTTAATAAATAGTTGTTTGCTGCCAGCTGAGTGGTTTCCCAGCAATTTGCTAAAACAACACAGGTTGAAAGAAGAAAAATCCACCATTTGTGAAAAGTTGACTAATAATTCATCCAATAATAAGCTTGAACATTTTTTTGGTGACATTACTGCAGCACTAACTGAATCTAAACAACAGATTCTTGCTGCAAAGAAAAGAAAACTTCTGAGGGACTTAGGGAATTACAAGAAAGGCTCAGCTTTTTTGTGGAAGAAGAATCAGAAATCACGTTGTAAAGACATACGTTTTAAAGTTCCAGAGGTCGCTGATAAACCGGTGGGGAATGTTGGCATTCTTTCTGATTTTGCAGATGAATCTACTGATTGGGATAGTGACAATGTAGATTATCCAGGCTTGCCGGCAGCACAGGAACCGCAATATATGAACAAAACTTTTTGTGACAACAAGGAAAACTATAACAACAAGAAACGGGTCAGAGGTTCCTCTGAATCATATAGGTTCATAGGTTCATAGGTTCATACTAGGCTATCTGCCCGAGGGGGCATTTAGCCTAGCTCTCTGCTTTTTTGAGGGCTTCACCCCTTTAATATGGGGAACACCATACCTATTATTTTGCTGTGCTCTCTGGAGTGAGGCAGTGTGAAGGTATATCCATCTCTCCTCCCATCCATTGGTCATTCATTGAATAAGATCAAAGGTCTTGAGCTCGGTGCTCTGTAGGTGCTTTGCTCACAGAGCATAGGGATTTTGTTGTTCCAGTCTCCTCCAGCCCAATCTATGAATAAGCTAACTCCTCCAAAACGCCCCATTAATAGCCGTGGTCTCCTTTTCCCTTGTCCGCTCTTTGTGGCTCTGATGGATAGCCATTTTGAGGTGAATATTATAGTTCATGGCTGGGTATGAGCAAAGGTCCTTGTTGAGGCAGTTAAAGTCACTTTCAGTCGGGCAGCTGAGGAGAGCCATATTCGCTTTCAGTCTTTTTTGATAGAGAGATTTTTGAGACCCTTTATCTTTTTCCGAACACTTTTGTACAATCATTGCAGCAGCTGCATTCAGTCACATAATCATGCATTGTTGCATCATGATTTGTGATGAGCGATGAGCTGATGAGATCTGAATGACCCTCCTTGATCACTGTGAGAATCTGAGAATAATGGGGTAATGTCTAAGGATAATCTAACTAACTACTCTAGCTTCCTGGGTCAGAAGGTCCCTGACATATCAAAACTTGTCCCATGGTCCTCACTGATGCCCCTTGTCCAGTGCTTGTGGAAAACCACCTGCCTAGCCATTTGTATAACTATTTTTTTTGGCGGTATGACTATGCATTTCTTGGATTTTTACATTTAACTTAGGCCTGGCACTTGGTGTGGATTCAGTTCTGTGCTTCTGAAGTTCGGGATATCTGTGTCAGATGTGTTTATGTGTAAGAGTTGCAGTCTGCAGTCTGTATTTGCAACTTTGTCAGCCATAACAGTTCTCCAGTACTTGCTTGTGTTTCGAAAAGTAGGGCCCAGGACAGAGGCCCGTCAGGACCACTCTCTGTGACACCACTTGTGACCAGCTTGAGTCCTCGACATGGCCAGCAGCCTGTGACTATGTGGGTTCTGTCACCAGTTAGTTTGCAACCCATCTGATGATGTATGCTGACATATTTGTCATGGATGGTAATGATGTGTATGGACTGCCTTTCCTCATCAATGGCTTTAGCCACTGTTTGGGAAAAGACTGCCACATCTGCAAGGCATCAGACTGTTTCAAAAGCAAATTCAAAAGTCAACCAAGTTTAAAAGGCATGATCTGCCTTGACAAGAAATGCCGTTGACAAAATCAAACTCAATTCCTTGTGTCTTATGTTATGTGAGGTCCATTATGATCCTCCATGGGTTCTTGCAGATTGCTTGTCTAGCTGGTCAGGTGGTAATTTCCAGCGGTGGAGACCGCACCCAGTGGGTGAAGTGGTACACCAGTTCGCGCCTCCCAGGTCCTAAGATGAGTAAGAGTTAATGGACTGTCCTAGCTTGCTTTAATTTCACAGCATGAGTTCCCATCATGGTTTCATGGCTGACCATCCATCACCATGGATGGCAGCTGTTTTGTTTTTGAGAGAGGTTTTCACTTGGCTCCTTGATTTGGAGAGGGGGGGGGAATCGTTTGGCATTAGTATAGATATCTCTTTGGGGGGATGGATGAGTTTGAACCTGTCATAGCCAATGGCAGCAATGTCTGTAGGATCAGTAATCTCAGTCCATCATTTTGAACAAGTAAAGAGCATATCTGGAGTTTCCTCCCTTTGTTTCTTTTTGCATTTATAAAGAAGGCCTTTGTTTTTATTGAGTTGAGTCTTTATTTATTTTTTCTTGATTTTTGCCATTTTTTTTGGTCTTTTCTTCTTTTTTTTTGCTTATATGAGTTTGAGGTCTTACCTTTACCTTTTTATTTTCATCTGGTAGTAGTTTATCCTTTTAAAGGTAGTTTGTTAGTGGGTTTGGCGGTTGGGAGACCAGACTTGCCTTTTTGTTGGTCAGTTCTGAGTCTGTTTGTTTGCTGTTTATCCAGCATTATCCATGCAGGCCTGCAGGTGCTGGTAGAAGGCATTCAGCCGTGATTCAAGCTGTTTCTACCTGCTCGGGGGAGTCTTAAGCCTGCAAACACTAGTCTTTAGACTGGTGAAGCTTTTGAGAAGTTTTTTTCTGTGGAGGGTTCTTTTGTGTGGATGAGGATGGGTGGGATGAGAGGGACCTCCAGATTTAGTGTATCTTGATCCACCCAGATGACCTCCGGAGGTGTTTGTTCCGCATCCCAGCTTGTGATGATGAGACTCATGTGATCTCCTCTGTGCTGTTCAGCTGTCTGTTGGATTGCATATGTTATTGGGCTGAAGTAGGAAGTTTTTGAATTGTTTTTTGGGTGATGAGTGTTCCCGTTGATGGAAGGCAATTCAAATATACCCTAGGATGATGGAGAGTGGCATAACATGGTTCCTGATGCTGAATTTACTTGGCAGGCCATGTGAGGTTCCTGAGTTTGTGAGGGTGCCCTTGTGGACCTGGGAGCAAAATGCAGAGCAACTTTTGCATTAAGTCTTGCTCCTGAAGTGGACATTTTGAGTGGGGTGCCCCTGGCGCATGTCTTGATGATGTGTATCAGTCTTGAGGTGTGTGGGTGTTCTTGTTATTGTGTCCATTTTGAGCTCTCAGCATGATATGAGGTAAACCTGATAGCGACTAGGGTGCCCTCAGGAGCCTTGAACCAGGTTTTCTTCACAGCACAGACATCCAGGTTCTTTTGGTGCAGAAGGGCTTTCATGTTCTCAATTTTCCTTTTTGATGTTCTGGGTTGGGTTTTGTAGCTCTTGCATCCTTAGTTTTTTGGGTGCTAGGTGGGTTTGGTAGGCAGGTTGGCCCAGCCTTGCAGTTGCCGGACCAAGCAGAAAAGGCACTACCCAGTGGAATAATCCCAGGTAGGGGGACAGGCTCATCCATCCCTCATGGTCCCTTTTGAATGACATCCCATGTCCAGCACCAGGTATCTGTCTGCTGTCCGGACTGGAATTGTTAAATGAGTGTGTTGTTACGTTGGATCATCTAGAGGTAGCTGTCCATCTCATGGTCAGTCAAGGTAGCATCATGCTTCGCGTGCAGGTATGATACATCTCACCTGTCTGGTCAGAGAGTTTACAGAGGGTTCAATGTTCCTTTTCATAGTTGTCACCTGCTGCTCTGAGACAGCTTACACCAGCCAGGTCGCTTACGGATTCTTGATGGTGACATGTGTACATTGCTGAATGACCTGAGCTTCATGTTATGTGGCTCCTGGCCAGTGACTGTGACCCGCCCTGACCGTGGTCTATTGTGGCTTCAGGTGTTGTGGAGTCTGGGGTGAGTGTGAGTGGAGTCCTTTGGTGGCCTCGGTGTCTGGTACCTGGTGTTGGAGTCTGAGTGTTGCACTGTTTGGTGGGTGAGGTGTGTGTGTTGCTGCTGTGGTGGGGAGGTGGTGTGAGACTGGGTGTGCTGTGTTGGGTGCCTGTGTGTGTTTTGAGGTATTTCTTGTTTGGTGGGAGACAGATGTGTGTTAGGGTGTGTGATTTGAGGTTGTAATGGTATTTGTCTGTGTAATCTATGCTGTGTAGCGAGGTAACCTAGTTGGTCTGTAGAGTTGCCTCTCAGTGACAGGTTCACCAGCTGAGCAGGAGAGATAGTTGCATCTCTTGAGAGAGCTATTGGTTGTAGGAGGAGGATTTGTGTCTTCTTGTCTCAGGCATTTGTAACTGTGGGGAGGGGGAGGAGGTTGTTCAGTACATGAGGCAATTTTAACATTGTCTCAATATTCCCAGGAGGAGTAGCTACTGATTTTACAAAAACTAGAATAGTTCCCCCGGAGTCATTTTGAGAAATGACACAAAAACTTTTAAAAATGATTCCGGGGTTATAAGGGGAGTAGGTGCTAGTTTTATGTCAGTACTAAAGAGCGGATTTTAACAAGCATCAAGGAGTAAACTTACTAAGGAGTAGAGACTAGATTTAATAGATAGAGAATAGAAGGCTTTAATAAGTAGAGATGATCTTTTAATTATAGTATAGTCTTTGGAGCAGGGGCTAGTAGAAACTAAAATGAGTTAAAATAGAAAACCCAAAGAAAGCTAATTAAAGCAACCATAGTTTGCCACAAAACCAGGCAAAATCAAATGACCCCTTCAAGCTAAAGTACTACAGTTTCAAGATCCTCTAAACCAGGATGGAAATGAAAGGAATGTAAGCCACTGGACAAACTACAGAAAACCACTGTCCTAAACCCACAGACACTGCAGATAAATGCTCACGGAAAAGTCCCTGCCCAAACAGCAAAGCTACAGTATGACCCCAGTAACCCAAGGGAAAGGGGGAAAAAAGATTCACTTTACCTCCGGCTTTGGGGAAGAGTAGACACAGAGACCACAGCCACTGCAAAAGTAAGCAAAAGACTCTCAGAAAAAAACAAGGTCAACAGGACTTTCAAGTTTGTCACTTTTTTTTAAGAAAAAGAAAAAACAGAAAATTTCTCAAACATTTTTAGCCAGCTTTTTTTACCAGATGTTTTTACAACAAGAAAGTGAAATTATCACCCCACACAAGAGTCAAAAAACAAGAGTTAAAAAGCTATGCAAAAAACAAAAAATAAACAGAAAAAAACAAAAAAATAAGAAAAATGACTCTCTCAGCGCTTTTGGTTTTCAGCAAACAGAAAAAACATGCTACAAACACAAAAGAAAAAATACAGCAACAAACAAAACAAGCTAGAAAAAAAGCTAGTTAGAAAGCTATAAATAAGCAAAAAATAAAAAGCAAACACAACAGAAGTAACCCTCCTTCTCCTCAAAGTCACTTTCTTCTTCTCAATCAGCTTTCACCTTGAGGCTTGAACAACCAACCCAACCAGCAAGCAAAACAAATTTCGGAAAATGCAACAGTTTGCGAACAGCAAGAAGATAACATGAAATGACCTCTCTTGGCCAATAAAACTACAAATTTTTCTTTTGTTGGTTTCAGAAATAGCAGGATAAGCTGCTCTGCAGCTGATTAATATGAAATCAAACTTAGAGAAACTTCCTTCAGCCCAAGCAACACAAAACTCAGAAACTTTTTCAAACTCTCAGAAAAGTTATGCAACACATTTTTTTTTAAATTTTAGAAAAGTGTCAAAAGCAGAGAATTACAGCATTTGTTTTTAGTTTAGATAAAAGAGGTTCAAGGCAAGAAAAAGTTAGGCAGAAAATAGTGTAAAGAATCCACAGAAGAACGCGTTAAAATTAAGTGCAGCTAATAATACAGAAAAAAAGCTTAATTTATGACTCTAAAAATGCAGCAAATTAACAAGCAAAAAATTAACAAATAAACAAATAAATATAGGCTAATAGCTGAGAAAGAAAAACAAGCCAGAAAAATGCCCCTTGGTGGCCAGAAAAAAAAGTGCAAAGGCAGCTCAAAAAAAAATCTTAACAGGGTCAAAAGTGGCTCCTTCTTCTCTCAAAAGTGAAATAAAGAGACCTCCACCAACAGCCAAATGCCTTCAAAGAAACTTTCAAACGAGGAGGAACAGTGGGCGGCTCAGACACTGTTCGACTACAGTTTGAAAGACCCCCCTAAGATTTTTAAAATTTTAAAATTTAAGTCTGATAAACAGGTTCACCAGTCCAGCCCAAGCAAAATAGTCTCTCTGCCTGAGAAAAACAGAGAGTTCAGAAAAAGCAAGATTTTTTTGGTTTTTTTTAACTCTCAGTAAAGCAAAGAAAGGATCAAGAAACTTAACTGTTTTTGTTTAACTTTACATAAAGCTAAAAAAAAAGACTTTTTTTTTTATCAGAAAAGTTTTAAGAAAATGCAGAGTGCATTTAAACACAAGAATAAAAGATTATAAAAAAAATGAAAAAATGTTGTCACACTAAAGTGCAGGAAATTCACAGTGCAATATTTAATGAAAGAAAAAACAAGAAAAAGTGCAGAAAAACAGAAAAACAACGACAAAAAACAGAGAAAATAGCCTAAAAACAGAAAACAAGGGCTTCTTCTCAGGCCAAAAAAATTATTTTTTTTCAACCAAGGCAGCTATAGCTTAAGAAAAGAAGCTCAAAACACTTCAAAAATCAGAGGTTTTCCTCTCTTCTTCAAACCAAAATGATTCTAGGTGCCCCAAAAGCCACCAACAGAGTACAGGCCTGAAGCCACTAACTTTAAACGAGGCAACTAGTTGGAAGATGAAAAAAAGATTTTTCATTTGGTTTCTTTTATAGTGGCCAGCTAGAAAGTACAAGACCCTCAAGTAACCAGCAAGCCTAAAATGGAAGCACACCTGAGTCAAAAGTACAGGGAATAAAAAGCAAGAAATTTGAAAATTTTTTTCAAAAAAACCTCACAACAGAAAAACAGCAAATAGCAAGTAACTTTTTTAGAAATACCAACAGAAAACAAAAAAAAAACAAACATTTTTTTAAAAAGATTTTTAGTAAAGTTTTTTTTAAAAGTCAGTAATAAACTCAATAAAAATACCGTAAATTTACGATTTTAAATGTGCAGCTCCACAAGAGTGCAGCAAAGTAATCAGAAGCTTCACCAATTTTAAGACCAAACGCAAAAAAATGCAAACAGAAATGGCAACTAGGGCTTTAAAAAAATACAGAAAAAGAGCAAAAATACTCAAGCCTTCAAATCAGTTTCCAAAAAAGTCAAGCAGCTCCTCTATGCAGAATGAACAGCAACAAACAGAAAAATAATAAATAAGATTCAAAAACTCAGCCCTTCTCTCAGGGTTTTTTTCTCAAATGAACAGCTTCACCAACAAACAACAAGACTGAAAAGGCAACTAATCAGAAAAGGGGCGTATTTTTTAGTCAATTGTTTTGACTGCCATAGATAAAACCTCAGTAGTAATACATAAATGAGCCAGCCAGCAACCCCATCTCCAAGAGGGGGAGGCAAAGCCGATAAAAGTTGCCTGTTTTAAAAAACAGAAAAACTTCAAAAAAGCAAGATTTTTTTTTTTTGGTTTTCTTTTACAGACAGTTAGGGAACAGCACAGCTGAGTGAATACTAGTAGTAAAAGCAATCCAAACAAAAAGAAATTTTTTTTGGTTTTTGTTTTATGAAATATTTAAGAGAAACGACAAAATTAAGTAAGTTATAAAAGTGTAGTAAATTTTTTTCACAAGGAGTGCTAGGTCAAGGACAGAAATACAAGAATTTTAAGAAAAAAAAATTTAAAATAAGGCAGCAAAATTCAGCAAAACACAGCAACTTTAGGAACAAAAAACAAAACAAAATACAAAATCCAAAAAAGTAGTAACAGAAATGCCTCTGTAGGAGCTTTTTAAGAAAACTTAGCAAATAAACAGAGAAAAAGACCCTAAAAATCACCAAGCAAAATGTTCTACAAGAAGTTTTCTCTTGAGTTATGAAACAGCAAGCCTGTAACTGAACTTTTTGAAACTCAGAAAGTGAGGGCAACTAGGTTTTTTTATTTTTGCAGAGGAAGGAGTTAGAGAAATGACCCAGAGACACAAATAAACCAACAATTCCCCTAGTTCAAAACCACCCAACACAAACACAGAAAGAACAAAATTTAGACCACTGAGAAAAGGGAAAACTCAGAAAAAATCCCTCAAGCCAATCTTCAAGAATTAATTTTTTAGTGCCTTATAAGAAAGCTTAACACAGAAGTAGTACTCCAGCAAAAAGAGCCAGCAGAGAAGTGACAGAAACCACAGATTTTTTAGAGCAAAAATAGTAAAATCAAGTGCAAGTTATAGTTTCAGGAACACAAAAACAGCTTGGTCACAGGAAAGAGGGTTATGGGCAACAACAGAGAACAAATATGTATCCACAGCAGCAATATTCAAGGTACAAGAAATTTAAAAGAACTTAATCATGATGGTATTATGGACTCTGGTTATCTTGTCAATTTGTTGGGCTATGCCCTAAATGATTATGAAATTGCTGTACTGAATCTGGGTCTTAAATGTGTCCCTACGGTTATACCAAGACTGCATATGATCAAGAAGGACATATTTTGTTTGGTTAAAAAATTGCATTTATGGAATTTTTTTAATAATGATATGAATAAAGAAAATGGTAACCAAGGTATATTGGATAGTTCAGATGATACAGATACTAGCTTCCATTCTTGTTATTCAGAATTAGATGAGTTGGGTGAAATTAATGCCTATTGTAAGTTAAACACAGATAGAGTGCCTTATAAATCAAAATGTATGCCACCGTTCAAGCATGAGGGTATCCAACAGTTTTCTATTATGGTCAAGTATGCAGTTGAAAATCTTTTCACTGAGTTTGAAAAATATAAAAATCAAGTGAAATACAATAGAACTAAAAATGAATGGGATGCCTTATGTAAATTGAGTAATAAGAAAGAAACTATTTTCAAACCAGCGGATAAAGGTAATAAGTTGGTTTTGCTGCATTATGAACATTATTTAAAAATGTGTTACGAACATCTTAATGACACAAATGTGTATAGGATAATTAATACTGAATGTTATCAACAAACGCTTGTAGATTATAATAAACTGTTGGTAAAAGGAAATAGATTAGGCTATTTCTCACAAATTGATATTGAAAAAAAAATGGATACGACAGGTTGTGAAATGGCAACTTTCTACTGTTTGCCAAAGTTACATAAACACATGACTGACCCCCCCCAGGTAGACCTATAGTGTCAGCATGTAAGTACTTTTTTAAATAAAATAGGCATTTTTCTACATAACTATTTGCTGGATATAGTTAAAAAACAAGTATCATATATACAAGATACATTTGATTTTCTGAATAAAATAAAAAAAAATCCAGTAGGAAGAAAACATGTTTTGGTTAGTGATTGATGCCAAAAGTCTCTATTACCAGTATTAAACATAAATACGGCATAGAGGCATTGAGACATGCATTGGACGATAGTCCAGTATCTGTGTATATTGTAGAACTGATTGATTTTTTTGTCTGCAACATAACTTTTTTGAGTTTAATGGTACCTTATACCATCAGTTATAAGGTAGAGCCATGGGTGCTCCATATGCACCCATGTATGCCAATATTATGATGGGTTTGTTGGAGAATGAGTATCTGTATATAGATGATTTTTTTTATTAGGTATGTCCTTCATTATTATAGATACGTAGACAATCTTATTTTCTTATGTAAAGGGGTAGAAATCAAGTGAATGTATTTATGGAGAAACTTAATAATAATAACAGGTTTGGCTTGATGTTTGAAATTTCAGCCTGTGTTCAACAGGTAGTTTTTTTAGATTTAAACTTAAAAGGAATTGATGGTAGAGGTATTTTTACCTCCATACATAGGAAATTTGAGGACATAAATTATTTTCTCTATGGTTCTAGTTTCCACCCCCCACATTTACTGAAGTCATTACCCTACAGTGAATTTATGAAAATTAAATGTCTCTGCAATAATGAAAATTATTTGGAAATAGAGCATAATAAAACCCTAGTCATGTTTATTAAAAGGGGTTATGAAGAAAATATTGTAAGAGAAGCACTTGATAAGGCTAAGATGAAAAATAGGATATATAATAACAGAAGTGCAAACATAAATAATATAGATCATACTGCAGAAGAAAAGAAAATGTATATGGTCATGACATATGACTTATTTATTAAGTGACAAGGTAGCCCCAATTATAAAACAATATTCGGGCTATCTTCTGAAATTTAAAGAATTCTCTGGTCTATGTACTAAACCAGTATTTTCTTTTAAAAAGGGATGTAGTATTAAAGACAGATTAGTACATAGTAGTCTCCAAATTCCAAGCCCCAGTATATCAAATGCCTTACATGTTTTAGGTATGGTTCCCTGTGGAAAATGCATTTCTTGTCAATATGTAACACTGAGTTGTCAATATATTAATGGACGGAAATTTAAAGTATTATCAATTTTTTGCTGTACTACTGAATGTATTGTATATGCATCAAAGTACCCGTGTAACAAGTTTTATATAGGGGAAAGGAAAAGGGCTTTCAAACTTCGCTTACAGGAACATGTAAGAGATATAAAAAATGTAAATATGAAAGCCCGGTTGCACAACATTTTTTAAAGGATCATAAAGGGAATCCAGAGGGTTTACAGGGCACTATTTCAGAACATATAGATAAGAGTAGTTACTATGATGTTACAAGCAAGCTCCTATATAAGGAAGTTTTGCTTATTTTAAAGTTTGGCACTTTAAATCCTGATGGTAGGAATGTTTCTTGTAACTGGAAAGTTTTAATTTAATTTAATTGTTTAATTATGTAATTTATTGTTTGATTGAATTAATGAATTGTATATAAGGTGTGATTTATAAGAGTTCTATATTCCACTGAAGGCAGCATATGCCGAGGTGCTAGAACATATTACATTTGCTTCTTTATTCCTGGACTGGATTGTTTTTAGTTGTTTGTTTGCTCTGAGCATGTTTTCCAGGGTATCTTTAATTAGAAGGGGCCTATCTGCACTTTTTTTAGAGAATTGTGCTAATTGGGACCTGTCTGGTAAAGGGAGGCTGGTCTAGGGCTTGAAATAATCATCCAGTTTGGTCCTTTTCAATATTTTTAAAGTTTTTTTCAAGTTTTGAGTTTCTGGTATTTAAGTTCAGCATTTGAGCAGGTTTCTGCTTGTTTGTACCAAGCTGAATTTTGTTGGGCTACTGCCACAACTCTGTGCTGAGATACCAGATGACTAGAGGCTTCTGAGCTTCCAAAAACATATATATGTTGCCTGTTTTTTTTTTTTTTTTTTTTGCTCATTTATACTATTTACTGGACATTTTTATTGCCTGCTGTCTACGTTTATACTGTATTTATTTACTGTGTACTAAACTACACTGTTGTACTGCATTTGTCTGCTTTACTGTGCCTGTTAAAACTAATCTTATTGCTGTTTTCACTGATTACAAAGCTTTTTTTTGTTAGTTTCACTGTTTGTTTAGTATGTATTGGTATTTTTTTCACTGTTTTTATGCTATCTTTTCGGCTTGTTCTGATTTTCCTGCCAGGCAGTGTTTAAATAAATGATTTATTAACTGTTTAAATCATTTTTTAGAGCCTCCTTGTGGATTTTCTGCTGTTTTAAACATGTTTTGTATCTCACTGCTATTTTTCTGCTGTTTTAAACATTCTTTAGTGTTTCTCTATGAAACTAATGTAACCAGTAGCTGTAGCATAGACTAGATACAGGCTTGCTGCTTCTGGAACTGTATGTAGTAGTTTTTTTGTTCTGAGCATGTTTTACAGGCCATCTTGGATTAGAAGGTGCTTATCTGCATTTTTGTGAGAGAATTGTGCTGATTTGGACCTGTCTGGTAAAAAGCACAAAAGTTCCTTGACTTTGTTAATTCAAATGCCCTGGAACAAATTGTCCATACCCCAACAAGGAGAACAAGCATTCTGGATCTGGTCCTCACCAACATGTCAAACAGATGTACTGCCACAACTGTTGGACCCCCATTAGTTAAAACTGATCACAAATCAAGTCACCTTCAAGCTGGCTCTAACACCAGAACTTTCAAAGGGTGAAATCAGACTAAACTTCAGCAAAGCAAACTACAGTGTACCCTTCTAGGTGAAGGTATAAATGCATTCCAAGCCCCACCCCAAGCTGGAAGTGGTAACTACGCCGAAGCTTACATTAAAGCCCTGTACAATCACTTACATAAGTGAATAAATTTGGCCATACAGAAAGAATCAAAGCCAGAGCCCCAAGTAAAACTAAGCTGTCATGGTAGACATCCAGCATCAAAAAACTTTATAATAAATGCAAAATGTTGCTATCCAAGAAAACAAAAGCAAGACCCCAACAATGGAAAAGCGCCCTCCTCAATCAACCTCAACAGACAAATAAGACAACTTGTCAAATCTTCCAAGGGCTCCTTTGAGAGAAACTTAGCAAGTACAGCCAAGGATAACCATAAGACCTTTAACAGCTACATATGTAACTTATAGGGTAGGACTCAAGCATGTGCAGAACTAGTGGCCAATGGTATTACAGACATTGACCCCACAGAGATAGCAAACCTGCTAGCAGATAGGTTTGCCAAAAATTTCACCCTTATCCCTCCTAATTTACAACAAACCTCCCCCCAAACAACCCCCCACCCTACATATCTAAAGAGCAGGTCCTTAAAGCCTTGTTCAAGGGAAAAAAAAACACATATAACAGGCAGAAGAAAATCATGGCAAAAATTAGGAGCTGCAGCACCCAGCAGGATAAAAGCACTCTCATTAAACTAAATAAACAAGTCAGAGAGGATAAATAAAGTTTATCAAAGCCAAATATGAGGTAGGTTTGGCCTCCTAGGCTAAGGACCACCACAAAGCATTCTTTAGCTTTGTCCACAACCTCAAAAGCAATACACAGTTGTGTGCAGAGCTCATTGTAAATGGAGCCACCTATACTGAGCCAGAAGATATAGCAAACCTCCTGGCTGATAAATTCATCTCCAACTTTACCCCCCCCCCCAACCTTCCCTCAGGAAATATCATCAAATATAACTCTCCCTACTTTCACTAGGAAACATGTTTTTAATGCTCTCTCTAAGACCAAGAACACTGCATCAATGGGCCCAGACAATATCCCAGGATACCTTCTAAATAGCATGAAACATGACACTTCAGGGCCTCTGGAATTACTATTTGACTGTAGCCTCCAAACAAGCTTCATGCCTCATGAATGGAGAAAAGCAGCAGTCATACCTCTGCACAAAGGTGGGCCAGCTACAGACCCTAGAAACTACAGACCCATAAGTCTCACTAGTCTTATATGTAAAGCCATGGAAAGAATTATCATGGAGATGATCACTAGAGATATAGTAAACCCTCCCACCCAGTTACTGTTGTGTTCGTAGACACAAGTGTCTTTCTAGTTTCCTGCCCCTATGTTAAGTTGACCATATATATTATTTCCTCTCTGTTTTTACTGGCTAGTGTGAGTAAGCACAAAATTATCATTTTGTGAAATGACTCCCCTTCAAATATTTAAATTTATTGGCCATCCTACTGTGTTCCATAGTACCAAAATATAAATGTGACCACCCCTTTCAATCTATCTTGCTGTTTTAAAAATAGTGACTCTCCATTAAAACTTAACTTTTTAGACATGTAAAACTTAAGTTACCTACTTTCACATCTAACTCCTCTAGTGCACACTGCAGTGTTTAGGATAAACAATTTTCTTCATCTTACCTTTAAGCATCTATTGCAAGACCACCAGTTACTGGAGAGCCCACATTCTGCCTCTCAGCAGTAATCTTGGGATTAGTGTTTCTGTTTTCGCCCAGTAAGAAAAGGAGTGCAGTTACACTATTTCCTGGAGACTGCTGATCATCAGAAAGCTTAATAACTGCTTTATTGGTGACAGCTTGGAATCTATGCTTATATTCTGATCCTGGTAAGAGTAGGAGCAGAGTGAATTGATTCCTGACTCTTTCTGGTTGGAGAGTGAGTGTTTGTGCTTTGGAGAGTGAGTGTCTGTGCTTACTGTACCTGAGTGGTCTGGTTGCTATTCAATGCATCTACCAGAAAAAGGCTACAAGGCTACATATCCTTGCATCATCTGGGGCAAGACTGTGGATCACCAAACAGGCCATGGCCTGGTTCTCTTCTTGAGATTGGTGCTAACATTTTGCTTCTGGTGAGAGAAGAAACAAAGGAGTATTGTATCTCAACAGAGTGAAGGTGTGCTGAAACCAGCATTAGTAGTAGCCAGGCAGTAGCCATTCATGCGACTCCTCTCTTTTCATCATTCTTGACAAGCTAATTCTTTATTTTTTAAGTAAGTATTGCTTGATTTCTTTCTAACTTCAGAATATCTGCCTAAATACTTCATCCTTAAATTTTCAGGGTCTGTGTATTAGTTTCTTCTCAAGTGTTTGGCAGTGCTCTGTACAGACTCAGACACCTTTGGTGACATTTTTCCTGTAAAAGGAATATATATGGAAACAGCTCCAGTACAGTAATAATGACCATCCCTCATGGCATGTCTAAAGTCCAGTTCCCTGTGCTTTCTCCTATTAACCTGGTGAACTTGGGCATTCTGAGGCAGCGTAGAAATTGCCTCATGTACACAAACAACCCTCTTCCCCTACCTTCCAAAACTCAGACTTGTGAGAGATGCACCTATATATCCAAACTGGAAGCCATGCACTCTCAAGCCAAGACCAGAATAGCTGATCAAGAGGAGAAGGTCAACACCTGCACCACACCACATGCAACACATATCCCTCTAGAACACACACCATCACAGCTCTCACATAAAAACACAAACCACATACCCACCTTTGTGGTGGCTCTCAATAGAAATCTACCCAAACAGCAGAGACTTCCAAAGCAGAAACGCACTCGACACCATAACACAGCACAAACCACAAGACAAATAGCTCACCTACACAGTGTGCCCCTCAACTTAAACCCCTAAAGCAAAACAGCTTGGCCAATACATTATTCATAAATGACTCGATAGTGTGGCACACTGATGTCCCACTCACTAGGTTGAATAAGGAGAAGGTAACAGTCAGTTGTCTATAAAGTGCCAGAATCCGACACATAACACACACACTCAGGTCACTCCACAAAAAGTACAAGTATGACTCTGTCACTGTCCATCTGGGTGTGAATGACCTGAGATACACCTCCATGGACTACATAAAAAGAGACATGGAGGAGCTCTCGGATTATTTGCCCAAAGCAGATATGACCCTAGTCCGGAGCAGCAACCTACCATAACCCAGAATGATACCGCAGTACAAGCAGAAAATGATTGACTTCAACAATTGGCTAAGTTTCTGGTGTCATTCTAAGGGGATCAGTATCTGTCTGCTGGGATGACATGACTGATATACCTCGATGCTTTGCCAGAGATGGCCTGCATCTGTCACCCCTGGGTTTCTGGATTCTGGCTAAGGCTCTTGCCACCCTATAGTGCCATTTTTAGGTGATGTTCCAAAGACCAAATTACTACCTTAACAGCTATAAATAAATGCAGTCTGAGGGTCATGATGCTCAATGCTAGAAGTCTAAATCTCAAGGTGCACTTGCTCGAAGCACTCCTCAAAATGGAGAACATTGACATTTGTGCTGTAATGAGATGTGGTTTAAAGCAGCAGAAAGCACCCCTGTGCTACCAGGCTATAACTCATTCCACGCCTTTTGGCCCCAGAACATGGACTGAAGCTCCGAAGGCGGTGGTGTCTCCATATTCATAAAAGATATGCACACCTCCAGACTAGTAGACCAACATAACACATCTGAGATACTTCAGGTACTACTAACATTGGGTAAGATGGTGATTCAGGTTGTAGCATGCTATAGTTCCCCAACCATGTCCCAAGACTCTCACTCCATGTTCCTAAGCACCTTGCAAACTATTAGGGTCCAACCCAACACTCTCATACTAGGTGACTTCAACTACCCCTCCATCAACTGGGAAAACTACTCATGCACCAATACACTATCCCAACGCATCCTGGAATTCATAAACTTGAATGCCTGTACCAGCTCATTCTTACCCCAACTAGAGGAAGCAGCATCCTTGGCCTAGTTATTACTAACACGGGCAACCATTGTTTTACATCAGTAGTCAATTCTTCACTGGTTAGATCCGACCACAAACTAATCCCCATGGAAATCCACATCACCCACACCCCACAAAGGTAACCACCATGAAAATTTCTGCAAAGCTGACTTTGGACACCTAAAAACAGAGGTGGCTAACTTCACGGCACCCATGTCAATGGAAAATAGATGCATGGCTGCTGAATCATACACCATTGCAGTGTATGAACATGTACATAAATGCATGGAACTAGCCATACCCAACAGAACCAAGACACTCTCCTCCAAAAAAGGAAGCCAATCTGGTGGTCCCTGCCATTAATAAATTCTACAACAGAAAGAAGAAACTGTTGTAGAAAAAGGTGAAATCCCAAGACTAGAAAAACTCCCTTATTAGCCCCAACAAAAAGTTGAGATCACTCATCAAAACCTCTAAAGCCAGCTATGAAAGCAGAATTGCAGCAGACACTAAAAACAACCACAAAGCCTTTTATAGTTATATCAAGAATCTCCATGGCAATAGCCAGACTTGCTCTGAGTTACTGCACAATGGTACCTCCTATACTGAGATAACAGAAATTGCCAACATAGTGGCCGACAGATTCAGTGCCAACTTTACCCCTCTCTCTCCCCCTAAAGGACCAATCACAACACCAGAAGAATGCCAGGCACCCAGCGTTACTTCAGCACAGGTTAAAGCTGCATTGCCCAAGGCCAAGAATACAGCTTCCATGGGACCTGACAATATCCCTGGATGTGTTCTACATGAACTACAAAGTGAACTAGCACCACATCTGTGTGCCCTGTTCACTCATAGCCTCACCTCAGGCTTTGTCCCTACCGAATGGCGGACTGTTAGTCATCCCTCTCCATAAAGGGGAAGCAACTATAGACCCTGGGAATTATCTCCCCATTAGTCTTATGAGTCTGATATGTAAGGCTATGGAGTGTATCATCATATACCTAATTAACAAGGATATAGGGAATCTCCAAACTCTAGATCCCACGATTTGGTTTTATGAAATCACGCTTGCTCATCCTGGTTGACTTCTTTGAGTCAGTCAAAAGATCTGTGGATGAGGGCAAGGCTGTTCATACAGACTACCTCGAAATGGCCAAGGCCTTTGATACCATTACTCACACAGGAATTATTGATAAACTCACCAAACTAGGCGCCAACCCCTATATCACTAGGTGTGTTGAAAATTAGCTCACAGATAGAACCCACAATGTGAAAGTACTGCCAACCAGTCATGAGTGGAGTCCCACAGGGATTGGTCCTGGGTCCTCTAATGTTTGGCATCTACTTCTCAGAAATCCAAGCCAACATGGAGGGACTATGGCTGACCATGTTTGCAGACAACTGCAAGCTGCAAGCTATTATTAACTCCCTAAGTGATGTAGACATCCTACAGAAAGGCCTCACTGAGACCAATTACTGGTATCGAAACCATGACCTTGAGCTTAATGGAAAAAAATGGGTCATTATCCCTTTGACAGTTCACACTAATTACCACATTGATGGGAGTCCAATGATCACTGAAAGTGTTATAAGAGACCTGGGGATACAGGTTGACAGCAACCTCTCCTTCAACCAACACATTGCCACTGTAGTCAGAAAGTCCTTCTATGTGGTATATCTCATTACCAAGGGTTTTGCATCCAGGAAGAAAGAGGTCATCATCTCCCTCTACTCTTCCCTCATTAGGCCAGTCATCGAGTATAATGCCCCATTTGGCATGTACCTCACTAGACACATACAACAGCTGGAAAGGCCACACAAGTACCTCATCAAGAGGATCCTAGGCCTTAAACACATGTCCTACATGGAAAGGCTCAAAAACTCCAGCTATTCTCTGTCTCATATTGTCTACTAAGAGGAGATCTCTGCTTGAATTACAAAGCCATGTATGACCCAGCTCTGTTAGAAATGCTACATCTAAATAAATCCCAATCCTGCCACACCACACACTCCAGAGATCTCAACCTCATTACCACAATCAACAGGACATGCTGGAGGAACAGATTCATAACCCAGAGACTGTCCATGCTCTGGAACAGACTTCCCATTCATGTCAAGCAGAGCACCTCACTGGCCCTCTTCAAGAGAAATCTTGATGAGTGGATGGAAAATAGAAAGTTCACCCCAGGGATCACTCCAATAGTTCTACTTGATAGAGGCACTGGGAACTAACATCAGGTGGCACGATGCCAGGGCATTTCTATGGCACTTCTATGGGCTAGGCTTGTAAAGGCTCCATGGCCATTAGCCTAGTACACACCTGTAAAACTATGAACCTATGAATCTCCAGACACTGGACCCAACCCAGTTTGGTTTCATCATACTCAACCTATTGGACTTCTTTGAGAAGTTCACCAAAGCAATGGGCGAGGGCAAAATCATTCACTCTGCCTACCTTGACCTTTCCAAGGCATTTGGCACACTACCCCACTCAGGCATTGTTAACAAACTCAAGAGGTTATGTACAAACTTGTATGTCTCCCAGTGGACAGCCAACTGACTCACAGACAGGACCCAAGAAGTTAGAATTGGGGAGTCCATCTCTGCAAAGAGGTTGGTGACAAGTGGAGACTCTCAGAGATCAGTCCTTGGACCACTCCTTTTTGGCATTTACTTCTCAGAAGTCAAGGCCAATGTCAGTGGTCTGTGGCTGACTACATTTGCAGATGATTGCAAAGTAGGAGCTGTCATTAAATCTCACACTGACACAAATGTTCTCCAGGAGGGGCTGACACAGACAAACAGCTGGTGTCAGAGTCATGGACTAAAGCTAAATGCCAAGAAATGCATAATAGTATCCTTTGGGAAGTCATCCATTCCTTGTAACTATCACATTGACAACATACCCCTTAGAGCTGACCCAGTAGTTGGGGACTTATGGACACAAATAGATAGTAATCTAGCCTTTGATCATCATGTGTCTACAGTGGTGAGGAAATCATTCTATATTGTGCAACTTATAAACAAAGGTATGGCATCCAAGTCCAAGGAAGTCATTGTTCCACTGTATTTGGCATTAATCAGACCTATCATTGAGTAAAATGCCTCCTTTGGTATGTACTTAACCAGGCATATCCAACAAGTGAAACCTCTGCAGACATTCCTCACTAAAAGAATACAAGGTGTAAGTAATATGTCCTTTGCAGACCACCTCAAGACCCTATCCCTGTAGTCTGTCTCCTACATGCTTTTGAGGGAAGATCTATGCCTGGTATAAAGGGCATTGTCAGACCCCACTCTGATGAATCTCCTGCATATCCACAAAACAAACAGCACCAAAATACTCATTCTGAAGACTTAAACCTTGCCTGTGATATAAATAGGACCTGCTGGAGAGATAGGTATGTATCCCAGAGACTACTCCGTCTATGGAACAGGCTCCCCATCCATGTGAAGCAGAGCTCCTCCCAATCCAATTCAAGTGCAACTTGGACAATTGGATGAGAAACTGGAAATTCATCTGGTTGGCAAATATGTCTCTGATGCAAACAGGTAACCTATAAATGGTCCATCTCTCAAGCCCCTGCTTACACCTATCAAGGGTATCAGAACTTGTCAGACATTTGGGATGCATGGCTAGGCTTAAAAAGGCCCTTATGTCATTAGCCTAATAAACACCTATGAACTTATGAACACAGCCTCTGTGGGACCAGATGACATTCCAGGCTGTCTAATAAACAGGCTAAAACATGAACTAGCATCACCACCAAGTACCTTTTTCAATCATAGCCTAACCACATACATTGTTTCTGCAGAATGGAGAACAGAACAGTTATTCCTCTCCACAAAGGTGGCCAGCAGCAGATCCCGGGGATTACAGACCTATAAGCCTGACCAGCCTCATCTGTAAGGCCATAGAACTTATCATTATGGACCTCATAAATAAAGACATAGGTGACTTCCAAACCCTGGATCCTACCCAATTCAGCTTTGTGAAGGGCAGATCATGCCTGTTATATGTGGTGAATTACTTTTAAAATGTGACCAAGGCCATTGATGAGGGCAAATCTGTGCTCATAGCATACCTCAGCCTGGCAAAGTCTTTCAACACAATCCCACATTCAGGCATAAACTTAGCAAATTGAATGTAAATCCTTTTGTTGTAAGATGGGTTGCCAACTGGCTGACAAACCTGACACACACTATCAGAGTGGGTGACTCTAGATCAACCAGCAGACCTGTTACCAATGGGGTGCCAAAGGGGTCAGTGCTGGGCCCCCTACTGTTAGGTATATACTGTTCAGATGTTCAAGTCAAAACTAAGGGATTTTGTCTGACCAAGTTTGGAGACTACTGCAAACTAGGTGTAATCATCGAATCCCCAAATGATGTCAGTATACTCCAGGTGGGTCTCACTCATACCAATGACTGGTGTATTTGTCACAGGCTCAAAATGAATGCAAAGAAATGCATCATCATTCCCTTCAGGGCAAACAATGTCCCGTCACACTTTCAAATCAGCAACAGTACCCTAAATACCCATGAAGTGGTAAGGGACCTGGGATCACAAGTCGACTGTGATCTTACCTTCGAACACCATGTGCCTACTGTAGTAAGGAAAGCTTTCTACATAGCAAACTTGATTAGTAAAGGCATTGCCTCGAGACCAAAAGAAGTTATGTATGTTCGGCACTTATCCGGCCCATAATTACGTATAACACCCCATTAGGCATGTACAGTACTAAGTACCTGCAGCAATTAGAGATACCTCAGAGATTTCTAACAAAGAAGATCAAGGGGCTCCAGCATGTGTCTTACATAGACAGACTAAAGTCCCCTGTCACAATACTCCGTATCATATAGACTTCTTAGGGGAGACTTTTGCTTGGCCTACAGACCAATCCAAGTCCCAAACCTAAAGAACTTGCTGCAAATCCATAAATCAAACAGGACTGGGGCTACCCATTCCTGGGACCTAAATATGGTCTATAACTTAAATAGGACATGCTGGAGGGACAAATTTATCCCCTAGCAACTGCCATATCTTTGGAACAGGCTACCAATTCATGTGAAACAGAGCATCTCTATGACACTGTTCAAGAGGAGCCTAGATGAGTGGATGGGGCACTGTAAATTTTTACCAGGGATAGAGTCCATAACCCTCCTGGGCATGGGCAGTTATCACTATATGAAATCATGGGTATTGACTAGCATTTCTATGATATTACATTGGGATGAAACTGCAAGGCTTAAAATGACCTCTGGGTCGACAATCTAGTAATCTCCAATGATTCTATGATCATACATATGCATATACACACATACACACACACACACACATATATATATATATATATATATATATATATATATATATATATATATGGATCTAGGACGTTTTCTCGACTGAGCAAACGTCTGAATCCATAAAACCCGAATACAATTTAACGAAAACGCTTTTATCGAAAAAGCACTTTCGTTAAAGAGTGTGACAAAAAAAAAAAAAAAAAAACACTTCATTTACATTTTAGCAGGTGGGCTTGCCACATGGGGGGTGCTTGCCCCCCTGCATAAAAGTAGATTTATTATTATTATTTTTTTTTTTTGTAACACACTTTAAGCACTTTCATTAAAGTGTGTTTAGTTATTGTGGATTCGGGATGTTGAAGTTTTGTTCAAAAGTCCTAGATCCACACACACACACACACACACACACACACACACACACACACACACACACACACACACAGATAGATAGGTGTGTGTGTATATATATATATATATATATATATATATATATATATATATATATATATATATATGTATATATATATATATATATATATATATATGGGTCTACTGAATTTAATTAAAAGACCAAAATGTCAAAGTTCAAAATGATGAGGACAAAACATTGACATGCTATTATGCATCCACAAAACAATAACCTTGGCACATGCTAAATTAAAACTAAAACATCAGTATCGATAACTCACTATTACCGCAACTTGACACACTTGCTCTCCTAATTGTATATCCAGTTCTGACAGGTTATTATACTACTAGTCTCTTTAGCCTTTAGGTTGTAAGCTAATAATTTTATCAAAATTGTTGCCTTATTCCCTCAAGTCTCCACTGTAATGCATGCATAACAAATTACACTGTATGCTGATCTATTTAATAAATGAAGGTATTCTGTTTGTATATTTTGAACACTTTATATTGGAAATGCATGTACCTTGTGTTTTGTATGTATAAACTGTATTTTGATTGTTGATCTTTTCTCCCTGGGCCTCCACTGAAAATGGACTTAATATGGCCCAGTGGACAATCCACGAAAAACAAATGCAAATAAATAAGTAAATAGAAAAGCAAAACAAATCTTTGTTTTTGCCAGGGGGATCAATCCCCGTGCATCTCCCATATGGGGGGCTACGTCCCCACACTCCCTGATAATTATAAATGATAACTCCCAGAGCACACAATATCGGGGAAAAGGAATATTTCTTAACCCTGAGAATTGTGTGATCTCACACACCTGCCGGCCATCTCTTTAGCTGAGAAAATTTTGGTAGCTAAGCAGATATCAACCAAACATAGTTTTGACCAAATTCATTGCTCCTATATCTATAGCTATAGCTATATCTATATCTATAGATCTATCTATCTATCTATCTATCTATCTATCTATCTATCTATCTATCTATCTATCTATCTAGCTATCTATCTATCTATCTATCTATCTATCTATCTATATAGAGAGATTTTTTCCCACCAATTGTTGCTGCAGTATTAAGTATTTGTAGTTTCCTACCATATTTACTTTAAAAAAAGTTCATTATGAGGTACATGGTGTTAAATTCTTATTATACAACGACCCCACATTAATATTCAAAAATGTGTACGCTGATTGGTTAGCGTGCACGTTGAAAATCAGAGTTATAGTAATGGAAAAAGGTCCAGTCGCCCGGACTTTTTCATTTACTATAACTCTTTTTTTTTTACAGCAACGGAGAACGGAAGATCTCCATTGCTTCACACTGTCTCGCTACGTTAAACGAGTTTAACGCAGTGAGATAGCTTTAAAAAAACAACGGAAATTCTACGTTGCTTTTTTTAAAGCTGTCTCGCTATGTTAAACGAGTTTAACATAGCGAGACAGTTTGTAAAAAGCAACAGAGATCTTCCTTTCTCCGTTGCTTTTGCCCACAGCTCTGATGTACTGCATAGGCATACGCATGCGCAGTACATCAGAATTGACGCAGAATATCAGACAGCTGCAGAAGGGCAGCAAGGAGGCATTATTCAATGCCATTATTTAAGAAAAGTAATTATTTTTTTTCTTAAATAATGCCATTAATATAACAATAACCCACTTCTGGGTGTGGGTAATGCTGGATTTACCCATGGTTGGCTTTGTTTGGCCATTCGGGCTTCGCCCTCGTGACCAAGCCACACCAACCGTGGGTAAATCCAGCATTACCCACACCCAGGCGTGGGTTATTGCTATATTCTTTACTTGGCCAGCACTGCAAACACATAAGATATTTTGCATGCTTTAAAGTCCTAGTAATACAACAATGTGACAGTTTGCATACTTGCTTAGGTCATAACTTAGCCAAAATATCAAGAATATAATTTTAACTGTAAATGTGCATTATACAATAATGGCTCATTACTATTTAAAAATAAGCACACTGATTGGACAGCCCAGCCAGTGTGCCTGTTATAAATCGACCATATACCAATAGAAAATGCCCGGCTGCTGAAAAACCATTGAGCAGTCAGACTTTCCACTGGCATATGTTTAGGAAACAGAGCAAAATACAAGAAAATCAAGTACATTCTACAAAAGTAAAGCAATACAAATGTACATGATTTTTCCTGTATTTCTGCACTGTCCCTACTAAAATCTCTGTCCAGATTTTAGCAGAATGTACAGATTTGTGCCTCATTGTTTTTGGTCTGGTCATCATAAAGATTGTAGTTTTCTGGCAAGCCAGTGGGGATCAAGTCATTAAATAATGACTTACATTTGAGGATTAGGCTTTGTATCCTTCAGAAAATGCCTGCTAACACAAAACCTCTTATTTCAGCAACTTTCTAAGTTTATAAGAGCAATATTTAAAATCTGTCCTTATTTTTGGGCATTTGTCCCCCATTTTTGTTGGGCTTTGTCTAGAGTTCTTATATTAAGTGGTTATAATGGCAGGAAAGAAAATCAGCAATATAGATTCTCTTTTCACTGTTGCTTCTCCTGGTCTTTACTGAAGAAGTATGCAAGTGTGGGAACATAAGTCCTTTATGCATGAATAGTACATCAGTAAACACTGAAGAACGTGGAGGGGCACTAAAATGCCCTTGTACAAAAATATTATTTAATAAAGGTAAGCAATTTCATTCTTAAATAATGTTGCCCTTGTAATCAAACCACACCAAATGTGGGTAAATCCTGATATCACTGAATACGAAAGTCCGTGCAAGTACAGCCAAGTGCAAAGGCAAAATGATGAATCCAAACAACAGCAGCCAGCACTTTAAATTAGTCAAACCATTTATTTAATATTATTTCATTAAGGAACAGACTGGTTTCGACAACTCTACGCCTTCATCAGTGTTATAGTTCCAAACAACAGTGGCACATTAAAATATACAAGTGACAGAAAACCACTGACCATTAAAAAATCACCACCCATTTAAAGAATATCACTTCATTGAACCTCGGTGAAAATAAAGTCCCCAGTCTCACTATCCAGGAATATTCCTTATTATTCAGGATGCCATGCCAGCCTAACTTATTACATGAAGCTAGATTAATCCTGCCAATACTAGTGAAATTAAACACAGCAGAAGGATGTTTTTGGACATGCTTATATAATGCATTTGACAGGAGGCCATTTCTGATATCACTCATAGAAATCCCAGTTTTAAGTTGTCTGGACGTCTGTCCTACATAAAAAAGCTGAACATATGAAAGTAGCTAAATAAATTACCCAATTAGAACAGCAAGTATTAAAACAAAGGATATCAAAACCTTTGTGGCTGTTCCTAGATGTATGAACAAAGGTTCAGTCAAGTAGCCATGACCAGAAACAATGTCTGGATACACGTTGTAAACTCGGATACATAGAAAATTTCCAAAATACAACACTTTACTTCATGCTTCCAGTGATCATCCCTGCCACATTATCAAGAACATTCCCAAGTCCCAATATTTACGTATAAAATGTATATGCCCTTCTGAACCAATTCACCATGAGTGTCAACAGGATTTAACCAACAGGCTGATAACTAGAGGCTATAGTAAAAATGACATTTTCTAAGCTGTAACCCAGGCAAACCAAATTGAGAGATCCAAACTTTTGGAATACCAAAACAGAACTAGTCAACACAAGACACAAGATTCACAACCAGTTAGACAAGTGACAACATTTGGTAGTAACACTCCAAGATTCAGAGATATTATTAACAATCATTGGGATATTCTACTTGCACATGAACACCTAAATGGGGTACTTCAAGACAGATGTTTATTTTCTTACTGTAGAGGCAGAACCATTAACTCGTATTTCACTCACTACAAATGTTACAATCCACCTGTACCTATGCAAAAAACATTATTTGGTGATACACTAGTTGGTTATGTCTCTTGTGGTCACTGTAGCGCATGTACACACATCTTCAAAACCAAAGAATTTACCAGCTGTAATACTTCCAAAGTGTATCAGATTAGAGTTTTTGGTAATTGCAGTAGTGATTGGATCATTTATCTAGCTACCTGCACTTGTTCATCTTTTTATGTTGGACAGATGTCAAGACCTTTCAGACATCGCATAAGCGAACATTTAAGTGAGATAAGAAATAAAAGAATTTCCAATGCCCTTTATAAGCATACCACCACACACACAACTGCTAAATTTAATTTCACCATAATAGATAAAATTCAAATGCACAGAACTTCCAAAGCAGGTTGGCATGACATATTAAATAAGAAGGAATCCTCTTGGATTATTAGGCTAGGGGCTTTATTTAGACCTGGCCTTAATGAATTAAGTTAGATCTTGACTTGGTTGTTCTGTCTAATAATAATCTATTCATTTTAGTTGTATCTCTTTAAATAGAATGATATAAAAGCAGACAGTAGGATGTGCTCTAATGGAATATTTTGTTGCACTGAGGAAGGCTTGAATCTTCAGCCGAAACTGGTTTGCTTGTTATTCTACATGGAGTTGCCACAATAAAGCCTTTATTTATTTTTACCTTCTCTTTGTGCTGGATTACTTGTTCATAGGACTGATTCCATTGGTACAATCCGTGCACCCTGTCTACCTTGCGTGGTTTTTGGTTTGTCCCTTCTGGATACACAGACAACAATAGATTGCATTCCTGTGGTGGGTTACCAACCATGTGGGCATTATTCTGCATGTAAGTATGTTCTAAAAACAAAGCAATTTACATCTAGGAATACCCCCAAAGTTTTTGATATTATACAATTTTTGTAGCAAAAAGTGTGCTTTTCACATTTTATTTTGACGATGAGGATGCCCCCCAAAAATATTTCTTAGAGCTTGACATCATGGAAGACTGAACTCACAATGCCTCACTACTTAAATGAATGTATAAACTACTGTACTTACATATTAAATGCATTAGAAGTGATTTATTTCTTCATACAGAGGTAAGTTATCAGCTAGTTCTTGCAGATGGAACTTCACTTTGAAAATTAACACACGATGTAGTAGTAAAACTACAATGTAAATCAGACATAAATTATTTGCAACTTCATCTTGAGGTATACAATGGGAAAATAAAGTAATTGTAAAGCAAAGATCCTTCCAAACATGACCAAATACACTTTAATTTACACAATTACTAGCGCTGTCACCATTTATAAAATTTCTAATTTTTTTGCTTTCATTTTGTTTTTTTAGAATTACCTATGAAAAATTCCAGTATATAGCAGGCATTTAACCTATAAGTCCATGATTGTTTTTCCTGATACAGCAAATGCAATCCAAATTAGAGTACTGTTTAAAGTATATAGTGGTCACTTTCTGGTGAAAATATAAATAACAAACACTTCATGCTGGGTATGACCTTCTGACCATCTGTACAATACCACAGTACACCGTTTGTGATGTATTTTATTTTGTTGGTAAGGATGTTCCCTGAATTTTTTCTTAAAGGTGAAATCCACTATCATGACACAAAAAAAGATTAAACCCGCAGTGCTTTAGTACCTAAATGAATGGAGAGGCTTCTGTATATTCATGCTAAACGCAGCAGTAAGAGTTTTTTCTGTCCTAGGAAGACATATTATTGATTAAAATTTGCATCTGGAAAGCCTTACATTGAAAATTAACATGAGTGAAATTGTAGTACTGAACCCACACTAGCTACTGTTGTGTTTTTGTTACCTACAATCCCTCGCATATATAAGAAAATTATTTTTGCAAAACTTACTATAGTATCATTTATTGGTGTGGTTATAGAGAAAAACTAAGTAAAAAAGTAATACTAAAATCAAACAGTGCACTATTAATTTCATTTATTTTTTATAAAACCATTGAAACTTTAATATGAGGAGCATAAGTGAAAACTGAATTATAAATACAATGATAGTTCAGAAAGTAACTGGCATACTTTAAATACTGTTACTAAGTATGCTCAGATTTAGCTTTGGTCTCTAGCATATATATATATATATATATATATATATATATATATATATATATATATATATATATATATATATATATATATTACAAAATATAATATTTGTTTTGTCAATACTAGGGACATCAGTGCACACAGATATACATTTTATTAGGTGCAAACTCTGAAAGGCAAAAGCAGAACAATTTTTATAATTAATGTTAAATAGTACTGTGTTTGTTTGACTTCCTGCTCTCTTTCTGACTATTGCTGATCTCTGCTTTTGATTTTGGGTAAAAGTTATTCGTTTAAGGTTTGGTTGCTTCTATTTTTTTTTTTTGTTATCTTTTTCTTATTTTTCATTTTGTTTGTCTTAATTGTTTGTTCTTTTGGAGTTTTAAGAGGTCTAGGTTACAGTCAGCTGGAAAAGTTAGTAAATTATTTGTAGACAGTGAATAACATCAAGCTAATTAGTGAGAGGAGCTGGTAAGTAGCATTCCTGATTTAACTGGAAATATTTAGAGGCATCTTTATTTAGCTGTAGTGCTAGCTTGACTTCCTGTTCTCTGCCTGACTATTGCTGATCTTTGTCTGCATTTGATTTTTCCCACCCATCAGACCTACTGTTGCTGCACTTTTAAACTTGGTGGCTTTTGAGTTGCCTGCCCCTACTATAAATCTGATTTTACACACTCTTCCCAGTCCCGTCTCATCAGCTCATTCTCCTGAGCACTGAGAGATCAGCTAAGACCCCCCCCCCACAGCTTAATCTTTTAAACTTGAATTACCTTCTGTTTCCTCCCTTCCCACTTACTAAAAAATGCACTTTATTCAACTGCTTTTACTGTATAAGTGCTTCTTCCTACTTTGTTGCTTGATTTAGTTTTTGCCTACACATTCTTAAAGCATTCAGTTGCATTTAATCTGTTGCTTGTATTACTGCTTGCAAGTCACTTTTTCAAATTGTTACTGTTATTCTGAGCTTCTTAGTATTGATTTAAGCACTTGGGCTTCAAACTAGTTATTTTATAGAAGGAAGATTTGTGGTCTATACTGTAGTGGAAGGAGAGGTAGCTTGCACCCTTCTGAGTTGGGTATTGCTTGGTGAAGGCTTATTCTGTCTGTTATTCTAAAAGTGTCTTACTTTTGGTTTAAGCACTTGGGAACTAGGCCAGTTATTTTACATTAAGAAGGTTTGTGGTCTACAATATTGTGGGAGGAGAAGGTAGCCTCTGCCATTCTGAGTTGGGAATTTCTGGTGAAGGCTTATTGTGCCTGTTAATATTATAAGTATATTTGTTCTGATTTAAGCACTTGAGCACCAAAACAGTTATTTTAAATTAGGAAGTTTGTGGTCTATAATCTTGTGGCAGGAGGGGATAGCCTACACCCCCGTGAGCTGGGAATTGCTGGTTGAAGGCTCATTGTGTCTGTTATTCTGAAAGTATCTTAGTTCTGGTTTAAGCACTTAGACTTCTAAATAATTATTTCACCTTAATAAGGTTTGTGGTCTACACTCTTGTGGGAGGAGGGTGGCATCTGCCTTACTGAGTTAGGATTTGCTGGTGAAGGCTTGCTGTGTCTGTTATTCTAAGTGTTTTTGTTCTGGTTTAAGCACTTTGGCTCCAGACTAGTTATTTAACATTAGGAAGGTTTGTGCTCTGCACTCTTGTGGTGTTATTGTTTATACAGATTTTTAGCTACTATTTTCTCATAGCTAACTATTGCTCATCAAGTTCCCTGTCTTGCCTTACTGATTTCTTCAATATTTAGGTTTTCCTCACTCCTCTCTAGTAGATCAGTAGCCATTGATATGTACTTCTTGGCTTTCTCTGTGGCCAGTCTTGTTGAGATGGGTAATCTAAGGCATTGTAGCAATTGTCTCATGTACACTGACAACCCACTTACTCTTAATAAAACAGATACAGTATGCGAGAGGTGTAAATGCACTTTAGCACTGGAGGCAAAATTCTCCCATACAACCAAAACTAATCCTATATGACTTGTCAATGGCACTTGAACCATGCCAGCTGCACAGAATAAAGACCCTACACATAAACCTATTTATGCTGAGGCTCTTAGACATAATCTTCCTAAATCACTAAGATCTTCTGCACAGTGCAATCAAAGAAAAGTCCTCAGCTGTCACATAAACATTCCATTAAAACATCACCCATAGCTACACATAGTGATACTGTATCCACTGCCTCCACTGCTGAGCCCTTAAGGCAAACCAGCATGCAGCCAGATTTCCTGGTCATTGGTGATTCTATAGTCAGGCACATTGATGTCCTACTCACCAGACTGAGTAAGGAGAGAGTCACAGTTAGCTGTCCTCCTCACCAGTCTGAGTAAGGAGAAAGTCATGGTTAGCTGTTTTTCTGGGGCTAGGATCTGTCAAGAAGTCACACAGGCACTAGTGTCATTGAACCATAGGTACCAATGTGACTCTGTCATAGTCCATGAGGGTATTAATGACTTGAGATGTACCTCCCTTGACTGAAGTGAGATATGATCAAGCTTGCTGATTATGTGTCTCAGGCAGGTATGAGCCTAGCACCGAGCAGCATACTACTTTCTCCAAGGGTGATGCCATGTTACTAACACAAATTGATTGATTTTTAACAACTGGCTTAGCATCTGGTGTCAATCCAAGGGGTATGATATTTGACAGCATGGGAGGACATGGTTGACAGACCACACTGCTTTGCCAAGGATGGTCTGTGCTTATCCCCTCTAAGCTTTCAGATATTGGCAAAGACCTTTGCCACTATGCCTTTTTTTTAGGCAATGCCAAACTGATAAATCTACCAACTTAACTAAACCTACAAAGGAATATCTGAAGGCGGTGCTGCTCAATGCCTGAAGTCTTATCAAGAAACTCCATTCCCTGCAAGACTTCCTCTCCCTGGAGAGTGCAGGCATATGTGTAGTAACGAAGACATGTCTTAAAGTCACTAAAAGTGCACCAGCAGTGCAAGGTTATAATGTCTTTCACACCTTTAGACCAGCTATTGCACAAAATGAAACTAAAGGTGGAGGAGTCTCAGTCTATATTAAAAACAGTCTCATGCAACTCACCATAAACAAGGTGTTGTACCATATCCTTGCAACCTATAGGTCCCTGTCCATGTCCCAGGAAACCCATACTACCTATCTCAATGTACTGGAGACCCTCACTGTTCAACCCAATACAATAATCATAGGGGATCTTAACTATCCTCTACAGAATGGGAATCCTACACCACTTCTAATGCACAAGCCCAGCAATTCCTAAACTTTGTTAATACCAACATCCTGGAATAGTTGGCCCATTCTCCTACCAGTGGTACAAATATCCTTGACCTTGTATTCACAAACATGGGATCCCATGTTCCCCACCCAGTGTAATGCCTTTGCTCATCAGATCTAACCATAAGATAGTATTACTTGAAATAAAAATCAAATCAGGGTATCCAGTTAAACCAAAATTCTTTAGAAACTATTCCAAGGCTAACCTCTGTTTATTAATTGACACCTTGGCTAAATTCCAAGCACACCCCCAAACCCTGCAAATACCAAAGCATATGCTTACCTATTTACAAAATCTCTGTATAGCCATAATGATAGCTGCATAGCGCAAGCTGTGCCCACTCATATTAAGAATAAGACAAACTCAAAAGACAAGCCACCCTGGTGGAATCACAATATCAATCGGTTATACAATAAAAGAAAAAAAATATTGGCCAAGCATAGAAAGAACAAAGCCATAATACTAAAAGCCACCCCCCCCCCCTGACTGATCTAAATAGGCAGCTAAAAGGGTTAATTAATACTTGAAAGGTTACATTTGAAGAAAAAATAGCTTTTCAAGCAAAGGACAACCACAAAACATTCTACATCTATGTCCATAGCTTCAGGAGAAATATACAACAATGTGCAGAACTTATTGTAAATGGCATCACCCAAACTGAAATGGAGGCCATTGCTAACCTTTTGGCTGACACTCCCTGTGATAGTCCAAAGGTAACATCACATACCACAATCCCCCCAACCATTACTAGGGAACAGATCATCAATGCATTTTCCAAGACCAAAAAGACTGCATCAATGGGCCCAGATAACATGCCAGGTTGTTTCTAAACCATAAAATGTATATGCTGTTTCCTTTCTTTTTAAGACTTTGAATCAGTATAAGCATGAGATATGACCTCTCTGGTCCACTTGAATCACTTTTCAAATGGAGCCTTCAGCCAGACCATGGAGTGGAATATAGCTACAGTCATTACCCTGCACAGAGGAGGTCCGACCACTGATCCTGGTAACTGTAGCTCCATAAGTCTTACCAACCTCATATGTAAGGCCATGAAAAGAATCATCATGTACATTATAAATGATGACATAGATAACCTGCAAGTGTTAGACTCATCACAGTTCAGCTTTGTTAAAGGAAGGTCATGCCTATTAAATCTGGAAGACTTTTGAGAGGGTCACGTAAGAACTGGATGAAGGTAAGACTGTGCACACAGCTTTCCTCAACCTGGCCAAGGCTTTTGATACAGTACCCCATTCGGGCATTAATAGACAAGCTCAATAATTTAGGTATAAACCCTTTTTTCACCTACAGGATAGACAACTGGCTCACTGATAGGAGCCAGGAAATCAAAATAGGTGAGGCCACCAAGGGGCCAGTCAGTAGCAGAGTCCCCCATGGCTCGATACTGGGCCCAGTCTTTTTTGGTATCTATTTCTCTGAAATGGAAGCAAATGCTGAAGTTTTATGACTGACTAAGTTTGCATATGATTTCAAGCTGGGGGGTATTATTGACTCCACTGCAGACACTAGCATTCTTCAAGAAGGTCTATCTCTGACTAACAAATGGTGTCAAATCCATGGTCTTAGACTCAGTGCTAAGAAATGTATAATTGTACCCTTTGGGAAGTCAACCATCCTGGCTAATTACCATGTTAATAATACACCCCTAGGAGTCAAACCAGTGGTCAGGGATCTAAGTATGCATGTAGACAGTAATCTTACCTTTGATCACCAAGTGGTCAAAGTGATGAGGAAATCCTTTTATGTTGTGCAAGATATATGTAAGTGTACGGCATCTAGGTCCAAAGAGGTCATTATCCCGCCATACTATGTCCTTCTCAGACCAATTATATACTACAATACTACCTTTGGTATGTACCTGACCAGGTATATGCAGCAATTAGACTGACCACAGAGGTTCCTTACAAAGAAATTAAAATGCATAACAAACCTATCTTGTGCAGAGCACCTTAAAGCCCTATCCCTCTACTCTATCTCCTATAGACTTCTGAAAAGTGATCTATGCTTGGCTTACAATGCATATGCAAACCCCATACTTATGAATCTCCTACATATTCATAAGTAAAAGAGTACCAGAAATACAAGGTCTAGGGACCTGAATAATGTCTGTGACTTAAACAAAACATGCTGGAGAGACAGATATGTGTTCCAGAGACTGCCCCTTCTGTGGAACAGGCTTCCCATCCATGTGAAACTGAGTTCATCTATTACCAGTTTAAGCACAACCTAGACCAGTGGATGGGAAATAGGAAATTTACACTGGTCCTGGCACCCATATCCCTTATGGGCAGAGATAGCTTATAAATGCCTGGCCCTTAATGTCCTATTTGGATACAAAGCATCATTATTGTTTTGGGAAAAGTTGGCTAGGCTTAGAAGCTTAGAAGCCCCCCGGATCAGTAGCCCAGTAACAATCGATGAATCTATGAAAGTTGTGGACTATGTACGATCAAAAAAACTCCCATATTGCAGTGTATATTTAAATAATTTTAGCCCAGTTCAAAAGTCAAAATAATCAGAAAAACTAATTTGGGTCATATATGCAACTACTCAATTGAAACAGTCTCATTTTTAACATAATTGTTAGTATGCTTTTGTATAGCAACTACTGTGTTAGGTCTGCATTAGTGTAAGTAGAGCACTTAGGTGATATATTCACAAAGCTACACTGATTTAGATATTCACTTTAAAGGCTAATTCAGTCTACCTTCCACTGACAGTATAACATGAAAAATGTCTTGGAAAAAAAAACGTATGAGATCTATGAAGATCTGTAGTCTTGGTACTATATTGGTATATGGGGAAACATAATCTCATCTGTTACTATTTTTGTAGAGTGCCCCAGATTTGGCCTCATAATTTCGCCCTGCTGTCATAATTGTTTTGATTTTCTTGCAATGTATGGAGGACTATAGTCAGTTATTAATGTCAGACATTAAATGAATACTTCTTATTCTTCAGAAAATATGTCTTTAAGCAATATCTGTTGCCCTGTTAACTTTCTAAGTAAATTAATGTGTAAAAATTCCCCAAGAATTCGAGCCATTTCTTCTCATTATTTTTTGTCTTTGTTCTTGGTTCTTGAGCAAAAAAATTGAGGGTTGATGGTACCTAGTTTACAGTCATTTTTAGAAACTTATTTTACACTGTTACTCTGTCTCAAAACAATATTGTAACACACTCAATGTATTTCAAAACCATAAACTGTATATGTTGTTTCTTTTTTCTTTAAGACTCAGAATCAATACAGTTTAGTACCTGACACATTGTAGTTCATAGTGTTATGTTCTCCTTGTAAACACATACTTTGTATATGCAGAGAAACACAATTTTTGTTGGTTTTACTTAATGATATTTATAAACAGCTAAGTGTGTTAGATAGTTAACCTCCCATTCAATGTACAAACAATTATATCAGTCTTTAAAAACATTATCATTGAAATTACACAGTTAATCTCTCAGTGTATATGCAATTAATCTGTCTTTAAAAGCATTTTCATTGAAATTGCGCTAACATACCTTGGTGTACTGTATTTGGTCTTTCAATGCAGTATCTACATATGCTGAAATAAATAGAATAAAGAGTATTTAAAATCATTATGATAATATATTTTAAATAATAGCATTTAACATTAATTAGTTTTCTATCCAGCTCAAGGTGGAGTGGGCTCATATACTTACATTATCTTATTTAGCTTTAAATAACTTAGAAAATAGTTTACAGTTCTTTTAAAAATACAAAAATATTGTAAATAAATACAAAAATACAGTAAAATAAATGTTTTAAAATGCAGTCTGGTAATCTGCCAACACAATATGAGTGAAATACTGACAGCAATCATTTTATGTAACATGAACCTAAATATAAGCAGTTTTAATTTCCTTAATGTTCTTAGCCTGATTTAAATCTATTTTGCTGTTTTTATACATTGTACAGAAAAGTACTATAATATTTTTTACCCGTTGATGTAAATAAACAGTGAGGTATGTATGCTGTAATAAATAAATAATAACATTGTATGTAGAGTGAATAAAGTGAGAGTCATTAATTTCATTGATATAAATGTAGCAGAAAAAATATGAACCATTTATTGAAGAAATAATATAAACTGTATGATCTCTGACAAATGTATATCTGGTTATCATTCATGTCATTCAGCCTTTGAGAATAAAAGTGTTAAGAGGCCAGAAGAGTTCTGGTTTTTACAGAAAATCTGAGATCAAGTTTTCAACACCCAAGAAAAGTGATACCAATTCTTGGAAAAAGCAACAAGAAACGTGTTAAATTTCAATGTAAGATGTTCCACCTACAAGTTCCAGTGGACAACTCATCATTGTAGGAAGTAAGAAACTCCTACTGATACATTTGCCATGGAAATAAAGTAGCCTATATTTTAAATTAGATAGTGAAACATTGTGGATTATGCTTTCCAAGTTATAGACAGATTAGAAGAAGATTTTGATATGGAGTAATATTCCAAATTGAACAGTTGCTGCATGCTTTATTCCAAAATGATAGGGGTCTGACAGTCTATCTCTGTGTGTCTGCAGATGGAGAATAGATTGGCCCTATACCCTCTTCCAAAAGGGGAAATGGGCTCACTGCATCAAAATAATTTTGCAATGTACATTTCCAGTGTTTCATAGGTTCATAGGTTGGTACTAGGCTGTCAGCCCTAGGGCCTATATAAGCCTAGCCATAACAATTCCCTGGCTATTTCTTCCCACAGTATTTACTTCCCTGGACCCCTGTCTAGCAGGGGGACTGACGTGATTCCTGGGGTGAATTTTGTTATCTCTCATCCAATCATCAAGGCTCCTTTTGAAGAGGGCCAAAGAGGTGCTCTGCTTGACATGTATGGGCAGTCTATTCCAGAGTCTGGGGAGTCTCTGGGTCAGGAACCTATCCCTCCAGCATGTTTTGTTCATTGTGATGACAAGGTTTAGATCCCTGGAGTGTGTGTCTCTGAGGGATTGGGATTTCTTTAAGTGTAGCATGTCCAACAGCTCTGGGTTTGACATGGCCTTGTATGTTAAGCAGAGATCGCCTCTGAGTAGACGATATGCAACAGAGCATAGGTGGAGTTTTTTTTGATGGTCGGCATAGGGCATCTGCTTTAGGCATGTAATTCTTTTAGTGAGGTATTTCTGCGGCCTTTCCAGTTGTTGTGGATGTCTTGAGAGGTACATACCAAATGGGGTGTTGTATTCTATAATGGGTCTAATGAGGGATGAGTACAGTGCGGCAATGACATCCTTTTTTCCTGGATGAAAAGCCCTTAGTGATGAGATGTGCCACATAGAAGGATTTCCTGACTGTTGTGTCGATGTGGTTATTGAAGGTGAGACCACTGTCCACCAGTGTCCCTAAGTCTCTTATCACACTTTCGGTATTTAGTGTACTGCCACCTATGTGGTAATTCATGGATACATGTTTTTTTTCCCAAAGGGGATAACTATACATTTCTTGGCATTGAGCTAGAGCCCATGGCTCTGGCACCAATCATCTGTTTCTGGAACTGGAATTGGAGTACCTTCAGTTTCAAGTTCTACATATAGGTAAACCTATACTGAAGGCTCTTAGAGCTGTGGGTGCTCCTGGGACTGTTTGTGTGCATGGTTAACAGTAGTGTGAGCCATCCTCAAATCTCTTTAGAGGACAGATTCATTTTGTGTTTTTTGTAAAATAGATTGACGTCCCAGGTGAGCTAGTGAGCCTGTATCCCTGTCCCTTTTCCCAGATGGGTTAAATGCCAAAATGATGGTTGTGCTGGCTATACCTGCATTCACTGGTCCACTCTACATTTGGATGTATTACAAAGCATGGCCTTGTGGCAGTATAGCTGCACCTGTATATCAGCCCTTTTATTGGAGGCATACTTTCTGTTAAAGTTGTTGCAGCCAAGGGTTTTGGCCTGACTCCACGGTCCTGCAATGACCTTGGGCAGTTTCTACACTATGTTCAGATTAGGTAATGGAGTTAATTAACACAAAAATATTTCAGTCCTATAATCACAACTTTAATGTAAGAATGACTATTAAGTTCTGTTTACCTGTTTTATATGACTGTATAACTGAATACTTTTATTGCACTTCTTTTCAATTCTTTTTTTTTTTTTTATCTGAAGCTTTTCTCACCAGGCCTCTGCTGAAAAGGTGTTGCTTTCTAGTCCAGTCAGACTTCCATAATCAGCAAAGGAATAAATAAATGAATAAAAATGTAATAAAATAAATAATGCATATAATTTCTATACGGACTAGTTCTGGCATTAATACCTTCAAAGATAATTACTTCATTTTTTTCTTATAGTATTTCACTTCCAATAATCACATCTATATTTTCCAATTCTCCTATTTCTACTTCTTTAATTTTCTTTGGATTAATGTACATTTATCATTATTTATATTTCTGCCCTTCTAAACTAATTCTACCATAGTATGTTTCATTCTTCAATATTAGATTCACCAACAATTGTTTTCTGCTTTAAGGTAATGCTCCAGCAGCTCTCTATGTTCATTTTGTTTTCTGGCTTCATCACAAAAGATGTTTGTAATCATGGATCACTGCGTTGTCAAAATTTATGATTCATGTTTCATATGCATTCATTATATTAAATTGTTATACATATAAAAAAATCCTTATCAAATACTTTATGTTAGAACCTGAAAACATTCTCTGTATATTCTACTCTGATTACATTTAGCTTTACAATTGCTCTTTCAAAAGTACTTGGATTCCTCCTTTCTCAGAATACACTGAATTCTTGCAAAACTTTCCCAAAACTATTTAAATGTCTTTTTGTATAGATTGTTTTCTCCTTTCTATCCAGACTGTCTCACTTGTCCTAATCTACAGTTTTAACACTGTTCTGGATTTCAAACTTCTAAACCAATGAATTCAAGGGTATTAGTCACATTAAGCAGTAGCTTTGTTTTACAATAAATGTCATTCTATGTTATACTCCATATGTTAACCTTGCAAGTGACTTTGCAAGAAAAAGACTGCACTATTTTGTTTAGTTTCAATGTTTACTCGGGTTGTCTCTAAAACCACAGCCACAAAATGATTTTATTGTGGGTATTGGACACTGACATATGACTGCAATACATTATAGGCAATCAAAACGAAAATGACCTCTTTAAAAGAGCTTCTTCTCACTTACATTATAGTTTCACTACTACATCATTACACTCATTGATTTTCAGTGTGAGGTGTTACAACTGCAAGAACTAGTTGACAACTTGTCTTTAAAGTAATGAAGTAACTGCTGCTGTCATACTTCGAAACTGTTCTGATTTTCATAGAATGCTCAGATTTTTGCCTTATATTTTTAGATATGTTCTCATAAAATGTGTGGTTTCTGTCAAATCATTGAAGGTTAAAGTCACTAATTCAGTCTTCAAACACTTAGTATCATATGTTTAGAAGTATCTTTGCTTCGTAGCAAAGGAGTATGCAACAAATAAAGATCAAAATGTACTTCAAGCACTTAGTAAGTATCATATGTCTGGACGCATCTTTATTTTGTTGCAAATGATTATACAAAAATATTATATAAATATGCTGCTTTATTTCCTAGATGTACAACCACATCTCTATTACAACAAATATACACATAAACTATAAAACATTATAAACAATTAAGCCTAACTTACCTCTTCAGAAGAGATGCATTGTGGGTTCAGTTGTTCACAATGGGAGGGCAGGGCTTTTTAACGCTAATAAAAATTCTGAGGCGGCTGGCCTAAGTGGCCTTACCAACAAAATAAAAGGCAAAAACAACACAATTTTTGCTTCAGAAACCTGTATAATTTGGGATTGTATATGGTAATGAGGTTATATTTTACTCTAAAAGTTTGTCAGTTAGCACTTGCTTTAGAACATGATCAATACACTTGCATAAACTGTCGAATGGAGGGCAACACCTGTTATTCCATCAACCTTCTAAGTGTGTAAGAGCAATATTTAACACCCTACCGATTTTGGGACTTTGTCCCCCCATTTTACTAAGTGGTTTAAATATATTCCTGCTGATGTATTTTGTATGGAAATACTGTAGCCTATTCATTCATTTTGGTAGTAAAGCATTATGGATTCCATCTGCCATGATGTCATGGAATGGGTTTTCAGTTCTGGGAAGAAAATTTAATAAGTAGATATTGTAAATGGTAAGATGTTTATATTCAGCTCCAATGTTTTGTTACTTAAAGTGAATTCTATAAACATCTCAGTTTCACAAGTAATGCCATTGTCTTTTAAACTTAGCAAAAATGAAAACTGAACTGTGGTATTTATTTTTTTTTAGATTCAGTGTCAACTCCAGAGCCACAGCCATATTTCTATATTATGGTTGCTTTGAAGATATTAATGCCAGTGATTTGTATACTTCTATAAAGTATTTTAGGTAAATATAAACAATTTACCACTTTAGAGGAGGAGCTATTACTTACACAGCAGTTTTAATATTTTAGTCACATGTATTAGTTTTCAGTGTGCATTGTTCCATCTGCAAGATCTAGTTGCAACTTCCTAGAAAGTAAGAAACTACTATGGTTATACATTAATTTAATTTAATTAATTTAATTATGAGTTTGATCTTGTATGATGTCATAGGAGGGATTTTCAACTATGAGAAACAAATCCACTGGGATGTGCTTATCTACAAAATAAAATACAAAAACAACACATTTTCTGCATCAAAAACTGTATGATTTGGCATTGTATATGGCAAGGAAGTTATAAATATTTGCTACTTCCATATGTTTCAGAACACGAGCCATAAACTTTGCACATCTTCTTCCTCACCTAATTTTAGCATATATCATGTCTAAATATCTAAATGTATCTATAATTTTTCTATGTGGAGCTTTTCTCCCCAGGCTTCTGCTGAAAAAGGGCCTTTTCAGCTCCGTAGACACCCCCAGTTAACAAACGTAAAATAAATAAATATTAAAGTGCACTGGTAGACGTCTGCAGCTGATTCTAAGTGATGATTGATGGGAGGTTGGCTTACAGACATGAGGTCAGGGTTTGATTCTCACATGGGGTAATTGGCTAGGCTTAAAATGTCCACAAGGGCAATTAGCCTAGTAGTGAACTATGAATAAAAAGGGAATTTTGGCTTCTCTCTTTGAATTAGTTTGATATTATCCACTAATGAAGCTCTCACATGTATGGTCTGAACTGCTGGGGATGCCTATTAAAATTAATGGGCTTCTTACTGAGGTGGAAGCTCCTCCTGTATGTGGATCTAATTACAGCGGGCAGTACTGTGTGGAAAGTTGGACTACTTGGAGTAACTAGTCCCACATAAATGAAGAGCTGTACTGCAGGTGACTCCCTACAGTACTAACGCCAATATACAGGTGTATCTGTACTGTATGCCACAGACTGCAGCACATAATCCCACATATGGGTGGAACTGCACAACAGGTGACTGCCTACAGTACCTACTCTCACTTTCAGATGGAGCTGTAATGCCATCAACTGCCAGCAGCACCAGGTTACACATACAAGTGGAGCTGAATGACAGGTGACTATTGAGTGATGTGGTTAACAGCAGGCATAACTCTCAACTGTACAGATTTTCGCAGAAAACCCAGATTTGTGCCTCATATTTTTAGAAATATTTTCATAAAATTGTTGTTTTCTAGCAAATTAGTGGCGACTCATTAAAGACTGAAGTTAGAAAATAATGACAGACATCTGAGTTTTAGTCTTCATATCCTTCGGAAAATTCAATTCAAGCTAATGTAAAACCTGTTATTTTATCAACTTTCTAAGTTTGTAAGAGCAATGTTGAAAAATTGTCATTAGTTTTGATCCTTTTATCCAGATTTCTTGCTGTAAGAGCGTTAGAGTTATGACTGTAGGACCTTGCTCAAAATACAAGTAGATATATAGTACAAGCAACTGCAGTACCAAGTACTAATGCAGCTTTCACATTACTGAGAAGCTGATAAAGTTCAGTGAACAGTTTTCGTTCTAACACTAATCAAGTCAATGTGTAACACACACAAACATACTTTATTGTAGGTTATCATTCAGTAATTTACATACTCCCAGTTTGATTGCCACTTGCATCTGCATTGCAAGAAGTTTATCCTCTCCTATTGCATGATCAAAATGTTGGATCATATGACTCAGAATCAGGAAGTACTGGACCAGTACTTGGCATACAGTGAAGTGCTAGCACAAGTTTATTGAACTTAAATGCAGTTTCAGTGAAGAAATGTAAGTGAAGGATATTATATTTTAGAATCAAAAAGCCCACTTTGTATGACAACAGCATAATTACTTCAAAATGAAATGGTGACAATCTTTAAAATAAAGTTATAATTTCTTTATGGACCAATTTTAGCATTAATATCTCCAAATGTAATTACCTCACATTTATTTTCTCCCAATTTATCTCTTCAAATATTCCCATCAGGATTTTCCTGTTCTCATCATATTTCTGCCTTTTGTATGGCTGTGCATGTTTAACACTTCATATATTTCACACTCCAAGTTAATTCTACCATGTGTCTCATTCTTTAATTAAAGTTCCATTTGCAAATCTTTTTCACTTTCCTTTATAGTTTCACCATTAAAATGTCCATAATCATGAATTAGTACAATGTATAAATCTGTGATCCAGGTTTCTTATATATATTCATTGCATCAAATTATTTACATACACAAAAATGTTTATCACATGCTTTATGAAAAAAAACTGTGTTTTTGTGTCTTTTCGGCTTTTCCCGGTTAGGGGTCGCCACAGTGGAACTCCGGTCCACTAATGATTGGCAGTAGATTTTTACGTGCCAAGTTGCCATTCCTGATGCACAACCTTCAATGAAGGTACACCCATTCATGCATGTCTCCACACAGAAGACGCTCTAGCTGAGAATCGAACAGGACAATGTCTTACTGTGAGGAGACAACGCTACCGCAGCACCCTCACCACAGTTGCCCAAACTGTGTAATAAAGTTTAATCTCTTTCCAGTCTGTTACATATATTCATATTTTATCTGAATATCTTGAAATCTCTTGCAAAACTTGTCCAAAACTATTTAAACACCGCAATTTTATTTGCATGGATAGTTTAGTTTTTTCTATCCAAACTTTCTCACTTGACCTTATCTTTAGTTTTAATACTGGGCTTGATTCCAAAATGTCATGAATAAAGCATGTTACTCCTCACCCAATTCCAAAAGATAGGGCTCACCCAGTCCCTAGTAAGTATACACAAATAAGGACTGGTTGTGGCCTATGACTTATTCTAATAGTGGAATGGGACTTCTTACACCAAGTTATTTTGGTATAGTCCAGTAAAGAAGCTTCTGAATGCATGAGCCTGAAATCAATGAGGTGAAAGCTCCATTTGTATGTGGAGTTTATTACTGTGGGCAGTGCTGTGTGTGTATGTGTAGGTGGATTACCTCCCATATAAATAAAGGTAGAGCTGTACAACAATTGGCTCCCTACAGTAATTACTACTACAAGAAGGCGGAGCTGTACTGCGCACAACTGCATTCAATTCCAAACCTTACCTACAGATAGAGCTGTATGGTAGGTGATGCCCTGCAGTACTTAATCTCATATACAGATGGAGTTGTACTATAGGCAACTACATTATCAATTCTCACCTAAAGGTGGAGCTGCACTACAGATGACTTCAATTCCCAATCCCTATACAAGAGGAGCTCTTCTGCAGATGGCAGTGATACCTAGTCCCTCATAAAGTTGGAGCTGTACTGCAGGTGATTGTAGTACAGGCAACAGCAGTACTTAGTCGCTCAGGCATATGATGCTTTTATGCAGGTGATATCAATACCTAGGACCACATTGGTGGGAGTCTTACTTCAGTGACTGCAGTATGAATTCATCCCTACAGTTGGAGCTGCACTGCAAGTGACTTTTCACCATGCATCATCCCACATACTGGTGCAGTGTTTCTATAGGCAACTGCAAAATCTATTTCACCTACAGGTAGAAATCTATGACAGACAACTGCAGTACTTAGTCCAACAAACAGGTATAGCTTTATTGCAGTCAGCTGCAGTGCATAGCTCCACATACAGTTCAGAGTTTTAAAGCAAACAAAAGCTGGACTTCCGGCAACTACAGTAGTTAGTCCAACATGCAAGAAGAACTAAATCCTCATATAAAGTCACTGTTCAATCTCAGCCTTACTACAGGATATGTACCCAAGGAATGGCGTACAGCAACAGTGGTCCCACAACACAAAGGTGGTGCCACAACAGACCCCAGAAACTATCGCCCTATAAGCCTGACTAGCCTGGTCTGCAAAGCTATGGAGCGTATCATCATGGAAATCAAAAACAAAGACATTGGGAACCTCCAGACATTGGATCCTACCCAATTCGGCTTTAAGGGTAGATCTTGCCTCTTGAACCTGGTCGACTTCTTTGAAATAGTTACCAAAGCCATAGATGAAGCGAAGGTAGTCCACACAGCCTACCTGGACCTCGCAAAAGCCTTCGACACAATACCCCACTCGGGCATCATAAATAAGCTCACCAGCTTGAATATCAACCCCTATGTCACAAGATGGGTTGCAAACTGGCTCAGGGATGGTCAAATGGTCAGAATAGCAGGTGCCTTGTCAGACTCTAAACCAGTTACAAGTGGCGTCCCACAAGGCTCAGTCCTGGGACCTCTCTTGTTTGGTATATATTTCTCCGCGGTACAGGCTAACACGGGTGGACTATGGCTGACCAAGTTCGCAGATGACTGCAAACTAGGTACCGTAATCGACTCTTTGGCTGACACAAGCATCCTCCAAAAGGGTCTCACAGAGATGGATAATTGGTGCCAGAGCCATGGCCTAAAGCTAAATGCCAAAAAGTGCATAGTCATCCCCTTTGGGAAAAACAAAGTGCCCACAAATTACCACATAGGTGGTAATCCATTAAGTACGGAAGAAGTAATTAGGGACTTGGGGACCCAAGTTGATAGCAATCTCTCCTTTGACAATCACGTTGCCAAAGTGGTTAGAAAGACCTTCTATATAGTCCACCTTATCACGAAAGGATTCACATCTAGATCAAGAGAGGTCATTGTGCCCCTCTACTCATCACTTATCAGGCCCATAATTGAATACAATGCCCCATTTGGGATATACCTTACCCGACACCTGCAGCAACTGGAAAGACCCCAAAAGTACCTCATCAAGAGGATCAAGAGGCTCAAACAGATGCCCTGCAGTTCGGCTAAAGAAACTCCAGTTCTACTCAGTTGCGTACCGCCTACTCAGAGGCGATCTGTGTCTGACGTATAAAGCCATGTCCAACCTAGAATTAATGGACATGCTTCACCTCAGGAAATCCAAATCCCTTACAGCTACATGCTCCAGGGACTTGGACCTCAGCACAGAAATAAATAGGACATGCTGAAGGGACAGATTCATACCCCAGAGGCTCCCCTCACTCTGGAACAAAATCCCAATCCATGTTAGGCAGAGCCCCTCACTGACCCTCTTCAAGAGAAGTCTTGATGAGTGGATGGGAGATCGTAAGTTTATCCCGGGATCTCTTCTGTGTCCCTGCTTGACAGAGGTACAGTAAACTAACCTTAAAAGGGCTACCTTCTGTGACCCACTATACAGAGGCACAGTCAACTAATCTAAAAGTGTGGCGAAAGTCAAACACACTTTGGCTAGGCTTATAAATGCCCTAGGGCAGATAGCCTAGTATCACCCTATGAACCTATGCAGGTGGAGCTCTACTGCAGGTTACTGAAGCACTTATTCCCACAAAGGGGTGGTGAGCTACAGCATAAAGTTTGGCATCATCCCAGATACTACCTGCAGTACCTTGCCTCACATACAGATGTGATTTTACCTAGTCGCATATACAAATGGAGCTATACTGCAGGTGACTGCATTACCTAGTCCTATAGGTTGTGAAGCTCTACTGCATGAATTCTGGTTTCTGAAAAGTAGCTATCATATTACACAGTCTGACATACAGGTGGAGTTGCACTGCAGCTAATTGCAATACCAAGTCCCACATACAGTTAGAAATGCACTGTAGCAACTGCAGTAGTTAGTCTAAAATCCTGTTAGCTGTAGTGCAGGAGGCTGCAGCACCTATTCCCACAGAGAGATGTAGTTACAGGCACTATGGCTTCACCTCAGGTACTCTCTGCCTTTACTTCAGGTACTGCATGCATACACTATCTTGTCCCACATATAGGTATAACTGTACTGCAGGTAACTGCCCACAGTTCCTAGTCTCACTTTACTGCAGACAGCTGCAGTACTTATTTTTACATTGTGGTGGATCTGTACTACAAGCATTCTGGCTTCCTAGCAGTGGCTGCCTAGAGGGGTCTACTTCATAACACTGAAATTTCATAATGCTGAATTTCATAACATTGAGACCATAACATTGAAAATTCCAAACACTGAAAACCCAAAACATTGAAAACTCAGAAAATTGAAAGTGTGCTTCATAACATTGAAAACTACATTGCACAAGTAAATAAGATCCCCTCCACCTACAACAACATCTAGCTAACAAACACACTTTTAACTACCCCCTGTAAATTAAATATGCCAACTCCAAAATCGCACTACAATGGAAAAAAGTTAATTTTCTAACCTCAGTGTATGGTGATTGTGATACAGTGAGGTTGGGAATTTAAAGTTTTCTACTGTAGTGCAATCTTGGAGTTGGTATATTGAATTTATGGTGGGTGTGGGAGGTGGGGGTGCAGGGGGGCTTGCCCTCCTGCAGAAACATAGTATAAAGTGTGTTTGTTAGTTAGGTGGTGTTGTACTTGGAGAGGATGTTATTTACATATGCATTGCAGTTTTCAATGTCATGAAGCACACTTTCAATGTCCTGAGTTTTCAATGTTTTGGGTTTTCAGTGTTTTGGAATTTAGATGTTTTGGTCTCAGCGTTATGAAATTCCACGTTATGAAATTTCAGTGTTATGAATTAGCACCTAGAGTACCTAGTCGTGTAGCGGTACTGAAGGTGGCTGCATTACCTATTCCCTCCTACAAGTGGAAATGAACTACAGGCAACTGCATAACCTAGTCTTACATACAGATGGAGATGCACTGCAGTCAACAGCTTGCTAGCTGCTAGCTCCACATGTAAGCAGAGCTATACTATAAATAACTGCAATACCTACTTTATCCTATAGGTGACATCACATCACAGGTGGCTAAAATACCTAGTCCAACATACAGGTGGAGCTGTACTATAAGGACCTGCAGTAGCTACTTCTAAGTAATGGTGGAGTTATACTACAGGAGGTTGTAGTACCTAGTCCCACATACAGGTGGAGATGGACTGCAGGCAACTACCTTCAGTTCCTAGTTCCAGATACACTAAAACAAGAGTGAGAAGGTTACTGAAAAAACAATCAGTAAAAAAAAAAAAAAAAAAAAACTAGAACTTCTACTGAGTGACCTCCCAAACCTTTTAATCAGAGGCACATGGGGTATATTCAAATGAGCCTTATGAACATCAGGTGTTTCAACTCATTGGTGATTCTGAATGCCGATGACTTGTTTTTCAGTGACCTTCTCACTCATTGTTTTAGTTTGTTGTTTGGGATATTTTTGCAGTGACCCTAATGATAATGGACATCAGCTGGGTATAACAACCCTGTGTTTCTAATAGTCAAATGCTTTGCTGATGAGGTTATAACAAGGTCAAAATAGGTATATTAACAGCTAGTGAGTTTGGCATTATTGGCTGGGAATTATCCAGTACAATGATAAAACATGCTATGTGCATTCTGAATCACCAATGAGCTGAAATACCTGATGTTCATAAGGATTATTTGTATATATCCTATGTGCCAGGTTTGGGAGCTCACTCAGTGGAAGTTCTAGCTTTGCTGGAGTTTTCTTTTTGTTTTTACTGATTGATTTTTCAGTGACCTTCTCACTCATTCTTTTACTTTGTTGTTTGGGGTATTTTTATTGTGACCCTAATGATAATGGATATCAACTGAGTATAACAGCCCTGTGTTTCTAATGTTTAGTTAAATATTCTGTTTGTAATATGCTAATGAGGTTGTAATAAGGCTGAAATTTGCATGGCCACAGCAAGTGAGGTTTGGTTATATTAGCTTGAGCTTGTACAGTACAGTATAGTATAGTGATGAAACTAGTTGTAGGTAAGACAAATCACCAATGAGCTTAAACACTTGATGTTCATAAGGATCATTTGTATATACCACATGTGCCTCTGATACAAGAAGTTTGGGAATTCACTCAGTGGAAATTTTAGCTTTGCTGGAGTTTTCATTTTGTTTTTACTGAGTGTTTTTTTTGGTGACCTTCTCACTCTTTGTTTTAGTTTGTTGTTTGGTTATTTTTATTGTGACCCTAATGATAATGGACATCAGCTGGGTATTGTAGCACTGTGTTTCTAATACTTAGTCAAATACTTTGCTTGTGCTGTGCTGATAATATTATAGCTACATCTAGTAAGGTTTCTTTTATTCACCTGAAATTGTCTGTTAACATGGTAAAATAGGTTATGGGCATTCGGAATCCCAAATAAGCTGCAGCACCTCATGTTCATAAAGATCATTTGTATATACCCCATGTGTCTCTGGTACAAGAGGTTTGGGAAGTCACTCAGTGAAAGTTCTAGGTTTGCTGGAGTTTTTGTTTTGTTTTTACTGATTAGTTCCAGATACAGGTAGAGCTATATTATAGACAATTGCAATACCTCATATCACATGTGCAAGTGGACTAGCACTATGGGCAATTGCAGTACTTAGTTTTGCATAGTGACGGAGTTGTACTATAGGCAGCCTGGTATCTAGCTGATAAGACCTGCAAAAACATACAATCAGTGTTGGGCACTCACTGCTGGGTGAGGAAATTTTTTGTCTGTGAGTTGCTTAAACTGATAAAGCTGCTTTCTGTTTTTACCTGCTCCATTTACTTTTCTGTTTTAAGAAATCTGCCGGGCCTGGTGTTTTTTGTTTTATGTGGCAGATAACACACTTAATTACCTAGGCTGCTCATTTCATGTGTTTTTTTTTCTCCCATTGGTAAATTTGTTTCATGAGTGATACTTAAATACACAAAGAATTTCTAGGTCTTTGTCTTTTCTGATAAGACTCAAGACCTGTAAAGACTACAAGCACTGTTGGTGACTCCACCCACCCTTACTGTAAATTGAGCTTTATAAAATCCTCTATTTCTACAGTCCTGTTTAAATCTTGAACTATTTATTTGCCCTTCTTGTGCATATTTTGAAAACAGTACACTTTCCCTCTCATTGTCTGTTCTACTGATTTACTTGTTCTGAACTCATCTATCTAGCTAGTATATTTTTACATTCTAGCAAGCATTTTTTCTATTTGTATTTCAAAAGGACAGTGGGTTTTCCATCTTGTGGCAGTGGGTGCTATCTTGGTCTGTATAGGTTGGGAAAACACAGAAGAGATTCCTTCATGTAATTGTTATATTGGCTGGAGGGCTTATTAATCAGCTTACATTGCTTTTAGTGCCTTTATAAAATCTACACAGCTGAGTGACTCTTGGCTCATTTCTACAAAGTGACTTAATTTTATTGAATAATCACACTTTTATAAACTATATAAAGTACACATCTGTATCTGTATCCTTAAGTTTATCTGTGGTAACATTTCATTCTAGACACTCTTTTACTGTGCTTTTACATTAGGAGAACTGGGATTATTCATTTAGAGGTAGTAGGTGTTTACCTGGTCTATCCGAGCACACAAAATGGCTCTAAGTGTAGTTATTTTATTGGCTAGAGGGCCCAGTAGTCAGTTTTCTGTATTTCCAGTGCTGGTATAAATTTGGAACATTTGTATGGAGCTGTACCACTGCCCTGTACAGAAGCAAACATCTGGAAGCATTGTTTGTTATCATTAAACTGTCAAAGTTTACTGTGCTGGTTACCTTATTATAGAACCCAGAACTATTGCTACTCAGCCAGCATCTGATTTGGCACTGGGCAGCATTGCTGGTTATGTTAGCTGCAGATTACACCAAGTAAGCACCCTTCTGTCATCCAGTTACAAACACCCTCTACTCCTATCCTTTCAAGTGCACATTAGGACCTGCAACCAATGAGTATTCACTTTCCTGCTATTTTTTTATCCAGGTTGGTGGACATGGGTATCCTATGCAATGTAACAATTGCTTTATGTACATTCACAACCAATTAATTCTTGAACAGACAAATAAAGTATGTGAGATGTAGTTATACATTGACCATGGAGGCTAGACTCTCACTTAGAGACACAAAAAGTAACAAACATGTTGTATGCAACTCATGCACATCACTCACCACACATGTAAAGGTTCACACACATAGACCGACATATGTGGAGATGTTCATATGTAACTTACCCAAATCTCAACGGCATCTCAGGCACAGTTCTCAGTAACTGTGCATGCATGCAAAAGAGATAGTTCCCATCACAACATATAAATCCACATCTCACTGTGCCTCATCTACCAAGCCCATAAGGCAAAACACTACACAACCCCATATTGTTGTCATAGGAGACTCCATCGTGTGACACACTGATGTACCTCTTACCAGGCTGGATAAGGGGAAGGTTACAGTTAGTTGCCTGTCAGGGGCTAGGATTCACTAGATCATGTAAGTACTCAGGTCACTTACCCATAATAACCAGTTTGACTCAGTCATAGTGCAAGTGGGCATGAATGACCTGAAAAGTACCTCCTTGGACTGTATGAAGAGAGACATGATTGAGTCCTGAGAATATGTGTCACAGGCAAGTATGAGTCTAGCATTGAGCAACATTCTGCCATCTCCAAGGATGATGTTACACTACCAGCAGAAAATAATACTACCACTAGGATATACTTTTTCCTGTGGAACTTGGGGTACTCAGAGGACCAACAATATCCATAGCTACCCTCTGAAATGGCTCCTCAATCACAGGCAAAGGCATCAAAGGAGCTCTCACCTTGTCTCCTGCCTTGCCTACCTTTTGGCACTGCTCACAGGTCCTGCAGTACCCTGTTACATCTCTGGAATTTCCAGGCCAATACAAGTTCTGCATAATATGCCTCTTTGTGCGTTTTATGCCCATATGACCTGCAAAGGGAATATCATGGGCTATGTCTAGAAGCACCATATGGTAAGCTCTAGGCACTACCAACTGCTGTACTCTTTCAACTTTTAGCCCTCCCTCAGGGGTCCACTCTCTGTACAGTAACCCTTTGTTCTAGTATACCGATTCCCCCTTCCCTTGAAAATCAGGTGCCTCCCTAGCTACCTGCTTCAGGCCTTGCAATGTAGGGTCTGAGAGCTGAGCCTGTCTCAAGTCTCTCCTTGTAACCCTTCCCAACTCCCCTTCCACAGGAAGTCTGGCATCTTCTTGCAGCGGTGCCTCACTGTCAGCCTGGGTACTACTACTCACCTCTAACTTTGCAGTTACCCTGTCCAAGGGAACATCAGTACCCACAAGCAGCTGTGGCTCACATTCAGTCTCATGCTGCTAGAGCTCCTCTCCCCTGAACCAACCACCAGCAGCAGTGGCTGCAAGTGTGCAGTCTGTGTGGGTCTCCTCACTGCACTACGGACACACACATGCTTGTCTCCTAGCATAGTACTGCCTCATCCAAATCCTTCCCTCTCAGGACATCTGCAGGATGGTAGTTCCATACCCCTGTTGTCTCAAGACAACCCACTGTTGGCATTTTGTCTTTCTCACTTACTGGCCCCTCACCTTTGGTTCCCCACCTTGCCTCTGTGGACATCTGTATGCCACATGGCCCCACTGGTTGCATTCAAAACATTTAACCCTAGCTCCTGGATGTGTACCTGGACTTGTGGCTTCCCCTGCTACTGGTGGATTCTGTTGGGGCAGTCTGTGCTGTCCATCATGGGTTCCTTTAGACCCATGAGCAGTACTGGGGGTCCCCTTCCTGTGCAGGGCTGACCTGCTGGCCAGGTATAGGTCTCCCTCTTTCCCCAACTCATCTAAAGTAGCATATTGACTATCAGCTAATCAGATCCTCATGTCCTCAGGCAAAGTGGTAAGGGCTTGTTCCCTTACCAAAAGGTCTGCCAGCCCTTCAAAAGGGGTGACCTGACATCCACTCACTCAGCTATGAAAATAAGTGCTCAGTTCAACAACATATTCACATACATTTTCATCTGCCTTGTGTCTATGCTCACAAAACCTTTTCCTATACATTTCAGGTGTTAGCTTAAAACATTCCAACAAGTGTCTTTTTACAGCAGTATAATCAAAACAGTCAGTGTCATGCATTTTTGCTAAAGAAGTTACAGCTTTACCATGGAGTAAGGAGGTCAGGAACCGTACCCAGAGCCCTTGGTCAACTTCATATTGTTTACATACCCTCTCAAACATATGAATGAAGCTATCAAAATTATCCCCCTCTTTAAACTGTCGAAGAAATTTACTGACCTTTTGTGCTTCTGGGGTCCAGTTACTCTCTTCCCCATTACCTCCATGACTCTGGCAAAGATACAGCATTTCCCTCTCATGCGTCCTCTGCCATTCATTTTCCTCAGCTTGTAGACTCCTCATTTTCTCAGCTCCTTCTAGTTCCATATGCCTGGCCTCCAACTCATGTCTCTTTAGCTCCAGTTGGATTTTTAAGTCCACTGCAGAAAGGTTGAGCTGTCCATTCTCCGAGGATATTGTATCTCCACTGTCAGTCTGATTGTCCTCCAGGCTGCTGTTTTCTGATGCAGCTGTAAGGCTGCAATCAGGTCTGCTTTAGTCAGGTTTCCATGCACCAGTCCCCTAGCCTTGCACATCTCCACCAGCTGGCTCCTTGTCAGCTTCCCATACTCTTCTGCTGACATGCTGCCTGCTCACCCTGACTAACACTAAGCTAACAAAAGAAATAAAACAATTGTGATCTGAACTCTGAGTATACACTGCGTGGCTGTTTTAGAGTGCAAAACACTTTTAGAGATCTCTGTACATAAGCTACAGGAATTTACTCTACCCCAAACCACTAAAAGTCAATTAGTATGTGAAGTAGATCCCACCACTGCCAAACACTTGTGATGACTGTGCCCTGGCCCAGCAATCAAGGAGCCTCAATTCTCACCACTAACACCAGAAAGGTCATCTCCTAGAAGAGAGGAAAGGATAACTAATGCACACAGTAAAGTACAATTTCCCTTAAGTGCACACAGAGATCACAGTCAGTCTGAGGCTGGTTGCTCCTTTGCTCACCAAGTCCCCAATAAGACTCCCCACTGGCACAGCTATGGGGTCCAGGTCTCAGCCTAACTGGGCAAACTAAAACCTCCAGTACCTTCTCTGTCCAACTAGTGCTTCATGTCCCTGCCAAGTAGCTGACACACCACACAAAAACTTTGAGATAAGTATTTATACAACCACACAGACTTTCCTGGGAAAAGGCTGGCACAGGTTCTCCAGCTGTGCCCCTATTACCCAGACCATACGGTAGTAATTCCTGCCACCTCCCAGTTAATTATCAGCTACTAAAACACCCTTAAAAGGGTGTCCAAGTATTATTGTGCAATAGTATTATCCAGTTGGTAATGTGACTATTCAGTCTTAAGGCTTATTGGAGTGGTTTATTACAATAAACTCTATAAATATATAATGTACTCTAAAGCTTACTTTAACTTTACATAAACCAGCCACAGGTAGAAGGTTTTAAAAATATTTAATAATAAATAAAACACAAGACAACACTATTACACCACAGAGATATCTAAGAGTTCAGAGATCGCACAGAAAAGTAAAATAATACAGTAGGATAGGTCTGACTTCAAAGAAAAATACCTAATTAATCTTTACTAGCTTTAACTATTCCTACATGAAATCACAGTGCTGAAACTTACATGTGAGCATAAGGCAGAGTGCTGATAAGTTGGATATCCAAGATCAAAATGCTCTCAGTCTCTTGTGAGAAATAGTATTTAAACATTACTAACAAACATGTCTCTAAGGCCCTCCAAATTACATAATTTTGACACTTAGTCTGGAGTTCTTAGGCCACAAACTGCATTATTTAGCAACCTAACACCTGCTCAGAAACTTACAACAATATAAGTTATTTTACATGTATACTCTAACAGAAACCAGAGCAATAAAGCACATTCCACATCTAAATTCTGGTCATAAACTTTAGCCTTAAAACAATGGGCATGAAACCTTCATCCAGATGCACTGGAGCTGAATTCTAACATGAAAGGGTCACAACATGCTTCAATGGGCCAGTAGAGTGCAATGTTGTCACATATTTTGCAGTTCCACATTACACAATATTCTTTTACACTCAACAAAACATGCCTGTATTTTACATTTATTTACAAATGCCAGAATTATATATCAAATTCTATTTGACTAGGCTGGCAGCCTTCGCCCATCTCTCCGCAATCGTCACAGCCTTGACAAGAAAGTGTACTCATTAGAAGCTCTTCTTTCTCTGGAGAATGCTTGTGTCTGTACAGTTACTGAAACATGGCTCAAACTCATGGAAATCACTCCCGCAGTGCATGGCTATAATGCCTTTTATACATTCCGACTACCCACTGAACACAAAACAACAATAGGTGGAGGTATATCTATCTACATAAAGGATAAGCACACTTAGAGGATAGTCAAACAATATAACATGCTTTACCATATCCTTGCTAGCCACAGGTTTCCCACCATGAACCAGGAAACCCATACATTATGCCTAAAGTTACTACAATCACTCATCATCCAGCCGCATACCTTACTCATAGGTGATTTTAACTACCCATCCATTAAATGGGATGCATACATGACCACTAACATGCAGGCAATTAGACTTCTTGACTTTGTAAATTCAAATGCCCTGTAGCAGGTTGTCTGCACTCTAAAATAACAATATCCAACATCTGGTACTTACAAATATGAGAGAATGCTGCACCCCCAGTGTGATGTGCTCGCTGGTAAGAGCAGCTCACAAAGCAGTCTCCCTTAAAATAAAGGTAAATTTAGTCACCCCACCTTACCCCCAATATGTTAAGAACTTCTCTAAGGAAAATTACCACCTATTAAGGGACAACATAGCTAATTTCCAAACTTCCCCAAATCCAAATGACACAGAAACCTGTGCAAAGCCATAGACAAAAGCCCTGTATGACCATATAAACAACAAACAGAAATGGCAGTACCAGACCAAAATAAACCCAAGTCAAACTGCAAAAAACATGCCACCCTGGTGGACCCCTGGTATTAATGGGTTACACAACAAAAGAAAAAAAAAATCCTTTCGAGAAGTAAGATGGACTGTACACAACAGAGCAAAAGTCCTTTATGAGTCTAAACAAAGGAATCACAGAATAGTCAAATCTCTGAAAGCAGACATTGAGGTAAAAATAACCTCCAAAGCTAAGGATAACCATAAGACATTTTTCAGGTATGTTCACAGTCTTAAGGGCAACACCCAACAATGTGTGGAATTAGTTGTACATGGCCTGATCAGTACTTAGCTGGAAGATATAGCAACTCTGCTATATGACTTGCAGCAGCTGGAGTGACCTCAAAGGCTCCTCACAAAGAAAACACAGGGTGTAAACAACATGAACTATGCAGCCAGAATAAGTCCTATACCTTTACTCTGCCTCCTACCAACTATTAAGGGGTGACCTATGCCTGTCCTACAAGGTACTCATAAATCCAGCCCTCATGGAGCTCATACACATCCACAAGACAAAAGGCATGAAGGTCACCCAATCTAGGGATCTAAAATTAGTCAGCAACTCAAACAAAACAGGCTGGAGAGATACATACATGTATCAGAAGTTGCCCCTTCTTTCGAACAGGCTTCCTATTCACATTAAGCAGAGCCCTTTCCTGGCCCACTTCAATAACAATTTGGATCAATGGATGGGGAATCACAAATTCACACCTGGGGTAGTGCCTATGTCTGTTATGGACAGGGGTGGGGTAACCTGTAAGACACTCAATGCACAGGCACAAATCCATGCCATCATCTTGCCCATGGGGCTGTATAGTGAGGAAAATCGGGTTATATTGGCTAGGCTTGTAAGGGAGCTATGAACCTATGAACCACCAGTCTGGTTCCCAGCAGTGAATATCTGCAATAGCTAGCTTGAAATACAGGTGCAGCTGTACTGAAGGTGGCTACAGTACCCAGTCCCTCTAGCAGATGGAGATGTACTGCAGGCTACTGCATTACCTTGCCCCACATACATGAGGAAAACACAACTTGAAGTGGTCAAAACTTTTTCACATGATATAAGAATGCCATGCATTCTTGATAAATGTGTAAAAGCAACATTTAAAGCAAGAAAGCTGTAGCACCAAGAAAACATCAGTCTGGGACAGGAATATGATATAAAGAAACATGAACAGGAGGGAGTGTATAAATATTTCGGAATTGGTGAAGGATTGACAATAAAATATGAACAAATGTGAACAAAACTCAGTATGAAATATTTTAGAAGACTAAAATTAATACTGAAAAACAGACCTGACATCTAGGAACAAAGTCCAAGCTATTAACCAATTTGCTCTTCCTTTTCTAATTTACAGTTTTGGGGTGATTGACTGGCCCCAAAAAGTATTGGATCAGAGGGACAGGAAAGCAAGAAAAATGCTTCAAGCTTATCAAATGATATATAAAAATCAGTGTATATCAATATTATATATTCCTCATTCTGATGGAGGTATGGGTCACCTCAAAAATGATTACATGTATAGATCTGCAGTCGTAAGACTGTATACATATCTGCTGACCTCAACAGATCAAAACATAGTGAAAGTTTTGAAACATGAAGAGAACAAATCTAAGATTACTTCTCTGCTTAGTTTAGTAGAAGCATATTGGTGTCGTGTGAACGTAAACTAAACCAGAAGTATACAAAAATCAGGCAGCAGCTGAATATGCCAATAAACAATCAAACAAACAAAAAAAGAATGTAAGGGGTAGGATCAGATAAGAAGGCAAGAAATGTGGAAAAAGCAAAAATATAGATGCAAGTACTGAAAACTCCTGGAACTACCTCATGTTGATCAGGGTCTGACACAGGAATGGTTAAAGAGAAGTGAATTTAAACCAAAAGATGAAAGGTTAATATTAGCAGCAAAAGATAGTGGGCTATGTACTTGTTGGTTTACAAAGGCCACTGAATATGTGGGTAAAACAGATAAATGCAGGTTATTTAAAACAGAACTGGAAATAGTTGCACATCTTGTTGCTGAGTGTAGTACACTAATGGCAGAGGACCTGTATACTGAAAGGGATTCACTTTATAAGCTCAAATGTCTGAAATCTCGAATTGCAGAATCTCGAGCCTATAAAGTAGAAAATCCAAATACCCGAAACCCTAAATCCAGAAACCACAAAACCATGAAATTCAAACTCCCAACACATTCAAACACCATTACAACACATATGCACACAACTAAATAAGCACACACACCTGTCCTTATGATATGCAGGGGGCAAGCCCCCCCTGCACCCCCCATGTGGGAGGGCTACACCCTCCCCACTTAAATATTCTAACTCCAAGGTCGCACTACATGCACACAGACACAAAACACCACCACACAAACTACATTCCTCTCGCACACACACACATCACAGTAACAACACATACTAATACACACCACAGCCCCTACCCAACAACCTTAAACATAAACACCTACATGAATCCACAAACATAGCACAACACCAGAGCCACTAATTCAAAATCTCCCACATTCAAGATTTTGAATTTCACGCTTCTGGGGTTGTGATCTTCCGATCCTTCCACTTTATGAACTCGTGATACTGAATTTCGAGGTTTCAGTATTTCGAGCTTATAAAGTGTTCCCATCGAAAGGCATAATAATGTGGCAGGCAGTTGCAATGGGGTTTGTGCAAACATTACAATATTGAAGTAGCTGAGAAGCACTGGAAACATGAGCCCCAAAGCATTATAAAGAAAGATGAAGTTTATATCACATGTGATCACCCATTACCAACAGTTCAAAAATAGATGTGAGAAAAACAGATATAGCAGTCCATGAAAAGTAGATAAAAGTAGCTAAAAGTAGCATTGATCACTGAAACTGCTATACCCAGTGATTACAGTGTCTTACATACAGAGAGACACAAAGTCTACTAGCAGGTAGCAATGACGGCAATGTGTAAGAAGGATACCCAGACAAATGGGTCTCCTAAATATAATTTACAGTCTTATTTAGGTATGCTTCCAGTACATGTAACTCCATATGGACTGCAGAAGGAATCAGTTCTGGGCACATTGTGGGTGCTGCAATGAGCACTTTTGGCTAACATCAAAGATTGGAATAATACTGATTTCATGAGCTTTAATTATACTTTGACTTAGGGATGAGGTCCATTCCTGTCATGGTATTAGAAAACCCAAAAGTTTTAGAAAAATTAAAAAGTGGAGATGTACTGCAGTTAATAGCCTGCAGTTCCTAGTTTCATATGCAAATGAAGCTATACTTTAAGAAACTACAGTACCTACTTCAACCTAGAGGTGTTCCATGGAAATTAATTTTAGAAAGCAACATTATCATAACCAGCAGAAAAGGAATTGGTAGGTATACATTTGTATATATATTGGGATAGACGGCTGACGGTCAAATAAAATGTTGTGTGCCACAAGGTGTCTTCAAAGACTGTCCACTCAGAAAAACAAAAGGCACTAGTAACAATTATAGTACATGTATTTATTTTTAGCCCTTGCAATTTATACACGAATAAGCCAGAAAATGCAGAAAATTCACATTACCTCTTTCCATACAGGAGATGGATGCTACTTCAGGGATGAATTTGTAGTTTTCCATCCTTTCATCTAGATTATGTTTGAGTAGAGTAAGAGAAGCACTTTGTTTTATCTAGAGAGGAAAACAATTCCAAAGAAATGGATTTCTCTGTGATACATATCTATCACTCCAACATGTTCTATTTATGCTCCTGAAGAGAGTAAGATCTCTTGAGCAGGTGTTTATGTCAACACTGGACTTACAGATTTGCAGTAGGTCTAAGAGGATAGAATCTACTGAGGCTCTGTATGCAAGGCAGAGGTGGCCTCACAACAACCTGTATGATACAAAGGCTAGGTACAAGGCTTTGAGATGATCAGTGTAGTTCATATTATTTAGACTCTTGATTTTCTTGGTGAGAAAATGCTGTAGGCCTTCGAGCTGTGCAAATGCTTGGACAGGTACATGACAACAGGAGTATTATGCTCAATGATCAGTCTAATAACTGACAAATACAGTGGAATGACCACATCCCTGGACATGGACCCCATACATGCACTAATAACCTGTGCAATTATAAAGAAACTTCTAAAAAGTGTGAATACATGGTGACCAAAGAGAAGTACATTGTCTGCATAGTTTACCAGGTTCCTAACTATTGGATTGATTTTCAGGGAGGTGGTATCATTGTGATAGCTGCAGGAGATGTCATGCTTGCTAAAGAATGCTATTATACATTTTTGGTATTGAGATTTGGTAAATATTTCTGACACCCACTATTTGTATGAGAAAGGCCCTATTGGAGGATGTTTGTATCCTATGGGGAGTTAACAGCACCTAGATTACACTCATCAGAAAACTTGGTGAGACATAAGCCCTTGACATTGTCTTTGACCTCAGAGAAGTAAATATCAAAGAGCAGTGGCCCAAGGAAAAAGATATGGTCTTTTGAAGGAGAAGGAGCCACCCACCCGAATTTCCTGGGTTCTGTTTATGAGACGCTTATTTATTCATTAAGTTACATGTGGATTGACATTTAGCTGAGAGAATTTGTTAACAACACTTGAATGTAGAATGGTGTTCATTGCCTCAGCAAGATCTAGACATGTGGTGTGACTGATTTTCCTTAAGCTATTGCTTCAGTTACTTTCTTGAAGAAAGAGATCTTTTGTTTGACTGGTGGGATTCCTCACCTATCCTGTGACAGTGTAATATATTTAAATCCACATGACTTTTTGTATATTGTTCTGAGGAAGTCAATTTTACTTTGATGAAAGTGCTTAACCTGAAAAATAAACTCGTGTCTACTACTCCTACTCATGAATTTGTGTTTTTTACTTTCTTGAAGAAGTCAGACAGGTTGAGTTGATAGGATCTGGCTTTGGCAAAACTGAATTGTCTTGGGTGAAGGGTTTGTAGGTCGCCTATGTTCTTGTTTATTTATTTCATAATGAACATTTTCATAGCCTTACAGAGAAGGCTCAACAGATTTATGGGGCTATAATTACCTGGGTCAGTTAATAACCCACTTTTGTGCAGGGAGATGACTGCTGCTGTCCTTAATTCATCTGGCACATACCATGTTTGGAGGCTCCCTGTAGGGGGTTTGACAGGCCCTATTTCAGACTAGCCAGGAGGTATCCTAATGTGTTATCTGACCTTACAGAAGCAGTGTTTATGGCCTTGGAAAGTTCCTTGAAAACTTGTTTCTGGGAGATTGGGGGGAGCAGAAATGCAAGTATTTGATCTGGGAATGTTGAGGGATGACTTTGAACTAAAGTTATCAAGTAGTAGACTGACTATATCCTCTAGGTCTGAGTAGATGGTATAATTTACTATTAGCTCTGTGCAGTGCTGGTAATTGTTTTTGAGGTGTGTGGCACAGGTAAGGAAGGCCTTGTGGTTATCTTTAGCCTGGGCAGTTATTTTACCTCATATCTGACTTTGGTCGATTTGATCAAGGACCAGAGCTTCCTTCTAAGATTTGTAAGAACATGTTTGGCTTCCTGGAAGTTACATTTATTTTTACATGCAATGAGATTTTCCTTCCTGTTGTAGAGCATGTTTATATTTGGGTTCCACCACAGCTGTTCATTTTTAAATTTGGCATTGTATTTATTTTGGAAGGGGGCAGGTGCCTCTATGCAGCTATTTACATGAGCATAGAATTTGACAGTGAAAGGTTCAACATGCATGATGGGGTCATAAGGTTGGAAGGGGATCCTGAATGTAGCCAGGTCATCACTCAGTTTAAGTGGATTAGCCTTAGCATAATGTCTGAACACTGAGTTATTAGAAGGTACTTCTGCCTTCAGTGTTGCAGTGAATGTTACTGATTTATGTTCAGATTTGTCTATTGAGGGACTTACAACTTGTAACAACAGAGCTACTCCATACTGGTGAGGACCAAGTCCTGGATTTTGTCCCCCCGGTTGAGGTGTTGACTAACTGGTCCACAGAGTTTTTAGTAATGAAGTCTGGGCTGGCATATTGAAGGATGCACAAGTTTGTTGAGGGGTAAAGTCCCCTAGGAGAATGTTTTTGGCTTGCTACTCTGTACTTGTCAAATAGGTGATATGGGCCAGGGGGCATACAGGCAGTCCCTTAGAGGTCTATGATGTAATATAGGGTTTTATTAATGATACATTGGAAGTGAGGGAGTTCCAGGTCGTTGTACTGTCTAGTGAGTATGGAGGTAGAACAATTATAGAGATATCTCCAGTTTCAGAGTCCTTGTCTAGTGTAGTAGGCCAGAATGCACAGTAAGCACTGACGCCTTGAAATGATGTGCTGCTCTCTATTGATTTGAACCACATCTCTTTGACAATGCCTATAGGTTCATAGGTTCACAGGCAAGTACTAGGCTATCTGCCCAAGGGCATTTATAAGCCTAGCCAGAGTGTGTTGGCTTTCGCCACCCCCTTAGATTAGTTCCCTGTGCATCTGACCAGCACAGCCATTAGTTCCCTGCACCTCTGTCCAGCAGAGCCCACTGCAGTGATCCCCGGGGTAAATTTTCTGTTTCCCATCCACCCATCAAGGTTTCTCTTGAAGAGTGCTAAGAGTGCTAGTGAGGTGGTCTGCCTGATGTATATTGGAATCTTGTTCCAAAGCATGGGGAGTCTCTGGGTCAAGAATCTATCCCTCCAGCACATCCTATTTATCGTTGTGGTAAGGTTTATATCCCTAGAGCGTGTGCCTCTCAGGGATTTTTTTTTTTTTTTTTTTTTAGGAGCATATCCATCAATTCTGGGTTGGACATGGCCTTGTATGTCAAGCAGAGATCACCTCTGAGTAAGCGGTATACAACCGAGTACAGCTGGAGTTTCTTTAGTCGGGCTGCATAGGTCATCTGTCTGAGGCCAGTAATCCTCTTGGTGAGGTACTTTTGTGGTCTTTCCAGCTGTTGCAGGTGCTTGTAAGGTATATCCCAAATGGGGCGTTGTATTCTATAATGGGTCTAATAAGTGATGAGTAAAGAGGCACAATAACCTTTGTTCTGGATGAAAACCCTTTGAGATTAGGTGGGCCACATAGAAGGATTTTCTAACCACCTTGGCAATATGATTATCAAAGGAGAGATTGCTATCTACTTGGGTCCCCAGATCCCTTACTACTTTTTCTGTATTTAGGGGACTATCACTTATGTGGTAGTTTGTGGGTACTTTGTTTTTTCCAAAGGGGATGACTATGCACTTTCTGGCATTCAGCTTGAGGCCATGATTTTGACACCAGGTATCCATCTCAGTGAGACCCTTCTAGGTGGTGTCTGTATCAGCCGGAGAATCAATTATGGTCCCTAGTTTGCAGTCGTCTGTGAACATGGTCAGCCAAAGTCCTCCTGTGCTTGCCTGTACCCCTGAGATGTATATACCGAACAGGGGGGTCCTAGGACTGAGCTCTAGGGGACACCACTTGTAACGAGTTTAGAGTCAGACCTAGAGAGAGAGTCTGCAACTCTCACCATGTGGGTTCTGTCCATGAGCCAATTTGCAACCTATCTCATGACGTTGGGGTTAATGTTCATGTTGGTGAGTTTTGTCTATAATACCAGAATGGGGAATGGTGTTGAAAGCCTTTGCGAGGTCTAGGTAGGCTGTGTGGACCTCCTTACCCTCATCTAATACCTTGGTAACTGCCTCAAAGAAGTCCACCAGGTTTAGGAGGCATGATCTGCCCTTAAAGCCAAACTGGGTGGGGTTCAAAGTTTGGAGGTTCCCAATGTCTCTATTAATGAATTCCATGATGATGCGCTCCATAGCCTTGCAGACCAGGTTTAGGAGGCATGTTCTGCCCTTAAAGCCAGACTGGGTGGGGTTCAAAGTTTGGAGGTTCCCAATGTCTCTGTTAATGAGTTCCATGAAGATGCACTCCATAGCCTTGCAGACCAGGCTAGTCAGGCTTATAGGGCGAGTCCCCAGGGTCTGTTGTGCCTCCACCTTTGTGGAGTGGGATAACTGTTGCTGTGCGCCACTCTGAGTACGTAGCCTGTAGAGAGGCTGAGTTTAAACAGTGTGTTCAGGTGAGGGGTTAGTTCATTTTGGAGCTCTTGTAAGATGTAGCCTGTGACACCGTCCTGTCCCATTGAGGCTGTGTTTTTGGCTTTGGATAGGGCTGTTTTAACCTGTGTGTCAGTGATTGCTGGGGACTTACATTCTTCTGGTATGGTTATGGGCCTTTTAGGGGGTGAGAGGGGTGTGAAGTTTGTACTGAACCTGTCTGCCAAAATGTTGGCAATATCAGTCGGTTCAGTATATTTTGTGCCATTCTGCACTAACTCCGAGCAAATCTGAGCATTGCCACTTTTTCCTGACATAGCTAAAGAAAGCTTTGGAGTCCATGGCAATTTTTCTTTCAAAGCTAGCCTTGGATGATTTAATGAGGGATCATAGTTTCTTGCTGATACTGATCAGGGATGTCTTTCCTTCTAGGGATTTGCTCTTATCTGTACTAGTTTCCTCCTTCTATTGTAGAGCCTGTTTATGGCAGGGGTCCACCAGACTGGTTTCCTTTTCTTGGAGGAGTGAGTCTTGGTTTTACTTGGGATAGCAAGATCTATGTATTCCTGCAGATGATCATAGAGTGCCTTTGTATAGGTTTCAGTAGCTTGTACAGTATTGCCCATTGGCGTGGGGGCTGTGAACCTTTCCATCTCAGTCTTAAGCAACGCAAAGTTTGCTTTTGAAAAGGTTTTCACAGTGGTTTCCTTGACTCGGGTTGGGGGCGGAATGTGAATATCCAGAGTGATTAGTCTATGGTCTGATCTAACCAGTGAGTGGTTGACGTCAGGTGTGGAACACAGGTCGCCCATGTTGGTGATGACCAGGTCCAATATATTGTTCCCTCTGGTGGGGGTGTTGACCAGTCGATCCGGGGCGTTCGAGTTTATAAATTCTAGGAAGCGTTGGGCAAGGGAGTTAGTACTTGAGTAGTTCTCCCAGTTAATGTTTGGGTAGTTGAAATCACTCAGTATTAGGGTGTTTGGTAGGACCTTCACATTTTCCACTGTCTCCAGAAATGCAGAATGGGGGTCCAGGGTCATGGTGGGTGATCTGTAGCAAGCTACAATTTGGATTGCAGTTTTGTCTGTTGTTAGTTACACTTGGATGATCTCTGATGCATCGTGCTGCGTCACTAACCTGGAGGTGCAAGTATCCTTGATGAATATGGATACATCCCCACCTTTTGTGTTTCGGTCCGGGTTCTGTGGCCGAAAGGTATGGCATGAGTTATAGTCTGGTAGTGCTGGTTATCGATACATTCCTGACTACGAAGTGCCTGTAGGGGGTGGAGTTTTCTAATAAGCATTCTAACATTGAGCACTAAAATATATATGTTATATAGGCTCTGTTTTGTTATGTTGGGTGGTTTGGGAGAATGGCATTGCCTGTAATAGGTGCTATGGGGATGGACAAGGTTTTGGCCATATAAAAAAGCCTTTGGGAAATGATGCAGGCCCTTTCTGGTGAAGCAGTTTGGACTCTTACCCAGGCTAAACTTTTCCCTCTCTTTTTGTCTATATACATATGTATATATGTATGTATATATATCTATATATATATATATATATATATATATATATATATATATATATATATATATATAAATATATATATATATATATATATATATATATATAGTTACTTTATAATCTCAAAATACTGAAATGTAAAATTTCAGTATTTCGAGACTATAAAGTCAAAAGTGCAGTTACGCGAAACTGCATAATAACGAATGCATAAATGTCACATTCGCCATTATGTGTTTGCGTATGTGACGTGTGGTGCAGTTTGTGGATTTAGCTGGGATTTGAGGTAAGTGATGTTTTTGTAAGGGTATTGGGTAGGGATTTTAGTGTGTGTGAGTGTGTATGGTGGTAAGTTTTGTGTGTTTGTGTGTTTAGTGCGACCTCAGAGTTAGTATATATAAGTGGGGGGGGTGGGGGGGGCGCAGGATTGTTTGTGTGCGTGTTGGTTTTATTGTGCTTGTGTGTGTTGGTTTGTTTTTTTGTAGTGTCGGCAGGTAGGTGTATTTGTGTTTGTGTGGTGTAGTGTTTTGTTTTTGTGACGTTTGTGGTTTGAAAGTTCATGGTTTTGAACTTTCGGGTTTTTGATTTTTCGGCTTTATACTCGAATACTGAAATTCGATATTTCAGTATTTCGAGATTATAAAGTGAATATATATATATAGATATATATAGATATATATATATAGATATATATATATAAAATATAGCTATACAGACATATAAACATATACATGGATATATGGATCTATATTAGATCTTCGACTGCTTAGGTTGTCAAACTCTGAAACGTCGACATCTAAACATCAAAGTCTAATAAACGTGACAGGCTAATTACACAAATGTTTTCCCTGGAAAAAAATTCACTTGGCCGCCATCAGGGATTTTCCCTTTTCCCCGATATAGAGCGATCTCGGAGTTGGTATATTTAGTTAGGCAGGTGTGTGGGGAGGCACAGCCCCCCACTTGATTAGTGTTTTAGAGGTTTTTTTTTTTTTTTTTTTGGCATTCGCTTAATTAGCCTGTCACGTTTATTACACTTTGACATTTAGGTGTCGACGTTTCGGCGTTCAACAACCTAATACAGACCCTGTCCATATATATATATATATATATATATATATATATATATATATATATATATATATATATATATATATATATATATATATATATATATATATATATATATATATATATATATATATATATATATATATATATATATATATATATAGATATATACCCATACATACATGCATACACACACACACACACACATATATATATATATATATATATATATATATATATATGTGTGTATGTATAGGATCCCCTTTGGATGACACAGCTAAGCCAATTGTTGAAATCCGTAATCTTTTGTTTGTATTGTGGCATCATTCTAGGTGATGGTAAAATACTGATCAAGTCTAGTTTCATACCCGCCTTGGACAGATATTCTAAGAGCTTCATCATGTATCTTGTCATATAGTCCATGGAGGTAAGTCTCAAATCATTTATTCCCACATCTGCTATGACTGGATCATATGTGTACTTGTAGAACAAAGACTTCAGAGCATGTGTGATTTGGAAAATCCTGAGTATTGTCAGGGAACTGACCATGACTCACTTCTTGTACAGTCTGGTGAGTGGTGCATCAGTGATCTCACTATGGAGTTGCCTAGGACTGAGATGTTTGATGGTATTGAGATTTGCATTTTGGCCTTTTGAGTTGACACACTGTGAATCTTAGATGCATGTTTCTTGATAAATGCTGCATAAGTTGAGTGCAAGATTTGAGAGGATACTTGTTTTTTGGGCAACCTTTAGGAGGCTTTGTGATTTAGGTAGGTTACTTTTAAGAGATTCAGATTAAGTAGGTCTACATGCTTAGCTTATGTTGAGTGAAATAGGTATACTGTGGCGATGTGTGTTAGTGACAATCTGCTTGCTAAAAGTGGTGGTCTTACATGAGAGCTTTGCATCCATAATCATAATTATATAGTTGCATTTCTCTCACAAACTCTGTGTCAGTGCATTTAAGTAATAGGTGGTTGTCAGTAAACATGAGACAGTTGCTATATTGTCTCAGGATACCTGCTTCAACAAAGATGGCTACAGAGACCGAAAGTACATGTCCATGGTTTAGATGGTAATTGTCATGGACTGAAGTGGAAATGGTCTCAATGGAATTTAAAGCATCTTTCCTAAAGCGCTATCTGAGTAAAAACAACAATATCAGTCCATAAACGAACAATATACCTTATCATGCAAACCAGTGGCTCATTGAGCAATTACTAAGTACTAAGTATTCAAAGAATTTATAAATTTGGTTTTATGGAGAAAGTATCGTTTACATCCATCAAGGGAAGAACTAACTGCCACTGCATGATGAGCACTGCTGAGCAAGTGCAGTTAAGGTATACAGCTACAGAAATTCAAAAAAATTCAAAATGGAGCTCTGGTCAATAGCAGAACAGCACACACTAGGGTTCTTTAGCAATCACAAACCTGAAATGACTCACTTCATATTTAGTCTTCCTAGAGTATAAACCAAATCTTTCTTAAGTCATTTTGCCTCGTCGGAACTCTGGTAATGCTTTTTGTATCTTATATAATCTGAATGCCTGAATACCCTTTGCAGTATCCAGCCCCTAGGAGAAGAATGGCTAATAGGTGTTGACTTGCGAGGAAAGAAGCGCCTCTGAGAGCATTAACTCAGAAGCTACTCCTGGACCATTTCTTTTATGTCTACAAGAATGGTACTCCCTTGTACAAAGAGGACAGCTGAAAAGCTGCAGGGGACATGCCTGTCCCCTGGTCCATAGTGGTATCCCAAGGCGCATACCATGGACACTAAACTAATTTTAAATAATCTCAGTGTGCTCATGGAGAAGATTATGGGTTAGATTCCAAATAAATCATGGAATTTGACAGAATGCACAGAGGTCCATACAAGATATGCAGAAAGTCAAGTAATATATGTGCCTCCAATCTAATGAACATACTCCATCACAATGCATACACAACAAATAACCAGCAATGTTGCACAACTACAATCAGGTCTTGCAAAATTGTATTACAATGAGAAGGCATCCATAATGTGATGTATTTCCATTACCAATGTAAGTGTGTGACAGGTAGTCAAACAAAACATCAGTAATATGTAGAAAACACTGACAGAAGGTAAATGTTCATCAACAATAGTCCTGTAAAAACACAAATAACTGCAATATGTTGTGGATATCATTGCAAAATACAGACATACACACACACACACACACACACACACACACACACACACACCTGCTATCATTTACAAAAATAATAAAAAAGTGTAATAATGCTAAAATGGCATCCATGACCAAATCACTGTTGTTAATTTTAGCTAACAATGGGTATGGGACATGTGTAGGGATCACAAGTAATGCACATACCTATAGATCAATATGTGTATTCATCTTTAAGAAGCTGTCCAAGAGCTTGCACAAGTGTATAAATACTGAGCATGTGCAAGTCTGACTGCCATTTTGTAGTAAGCTGTTGAGATGTAAGCATTATCTAAACAAAATACCCCACCTGTTTGTCTTCTATGTTAGAGAGGGCCAAGTGACATGGTGTCAGAAGCGACATGTTTAAAAGGACTTGAGGCAAGGATGGAATCCAAATTCTTCAGTTTGAGTTTGAGGGGCACTTGATTGGAACTGGAGGAATATAGATGAATGAATTATCCCTGCAGCATGCATACTTTGCAAAACAGGTCAGAAACAAATTTCAGATGTTAAAACTTGCTCAGCATTATTTTTTATTCGCAGAATATGAAACGAGGCATACAGAACCCTCTAAATAATATTCACATAAACTGATATGTTTGATATTGAGTAAATATTCAAATTACTACAGAAAATGTTGAAATAAAGTCTGAATTGCATAAAACAAATAGAATAAGAGGAAACGACCACATTTTTCCTAAGCACGTATTTTTCATATTAGTCAAAGATATCCGAGTTATCAGAAGTGTATAAAGTGGTCTCATGTTTGTGCAGTGGTACAGTAAAGTTATTTTGCAGAATACAGCCATTTCAGAGCATATTTCCCAAAGTACAGTATTTTGAAGAGTTTATTGTGCATTTGAATGTTGTTACAAGCTGATAGAACAGTTTGAACATAATTACAAGGGCCATATTTTCAGTGTATGCACAAACATATACTTTGTGGACATGGCAGAGGGATTTCGAAAACCCAGTGCACTTGTGTTTGACAATAGTATTGCAAAGAACTTTTGAGTGTTTGAGCATGATTATGACATTTTCATACAGGCTGCATTTTCTGATAAAGATGTCTGAACAAATGCATTTATTCTGCTTAATTTAGCTGGGACAGAAGCCATAGAAAGGGAATGTTCATTTCTGTATGCACCTGCTATCTATACAGCAGAGAAGGAAAACCATCTTATTGTTGTACTGGTTGAGTCAAGTGAGGACCCTAAGTGCTTAAAATGTAAATTTAGAGAAATGTCTAACCCCCAGACAAATGTTACAATGTAAAGGCACTTATTTTATACAAATCATCAAAAGCCTGATGAAACTTTTGCAGTATATATATAACTGACTTGAAAAACAAAGGGCAGGATTCACGAAGCCTCCGTGTAAGAGTTACAAGGCTTACACGGAGGCTGCAGTTAAACGGTGTGATGTCAGCATGTCATGCATATGCATGAGGGCATGCTGAATCACACCTAAGGCTAACACGGTCCGTGTAAGACAGTAGGGGGCGTGTCCATAGGGCGAGCCCTGCAAACGGACACACCCCCAGAAGAGTAAAAGTCCTGAAAGTAAACCCCCACGACAGAGTCCGTGTAAATGTGAATAAACACAACGCAACACATGCCCCCACAACTATGAACATAAAATGTATAAATGAAAATCTTATATTTTTTTTATAAGTTGTAAAGATGTTTGCCCGTGAGTGAGCTTGTTTGCGCGGGCGTGCCCGTCGCTTAGCCACAGTTAGCAGTCAGTGGAAAAGCATATAAGAACTAAATATGCAAAGTAAGCCAAGAAGCAATAGCGTAGCGGTAGAGACGTCGGCTGAAGAGGAGGCAGTCATGGTTCGAGCCCCCACAACATCAAGTTTTAGTTTTAGTGAAATAAGCACGAAACAAGTCCCTGACATATATGTACATATATAAAATTATATTTTATGTAAAATGTAATGAAATGGGCCATGTATTTTGAAGAAATATGAGATATAAAAAAAAAATCACAGACGTACCTATAGCTGAGCTACAGTCTAACAAGTTGAGGATATCTGCTTGTAAGTGAGCAGTGTTTTAACAGGTGTAAAATGAGTGCCCGTAGGTGAGCAGTGTTTTAACAGGTGTAAAATGAGTGCCCGTAGGTGAGCAGTGTTTTAACAGGTGTAAAATGACTGCCCGTGGGTGAGCAGTGGTTTAACAGGTGTAAAATGAGTGCCTGTGGGTGAGCAGTGGTTTAACAGGTGTAAAATGAGTGCCCGGGGTTGAGCAGCATTTTAACATGCTGAAACCGTGTGCCTGTAGCTGAGCTGAGCGTAATATGCGTGCTGATAGCCAAACGACATATAAACCAGCATAACCCGTTTGTGCGGAGCTGCGCATCGCGCCAACAAGCTATCCGGCGGGCAACGTTGAGCAAGCTGTATCAAAACTGCCTTTACACAGACACAACTCCTAGCCTGTGTAGACAGTCATAAAATAAAAAAAAGCAATGGCCAGGCTCGAACTCAGGATACCAAGCACCCTAGTCAAAGTACTGAACCACTAAGCCATGATAGTTGCACTTAGAAATGCAGTAATAGTATATATATAGGAATGAATAAAAAGAGGAGCATGACAAAGCAGGTTTTGTGAAGTTGATACAATTCCAAAATGGCCAATCACAGATAAGTGCGGGAAAAACGGCATATATAAGCCCCATAGGTGGGAATACACAGCATAACCTATTGTGGAACCGACTTGCAGCCAGGATGTCAGGTGTAGGAGAGGGTAGTTGCTTCCGAGCACAGAGATGGGGCGTTGAGGAGTCCAAATATATGGTTTGGCTCCTCGTCCATGATCATGAGGCCCAACTCATGCAGGGCCAGGTCCTGTGGGAAGCATATAGGGCTGAGGCGTGGGACCAGTTGGCACATGATCTCACCAGTGCCACAGGAATACCAAGGACTGGTGAACAGGTCCATCACCACCATGCGGACCTGAAGAGACGGAAGCAGGACCAACTGAACTGTTGGATCCAGGAGGCCCGGCAAATGCCCAACGCCCTACTACTGAGTAAGTTACATGTAATAATTTATGTAAGAAATTAACCTAGCTGATATTATGGAGATGTGTATTCCAATATTACTTCATTTATATTACAGCTGCAGTTGTCCGTTCCATGAACTGTTGAGCCTATGCTGATAGGCTGTTGCGGTTGCGCCCAGGCAGGTCAGTAATTCCCTCCCTATAACTGTAAAAAAATATATAAGTATGACAGTTAGCAAAATAGTGCAGTGTAGTCACTAATAATAAAATGTGCAAGTAACAGTGTAAGAGAGTTTGCAAGTATTGCTTGATTACAAAAGTGTGATGCAGCCTGTAATCCAAACATAAAAATGAAACAAGTCTGAAATAAAGATGTCCCACCTGTAATATAATAGTACATAATCTGCAGCTGAAAAGTACAGCTGCAGAAGCCGAGTAAAACACATGTGTGAAATATATCACTGTTGATATTCTGAAACATGGCATACGTGAGACTGTTGGAAAGGATTGTTACAACTAAAGGTAAAACATGTCAATAAAGCATAGAATGAAGTACCATCCTGAATTGTAAAAATAAAACAAGTAAGAGAGTGTGAGAAAGAGGTATGAATCCACCAATAAAGTAGTAATAACACCTGAATAAAGTATACTGCAGTCAGTACAGAGTGAAATGAATGTGACAGGCAGAACCAAACAGCAACATGTGTTGAAAAAAGTACTGAAGCTGGAATGTGTGTCCCAAAATCTGGATATGTTGCTCTCAGTTTGCAATATGCAGATAGTATGGTTGTCTGAAATACCAAACATCCACAGTTGTGTATAGCCATATAAAGCAAATGTAGCAGGATGATGTAGCTGAACAGAGCCAGATATGAATGTGTATGGATAAATATGAAATGTATATTGACATAGCAGTAACATTCCTATCACCAACCTGAAGTAGTTATCACATAGGAAACTGTAGTCAGACCTGTAGTATGTATATATCTGCAGGTAGTAGAAATGTACAGCATATGTATAGGTATTTTAAGTTGTTAATTAAATATTTCTTCACCCTACCCTATAACCACAAATAATCCATTCCACGTGAAATGGGTATGTGCAATCACAATTAACACCCCTGGACATTTGTCCTGTTGGTTCATACATATTTGCATGTACGTTGATGCATGTGCCCTGTTCATACATCCAAACCTGATGGCCTGTTGCCTTCAATCAACCCCGCATGTTGTTGGATTGTGTATTGCTGTTCAAATTATGCATGTGTTATGCTTGCTGTTCAATAGCTTGAATTTATGGGTGTTTGGTTAATGGGAATACTAATGCATGCTGTTACAACTAATTGTGAATGGTATTGTATGTTACTAACCCAAACTGTCATAACATAATGCAAAACATAGGATGACAGGGAAGGCGGGTTCCAGCAGACCCACCACTCCCACCTCAGCTGGCGAGTGCACCTGGCAGTAGTGCCCAGGCCGGACCCTCCTCCGGTGGCCCTGTGCCACCTGTGGGTGGAAGTGCTGCAGGGGATGGGGCTCGTCCCCCCTCTGCAAGCGTGGCCGGAGGAGAACATCCACTCACCCTCCATAGTGTCCGGACTGTGGTGCGTGGGGAGATCTGGCACGCTGTGCTTGGGCACCTATGCCAGCTTGAGGCATAGGCGGCACAACTTACAGGTGTGCCTGCTGCCCAGCCTACACAGCCCCCAGCACAGCCCCGTCCTGGGCAGTGAAGGCACAGTGGCAACTGCCCATGGGTGGGGATCTCAGTTCCACTGTTGCCATCTGTGGGCTCATGGGCTCGAGATATCCAAACATTCATCCCCGTCAATTGTGTAACCCCCCCCACATGTGTCATACACCACCCCTGTATGCATCTTGTTTGTCTTGTCTGTTAACCTCCCCTACCTACCTCCCCAGCTATACCGACTTCCTGTACCTGACATACCACTCCCACCTGAAAAAAAAAAAAAAAGGGTACTCTGTACCCACAAAAAAATTATGCCCCATACATAGCTGCCCATTTTGCACACATGTCTGCTGGACATGTAAACTGGCAAATACAATTGGCTGTACAACAAATATTATTGTTGTCCTCTCACCTCTCTCATGGGTGGAAGGTTTCAAATTTCACACCAAATTACAAACATATGCACAGCTGTTGCTGATGAAGAAATAGGCAGCTATTGGCCTTTCCTACATCCCTCCTGCAAAATCCGAGCTTGTTTTCCTACTGTCCTACCCTCTTTGTGCCCCCTTTTTCACCACTTTCCTATCTCCCCATTTTCTTTTCTTTAAAAGAGAATAGCGCGGGTGTGCACGAGAGTAAGCACTTTTAAGCAGTAGTAAGCGGGTGTGCGTGAAGCTAAGCAGCAGTGCGCATGCATGACCTCTGTGCAAACCAGCGCTAACCTGCTTACAACTGCTTAAAAGTGCCTTAGTCACTCTGAATGACAAGGCCTGTAGTTTTCTCAGCAGCAAAATAAAATACCTCCCTCAGTCTCGAACTCAGGACCTTGGAAACACTAGTCTGCATGACTTACCACTAAGCCATGACTGCTATACAAGAACATTGTGCTGAAAGAAATATATCATAAAATAGTAGGAAGTAATGTAAAGGGAATATAGCAAGTCTACTACACAAAGCATGGCATGTATATTTACTGTCAAATCTAGTGGATTTGTAAAATAGAACTGTGTGCTGAGAAACAGTCATGCTAGTTGGTAGCTACTAGGTAATAATGTCACAGTAGCATCTGGCAAGCCACACACATACTCAGAGCAGGATACACACTGCAATAGTTGAATAGTTAAGAGATCAGACATAGCAACTGTGACTGAGTTACAGGGATGTCCCTGATGTGAAAACAAATGTCAACTGTGCCCCACTGACACCCTGTCAAATGTACTAGCAGTAGGCAGAAAGGTGTAACTACACATGCAATGGTAACTATGACTGACTAAAGGTATGCACCACCTGCACGGCACAAATGGTGTACTAATACATATACTTGAAATAACCCACAGTCACAACTGCAGAGTATCAGAATATGTCATTGGAGTAACCCACTGCTATGTACCATTCCATGAGGCTGATAAAAGATGCACCGGAGAGTATCTGAGGCCTGCTCAGCAGCATGATCAAATACCCCTGTAAGTGTCAAGGCCCACACCATAGCCAGACCATACTGCATGCAGTAACACCCTACCACAACAAACACATAGGAAATTGCTGGCCAAACAGATTTAGCAAGCATTACAAGCTGTGAATGTAAATGGAAAATAGGAAAGCCATAGCAACACATTACAGGAAAGACACCTAGCAGGCATACGAGTGAATGTAAAGGCCAAATATTGAAGCCATAGCAACAGATTGCAAGAGCCACTGCTATATACCAGTTACACCACACTCCCCACAGGAAAGCACACACACCCATATACACAGTATTACTAGTCGTAGGTGTAAGTTTACATACACATGGAGAACAGGACACTGGAGGAAGGAATACTCAGCTTACAGAACAACATGCATTGCAGTGTCTACAACACAGCCTGAAATATGAGAGACATACCAACCCTGACACTCACAGAACAGTGTCCACAGCAAACCAGCATGGTCCCCACCCTGATAATCTGAAAGGGCTACGCCTACCTAACAGACCTTTTTATAGCACAGTCCTGTAATCACAGTGAGAACTGCAATCACTACACAACAGGCTGCATGCAATTAGTAAATGCTGGCTAACAATTGGTGCAGAGGCCATCACATGGACATGTGCAGATACCTACAAACGCATCCTGTACTCCCAGTCCACACATGCAATACTGTCATTGCACCTGCTGGAGGTAGAGAGAGAGAGGGAGAGAGAAAAAAAAGAAAAAAGAAAGAAAGACAGAAAGAAAGAAAGAAAGAAAGAAAGAAAGAAAGAAAGAAAGAATGAAAGAAAGAAAGAGAAAGAAAAAAAACCCTGAAACAACAAAGCAAAGAGGCTGACAGCAGGCCAAGCAACTGCAAGCCTACACAAACAGCTGCATCAAACACAGGTAATGTAAAGTACTACTATAATACTCTACATACTGTGAACCCTCCAGATGTGTTATTGGTCTGTATCTATGTATATGAAGATGTGCATAGGGACGGGGACATACTGAAACTGTCAATGAAGGCTCCACATACATATGTATGTGACGGTAGCTATGTGCACATAGCAATGTAGGTTGTAGTGCAATGTACAAGTAGGTTGTACAGTAATGGGTGTTCAGCAGTACGTTACTGTGTGTATACATATGTGGAACTAAAAAGGAGTATATATATATATATATATATATATATATATATATATATATATATATATATATATATATATATATATAAAACATGTGTATATGTATGTATATCGAGATATGTATGTATATATATATATATATATATATATATATATATATATATATATATATATATATATATATATATATATATATATATATATATATATATATATATATATATATATATATATATATATATATATATATAATATGCATATGTGTATACATAGATAGAGAGGGATGTAGAAATACATAGACATATATAGTTTCACAGTGTCATAGTTTAGTACTAGGCTATCTGCAGACAGTGTATAGAATAGATTTAGAAACTTGCGCCTCTGTATAGTACTGACACAGTGAAGACCCCCCTACATTATAGCATTAGTTTACTGTGCCTTTGTCTAGTAGTGACACAGAGAAGATCCCAGCTGTAAACCTATGATCTCCCATCCACTTGTCAAGAATGCACATGAAGAGTGTCAGTGAGGGTCACTGCCTAACATGAACTGGGATCCTGTTCCACAGTATGGGAAGCCTCTTAGTGATGGATCTGTCCCTACAGTATGTCCTATTCATATGTGTGCTGAGGTTTAAATCCATAGCTGTCGTGCTTCTGATGGATTTGGATTGTATGAGGTGGAACATGTTCATCACTACCAGATTGGACATGGCCTACTACATCAGGCACAGATCACCCCTACGTAGGCAGTATGCTATGGAATAGAGCATGAGTTACGTTAGTCTGGCAGCATATGACAGTTGTTGCAGACCCTGATCCTCCTGGTGATGTACTCATGGGGTCCCCCTAGCTGTCGCAAGTACCAGGTGAGGTACATATCAAACAGGGCATAGTACACAGTCATGGGCCTGATAACGGAGGAGTATAGGGGTACAATGACCCCTTTTGATGTGGTTGTGAATCCCTTCATGATAAGGTGGGCAAGGTAGGAAGTCCATCCAACCACTTTGGCAATGTGGGTGTCAAATGAGAGGTTAGCTTTGCACAGTGTCACCAGGTCTCCGGTTACTTTGTCTGTACTCAGTGGGTTATTGTCTATGTGGTAATATGTAGGTACCTTGTCCATCCAAAAGGGTATGAGTATACATTACATGGCATGCAGTGTCAGGCCATGACTCCGGCACCAGTTGTTGGTGTCTGTGAGGCCTGTAAGTAGGATTTATGTGTCAGCAGGTGTATTGCCTATGGCGCCCAGTATGCAGTCATCTTTGAATATTGTCAGCCACTACCCTCCCATGTCTGCTTCCACATCTGAGAATGATATGCCGAACATGAGCAGTCCCAGGACAGAGCCCTGTGGGACACCACATGTGACTGGCTCTGAGTCTGACATGGCACCAGTGAGGTTGACTATAGGGTTTCTATCCGTTAGCATATGGATTTACATTTCAGCTGTTGATCATGTCTATGATGGGAGAGTGCGGTATTGTGTTGAATGCCATAGGCATGTCCAGGTAGGCTGTATGGACCGCTGTGCCCTCAGCAATGGCTCTAGTGACTGATTTGGAAAGGTCAACCAGGTTCATAAGGCAGAATCTCCCTCTACAAAGCCAAACCGGGTGGGATCAAGTGTCTAAGTCCCCAATGTCTCTGTGTATGGGTACCATAATGATCCTTTCCATAGTGTTGCAGACCAGGCTGGTTAAGCTTATGGGGCGGTAGTTACCAGGGTCTGTAGAGGTGCCTCCTGTGTGGAGAGGGATTACTGTTACTGTATGCCAGTGTCCAGGTACATATGCTGTAGTAAGGCTACGGCTGAATAGCATGTAATGTGCATGTGTAGCTCCTCTTGCAGTTCACGTAGCATGCAACCTGCAATACCGTTGGGTCCCATTGATGCTGTGTTTACAGCTCCACTGAGGGTGGTTCCCAGCTGGACATCTGAGATGACAGGGAGGTTACAGTCAGCTGGGATAAGTAATTCCACATGTGTGGGTGAGGGAGGGGAGAAACCTGCACTGAACCTGTCTGCCAGACTGTTGGCATTATCTGTGTGTTCAGTGTAGCGTATGTCACTGTGAACTAACTGTGAACACAACTGAGGGTTCCCACCCAGGTGTGTAACATAGCAGAGGAAGTCCTTGTGGTTATCTGTAGTGACCATAGCGATGTCCCTCTCATTGTTGGCCTTGCATGTTTGTACGACAAAACGTATCTTTCTACTAATGCTGATCAGAGATGCCATAGCTCTATGGAAGTATGCTCTGCTGTGCAGTAGCTACCTACTGTTGTTATACAATTTGTTCAATGCTAGGGTCCACCAGACAGGACGCCTACCCTTGGTGGAGAGGGTCATGGTTTCATTTGTGATTGCATGATCCATGCATTCTTGGAGATGTCTGTAGAAGTATATGTGAAGGTGTCTGAATTGTGGGAAGTGGATTACACTGGCCCAGTGGGCATTAAGGATACCAACTCAGTTATAAGATGTGTAAAGTTGGCATGTGAGAGGTTTCCCACTGTAGTCTTCTGCGTTGTGGGGGAGGTGGGATATGTATATCCAGGGGGATTAGTCTGTGGTCAGATGTGACTAGTGAGGGGTATACTTCCAGTGTTTAGCACATTGTCCCCATGTTTGTGATGATCAGGTCTAGTATATTATCTCCTGTTGTGGGAGAGGTGACCAGCTGTTCCATTGCATTTGACATAGTGAATTCCGGGAACCTTTGGGCTATTGTGTTTGGGGTAGAATAGTGCACCCAGTGTATGTTAGGGTAGTCGCAGTATCCCAATATGATGGTGTGTGGTGGGACATTCATATCCTCCAATGTCTACAGGAAGGATGACTGTGGTCCCTGAGATTGGGAGGGTGGACTGTAACATGCTATCGGTTGTATAGCAGGTTTGCCTACGGTCATCTGCACCTGGATGGTCTGTGATGCTTCATGTGTTGCCACTAACCTGGAGGTGTGTGTGTCCTCCATGAATATGGACACACACCCTCCCTTTTTGTTTTGGCCCGAGTCCTGGGGCCAAAACGCATGATACAGGGTATAGCCTGGTACCACTGGTGTGCTCTCAGGAGCCTTGAACCAGGTTCTCACTTACTGCACAGACATCGAGATTGGTAGAATATGTACGTACAGATATATGTAATACACACATACATATATAGATATCTGTAGAGATTTATACATATACAGATAGCTCTGACTGACAACAGATATGTCTGTATATGACTATCTCTCACTCTGTCCCACCCCTCACACTCACACTCACCCTGTGTCTCTCTCTCTCACTCACTCCCCCTCTCTCCCCACATCAATATGTATATATCTACATCTATATATACATATTATATATACATATATACAAACAGATATATATCCATATACAGATATAAATATATCAATATACATATATATATATATATATATATATATATATATATATATATATATATACATATATAGACTGTGTGAGGCACATGTGTGCAGATGTCTTGCAACAGGTGCCTGGTGTCACAGGCATGGAGTGAACACCAGTGTGGATACTGGAGTACCATACCCCATTCAAAAACACTGACACCAGTAACCACCACATATGTACATGCCTGCCCACCACTGCATGTGTCGGGGGGAGCAGGGTCAACAAGTGTACAATAGACTTCACATTGATATACACAGTGGCACACTAGTCCTGTAATACCTGTACATGGAATGTGTCAGCGGATATGGTGTGTCAGCTATGGACATGTAGGTCACTGTACCCCTCCACACCCCACAATGTCCTACATGGTATGTACCACCCATGACAGCTACAGATATGGAGAAGGACACAGACATATGCAAGTAACTGTGTCAATGCACTCAAACACCACAGAGCACACACAGACTACCTACATAGAGGTTACCACTGCTGGATATACATAGTTCGGTCACACCCATGACAGTTGTCTACCAATCATGGTAACACCTCCAACATCCACAACACAAATTATCTATGTCTGTCATCCTTGTCACTGCAGTATAGAGCACATGGTGGAGGTACGGGACCCTACCCACAGATATGACATACCCTGTAGTAGACCACACATAATTAAGAAGCAAGGCTCCCCATGAGTAGATGTCAGACATACCCCTGCTGAATGTAATGCTGATAGGTAATATGCCATATGAGTCACCCTGTTTAACTGTTTGTAAGGAGCAGGTACGATCATAACACGTGTCACAAGGGGCAGGGTAGCATAACAGTATGCTGCTGTAGGCCCAGGGCCAAAAGCACACTACCTACCTAGGACACAATGCACACCCATGAACACATTGCAAATGGAATATGTGAGGTGGAATGAATGTGCTAGTGTCTGGGTGAATGTTGTGTACTGGTGTGATTGCTCACCATGACTGTATGTCTGTCATGGTAGTGTGTGTCCTTGGTGTGAGGCCAGAGACAGGTGTGTGAGGTATTGCGATCAACACATACTACTATGTTGTGCTGTGTTACCCTGTATATCACTGTGGTGTAGGTAGGGTTATGGCAAGTAAGAGTAGTGTGCATTACCAGTGAAATATGTAACATGCATTGTGTGCAGTGCATGGACTGATAATGTTCCCCATACAGTACCTTGATACAAACCCCCAGTGTAAGGTTGTGTGTTGTACCTGAAACAGTGTGTTGACTGCTGCAGTATACTAGTCTGTTGTATGGAGTGTGCCATGTACTGTTGCACAGTTGTCGGATGAGCACTGATATCTGGTCATGTACATGTGTATCCCCCAATAGACAGACAGATGCTATATTTGGTGCCTAAGTTATATCACTGCAGTCAAGTATTATGTGTATTATGTGTGCTATAGTTTGCTGACCGATATTGCTGGCATATTTTCCTTCTCCTTTTCAGGGCCATGGTTCACCTGCGGAACCCAGTCTACTCCGCTGCAGAGGAGGAGGAGATACACCAGAGCCTGGTGCAGGATTTCGCTGTACTCTTTTCCCGCACCAGCCAGAACCAGCAGGCGAGGGCTGCACTGTGGCAAGACCTGGTCCATCGGGTAAATGACATAGGCACACATAACCGGACATATGAGCAAGTACACCATCACTGCAGTGATTTAATTAGAAATGTTCGTCAGCGTGCGTTGGATATCCACAGGCAGCAGCTTGCCACAGGTGGTGGGGTGGCTAGACATCCCCCCTCACCAGACTGGAAGGACTACTCCTGAGTGTTGTGGCTCCAGCACAGCAGCAACAACAACAGCATACATGTGTAATGATGCCACACAGCAGCAGGACACAGAGCATGCAGGTAACATGCCATGTGTATAGTTGACCATTCTGTACACTGTTAGGTCATGCATGTGTGAGGTGTGTCCTCGTTTTGTAGCTGTAATCTTGGTAATTAATGTGCATTAGTGATAACCTCATTATCTGCAGTACACCTGTGGAAGCTAACTGCTGCACTACTGAACTGTATCATGCCCACAGTATCAATGGCACAGTTGTGCCCACTGACGATAAATGTCTCTTTTCCGCAGGTCCCTCTGGTGTAACAGCAAGGCAGCCTATCCATGCTGGTGAGTGTGTAATACCATTACCTTCAATACTCTGTATACTAATAGTAATAATAGGCTGAAGTAGTAGTGCTATGTGTTTGATTGCAGGTGTGTTTGTGTCTGTGGGTTGATTTCTCATATACTGAGGTGTGTGCATGTGTGCATGTGTGCATGTGCGCATGTGCGCATGTGTGCATGTGCGCATGTGTGCATGTGTGCATGTGTGCATCAGTGGTGGCATTGTGTACACATTGTAAACTGTGTTTCCTGTCTTACTCCCACAGGTTCTGATGCTGCTCTGGTGTCGTGCAGCAGGGAACCTGAATCAGCTGCTGTGGATAGTGATAAAGATGATACCTGTGTAATGGCACAGGTAGGTGTGCCAGGGTCCATCATTGGTCAGCCAATTGACACTACACAGCTGTCGATCCCATCAATGTGCACAGTCATCCTGCCAATACATCCTTTGTCACCAATGTCCCTAGGTGATGGACAGGATACAGTGGGCATTAACCAGGGTAATGTGGTACCGGTGGCACATGCATCCCCACACTGCAGCCATGGCCAGGGCCCTGACATGGTACCACACAGGCAGACTTCCATGGGTTCTTGTGGGAGCATCCGTGGGTGTACCGCCCCTGTCAGACGTGCCCACAGAGGTCTTTCAACCCCAGCTATGTTTCAGGCTGTAATGCAGGCACAGTCACGTATGGAACAGTACACCAGACATGGTATGAGGGAGATGAGAGCATGTTGCACAGCCATGAGTGACAGTATGCATGATGTTGCGGCTGCCATCCGCAACTTCACCGTGGTCATTGACAGATGTTGGGGGGATACATTAGATCTGTTCCACAACTATATGTCCATGAGCCAGGGCAATGGTGGACGGTTGAGGCATCGACGTGGCCGTATGCCAGCAACAGCAGCAGCTGGCAGCCGTCGCGGATGACAACAGGGCCACGGCCACTCACATAGTGCCAGCAGCAGCCCCAGCAATGCTGGGTCTGTGCTGTCATCGGACTGCCCCAGGAGACCACATGCACGTGGCGCTGGACAGTCCCAACAGGGACCTGTCTCCAGTCAACAAACACCTGCTTCTGATGACAGTACCCAGTCTGGCTTAGTATCTGATACGGTCCATAGCACCCCTGCCAGGCACAGGTACCGTGTCCGTGGCCACAGACAGTGATCTGTATGACCTGGCAGGTACAGTCTGTGGCTGTCCACAAACACCTGTATACAGCAGCCATAAGGTGGGACTGTGTGCATTCATACACACATGCAAAGTGATAACACCTAGGGCTACCGCATACACACACACACTGCATCAACATTGCCCCATCTTGTACTGCTGTCCCTCACCAACATACACACACAGACATGTCAATTGGTTGTATCAGTGGCAGACTCAGGCATACCAGGTACACACCCTGTGCATATGATGAAACTGTGCCACCTCCTGCAATTTGTAAAATTGGTGCAGGAACAGGTTAACATGGTGCTGATGCACAGGGTGACTACATAGAGTCAATTGTAATAGTATGATGTTGACAACAGTACAGTGTAATGATAGCATTGTGGGTATATACCAGCATGCCTGATGCAGTTACAGTATGAATGTCATTGTATTGTTTTGTACACCCATAGTAATTACCACAGTGTTCTGTCTGCACATCTTTGCATACTGGTGATGAGGCTGTGAAGGGATGGCGACCTACATAGGTAGCACAGGGGATACAACAATGTACATATTGATACTCAATGATGGCCATGTCAACTGCGAGTTGCATGCTGTCCACACACGACTCTGCAATGCAGATGTTCCAGGATGTTGATGTCTGTGCAGTACTACACAACAGGTTCAAGGCTCACAAGAGCACACTAGCACTGCAAGGTCACACCTTATACCATGCATAACAGCACCAAAACACAGAACTAACTATGACAGGAGGGAGAGTGTCCATACATGTCAAGGATACTGTGGTTCCAGGACAGGTAGCATACATCATACTAAGTCTGGAACTGCTGAGTGAGGGCTCAGTGTCTGTTATTTGACATGTGTATTATTACAGGTATGAGCACTTGGGTATCAGGCCAGTTATTCAACATAACGAAGGTACGTGGTCTATACACTTGTGGGGGGTGCGGCTGGACCCAGCCCGTTTGACCTGGGAATGTCTGGGTACTGGCTTAGAGTGCCTGCATATATGCACTGTTACATACTGGAAGTCGTACACCTTGTTTGTTGTAGCATAGTCTACTTACAGGCCTGCTGACTGTAGCTTTGTTTGTATGCATGTAAAATCGCGAAGTGAAGAAAACCAGTAAACAGCAAACAAAAAGGCTCGGACTCCTTGCTCCAGCAAGTGGTGAGGTGAAGTTTGAAGTTCAAATCCAATGAAAAGCGAAGCAAGTAACTTAACGCAAAAAATTTATTAATATAGCGTTTTCGCCATGTGCACTGACACAGCTTCTTCAGAGTAAAAAACAACTACTATTCGCTCTAAGTCAGTTTTTAAATCAATTGGAAGAGGAAGTGATGTCAAAACCAATGGAACTAATATGAATACATTAAAAATCAAAACAATTTTATGCCACAGTTTAAACACATCAGTAAAGTGGTTAAAAACAACATTTTAAAATCCTATAAATATAAATTAAAAAAGCATATGTACATATACCCTAAGAAAGTACTATAAAAAGTATATGTATATGTATATTTCTAAAGAGTAAGAAAACCTCATATTCTTAGGAAAATAAATACTCTAAGAAAACAATAAAGTAATAATCAAATACAATGTAGAACAACTAGAGACTGTGTAAATATCTACGAAAGCGTATGCAAGGATTATTATACAAACTAGAAACTCATAAAAGGAGTATACAATATGAGTCAAAAATTGATAAATAAGCACCTTAAATGGAAACATTACAGCAATAAAATTTATTATCTTAGGTAACTTCTCAGTTTTAAAACTGAGGAGATATTACAATTATCATTTAATGCTGGATAATTGAATGCGTCTGTTCTGAGTTGCCACTCAAGTTCACAAAGTTCAAGGAATAGTGGAGTAGGACCCCCCCTAATGTTACCCTGTATTTGATCTATTGCCATAAAAGAGAAGCTGTGGCCCGGTTGGTTAATTATGTGCCTAGCCAGTGCGTTGTTGTCGTTTTTATTCTTGATCGCATATAGGTGTTCGTACATGCGGTCACGAAGTCTACGATCGGTTTTACCGATGTAGAAAGACGGGCAGCAATCGCAGAAGGCCACATAGACAATAGATTTACTTTCACAGTTTAATGGGGATCTGATAGTGTATTTTTTGTTACGTATGTTGAACGTCTGTCCTGATCTGACTTTGTGACATCTATTACAGAAGCCGCATGGAAATAGCGTCTTAGGGTATATGTACATATGCTTTTTTAATTTTTTGCCTTTTTGTTTGCTGTTTATTTGTTTGTATGCATGTTTGCCTGTTATGTTCCTGAAACACTGATTCCACCTGCAGTGCAGATATACAGTGCCTCTGTGGATCCCTAGTGACATCTGTGTTGCTTACTGTACTGATGTCCGTGTGTCACTTGACAGAATGTCACTGTTTGTCCTGTTTGCATGTAGCTTGCCTGTAACACATTGCATATGGCTTACCTCACATTTGCTCAAGACAGCATTCATATATGCCAGCACTAACAAATCAGGAGCACTACACCCTCACATAGTCACCTTGAGTACCTTGTTCCCCATTGGCCCTATGTGTCGTTACTTAGTATGGCAGTCACAATGCTATGGTAGCATGTGCAAAGGTCACCTGTCAATCTACTCTCAGGTCCAGTTGGTGAATCTGTGAGTCATGTGGCAATGTTACAGCTGCCTCATGTACACAGACAACCCTCTCCCCTTCCCATACACGTACAACACATGTGAGAGATGCAACCACATAGCCAAACTGGGGGCTAAGCTCTGTTTACACAGCACTGGCATTCCCTGTCAGGTGGGGTGGGATACTACAGTGAATACAGTACCAGTCTCCCATAGACCTGCCATGACCACAATCCAAACACAGAAACACACAGGTACATTATTGGGCTCTCAGAATAGCATCCTGCCTGAGCAGCTGACACCTGCAAAGCAGACACACAAGCAAACGTTATGCCACAGCAGAGCACATGCAACACATAGCTCACAAAGCCTGTGTGCCAAACAGTCTCAGGCCATACGGCTAGACAACATACCTGCTACAGTTGTATGAGGTACCTGTATCGTCACATACACAGTGGTCCTGCTCTCAGGCTGAAAAAGGTGACAGTCACGCTGAGCTGCCCGTCGGGCACTATGATCCACCACATAACACAAGCAAAGCAGTCACTCCAAGGCATGTAGACGTATGACTCAGTCATTGTCTGTGCCAGTGTGTATGACCTCTGACGCACCTCCCTGGACTACATGTTTGGGGACATAGAGGGGCTCTCTGAGCTTGTGGCAGAGGTTGGTATGACCCTGGCCTTGAGTAGCATCTCACCCTCACCATGAATGCTGCCACAATATGTAGACAGAATCATCAGTTTCTGCAATTAACGTATCTTTCAGTGGCATCCAAAGGGGATCCAATGCCTGTCAGTGTGGGATTAAATGCTGGACATGTCACATTGCTTTGCTTGGGACAGCTTGCACCTGTCACCCATGGGCTGGTGTATATTGGCAGAGGCTGTTGCTACACACATAGTGCCTTTGTATGCAAGGCTGACATTACATAGCCACCTACACAGGTATCACATGGGATGGGACACTAATAGCAATGCTACTCAACAGCAGCAGTGTAAACCTCAAGGTGCATGCAGTGGAAACAGTCCTTAGCATGGGGTACAGCAATATCCATGCAGTAACAGACTCCTGGTACAAGGCTCCCAGGTGCACACCATCAGTGCTAGGTCATTCCTGATACCATGCTTGTCATCCCCTACACATGCACCAACCCAGAACAGAGGGGTTGTATCCAAAAGCACCTTGGATACACACACACCCAGGTTGGTGGCACTGCACAAAGCGTCAGAGCCTCTCCATGTGCAACACACAGTGGTTTAGACTGCCTTCAGGTTCATAGCCTGGCACACACCACACTCCCATACCCAGGAAACCCACTTGGCCTTTCTGACAATACTGGGAATATGACAGTCTCTACACACACCATTATATGGTTGTACTATGACTACCCAAACATACAGTGTGAGCATTATTCTAGCTGCAAGACCCTATCTGAAGGGTTCTTATCATTCATTCCCTGCATTGCTATGGAACAACTTGTTACCACTCCCACAAGTGGTGACAACATGCTGCACCTGTTCATCACCAACATGTGGACTATATGCTCCAGACCAATCATGTATCCCTCACTGGTGGGATGACACCATCTACAACCCACACTGTATAGTCACATACCACATGCAGCCCCTGCACAGAACACCACAGTCATACAGTTGTCTGATGCATATTCCATGTATTCACATGAGACAGGCTTCGGACATGGGAACTCTTGCAGTTCACAGGTACATATGTGTAGGTGGCACACACATACATCATGTGTGCATTGACATTACTGATATAATGTATGTCGTGCAATATTGGGAACAACACCCCACACATATGGACAAACTGTGTGACAAAAATACACATAGCATTTGTAGGATACAAACCCCTACCTAACTATGTTAGATCACTTGTGAGAGTCACAGTAGCAGAGTGTACTATTTGCATTACTGGGAGGATTTCTTTCTCCTGCTGTACTTATAGGGTGCTGACATCATCAGTGTTTAGACAGTGGAATATGCAGCATGTGTTGTGTAGTAATAGTTGCCAAAAGGGGCATTTCTCATACACATGGAATTACACACACTACTCTCCCACACATAGTCACACACACACACTGGGCACTTGCAGAATTCAAACCCCTACCTAATTATGTTATGATTCTTGTGAGAGACGCATTAGCAGAGCACGCTATTTGCATTACTGGGGGGATTGCTTTTTCCTGCTGTACTTATAGGGTGCTGACATCATCAGTGTTTAGACAGTGGAATATGCAGCATGTGTTGTGTAGTAATAGTTGCCAAAAGGGACATTTCTCATACACATGGAATTGCACACACTACTCCCCCACACACTGGGCACTTGCAGGATTCAAACCCCTACCTAACTATGTTATGACTCTTGTGAGAGACGCATTAGTAGAGCTTGCTATTTGCATTACTGGGGGGATTGCTTTTTCCTGCTGTACTTATAGGGTGCTGATATCATCAGTGTTTAAACAGTGGAATATGCAGCATGTGTTGTGTAGTAATAGTTGCTAAAGGGGACATTTCTCGTACACATGGAATTGCACACACTACTCCCCCACACACAGTCACACACACACTGAGCACTTGTAAGATTCAAACCCCTACCTAATTATGTTATGACACTTGTGAGAGATGCATTAGCAGAGCACGCTATTTGCATTACTGGGGGGATTGCTTTCTCCTGCTGTACTTATAGGGTGCTGACGTCATCAGTGTTTAGACAGTGGAATATGCATCATGTGTTGTGTAGTAATAGTTGCCAAAAGGGACATTTCCCATACACATGGAATTGCACACACTACTCCCCCACACACAGAGCACTTGCAGGATTCAACCCCCTACCTAACTATGTTATGACACTTGTTAGAGACGCAGTAGTGGAGCGCGCTATTCACATTACTGGGTATATTTCTGCTCCTGACATATGTATAGTGTGCTGACATCATTATGGATGAAGAGGTATGTACATCTGTGACTATCAATCAGTACAGAGGAGAGCATATCTATGCATTAACTTTGCACAGGCACAGTGGCCTACTGTACTGTGGAGGCAGACACCAAATACACGGTGGATAGCCTTCTGTATTTTCTAGGGACAACAGTCAGGTATTGCACTCTACGGCCATATGTTTACCTGTCAGATGCAAGTATCTGTTGCTCATATACTGTTTGTTGGTCTTTATTGCCATAGCCTTCCCTATCTCTATAAACAATGTGTGTACTGTGGGAGATGTTTGCATTTGAGTGGGATCCAGTACTTTACTTATGTCTCTGTTGTAACTTCACTGTGTGCACTGGGCAGATGTCTGTATTGTGGGAGGTTCCTGTGTTAACACATAGAAATGCCAGATATGTGTGTGTAACTGCTGAACTGTGACATGGCCTAAGTGTGTGAGCATGCCCAGTTCGCAGTTTGTATGGCTTCTTGACTGTTACATCTCATTTATCTAAGTGTGCAAGCATGCCCAGTGTGACCTTTCCTTATGTTGGGATCTGTGGACCACCACATTTCTGTTTGTGTGTGGACGCCATCTATATATCACATGTACAGTTGAGTGTTGGACATCAGGTTGTGTTCTTACTGCCCAACTGCTGTGTGTCTGAACCTAACAGGCATTATGCTGTGCCTGCAGGGTCGCCATGGGATAGTTTGCATACAGTTGTCATCATCCTTTCCTGCTGACCAAACAGTTGTATTGTTGTATAGTGTACTGGTGCAGAACTTTCACTGTGGTGGACAGTATAATCGGTTTCAGTCCTATCACTGCTTGTAATGTTTATAGTGAGCACACCAGACTGGTTGAGGGCCAGTTGTGCAGACATGACCATGTTGCATTTTGTTCAGATATGGATAGCTTAGAACATGATTGTCCGACATTGTTAATGTATTCCACAACTTGTGTGGACAGTGACAAACAATGGCCATGTGCCCTAGTCCATTTGTAATGCTAGTCAGAGAGTGTTTGTCCTTCAACATGCATTTACTGGTGTCTGCCATGACATATGTCACGGTTAGTGTGCTGTGCCTCTGTCTACCCATGACATACAGGTGATATCCAGGGTACACCTACCATCTCCCAACCAGTCATCATGATTCCTCTGGATGACAGTCACTGAGGGACTCCCTGGATATCCTGTAGTGGGAGTTTAGTCATGAGTGGAGTGAGCTTCTGGGTTATGGACCAATCAGTACAGCATGTCCTGTTTATGTCTGTGCTGGGGTTCAGGCCTGCCAGCTGCATAGGTCACCAGCATTCAGTGTTTACATGGTGCCAAATGTCCATTGATACCAGGTTGATCATGGCTCTATACATCAGGCAGAGTTCACCTCCAGCCAGGCAGTATGGTACTGTGTGGAGCTGCAGTTTCTTTACTCAGGCGACACATGGCATCTGTTACAGCTCTGCGATCCTCCTGCTGGGGTAGTTGTGTGGTCTTTCCAGTTGCTGCAGGTGTCTGCTACGGTACATCCCTGAAGGGCCATTGTACACACTTGTGAGGCTGCTGATGGATGAGTGGAGAGGCACATTGACCTACCCTAACCAAGCTGTGCTGACCTTCATGATTAGGTGGGTATATGGTATGTTTCTGTAACCACTACAGACACATGGTTGTCACATGCAGGATATTTATCACCTTGTGTCCCCAGGTCTCTTATTGCTCCTGATGTACTTACTGGGTTAACACCTATGTGGTAATTTCTGGCCATGTACTGTGTTTCTACAGGGGTTGACTATACACTATTCTGCATTTAGCTTGTTGACATGGCTGTGGCACCACTTGTGTGTTTATGTGTGTGCCTTTTGTAGGTTGCTTGTGTCAGCTGGATGGTCCGATATGGTGTCCAGTTTGTAGTCCTCTGCAAACCTGTTCAGACAGAGTCCTTCCATGTTGGCCTGTACCTATGTGACATATATAGCATACAAGAGAGGTCCGAGGACCATGCCTTGTGGGATGCCAGTTGTACCTGGTTTGCAGTCTGCCATGGCTACAACATGTCTGTCAGGTCAGTTCTGTCCTTGAGCTGGTTTGCAACCCATCTACTTGCATAGTGGTTTATAGTTAGGCTGGTGAGCTTATCTGTACCGCCAAGTAGGGTATTGTATGGAAGGGTTTAGCAAGGTCCAGATAGGCTGTGTGATCAACATTCCACACATCACTGGGCTTGGTGCATGTTTCACGAGTCAGACATGTGTACGGGACAGGATCTGCCCTATGACAGCCACACTAGGTAGGGTCCAATGTCTGTAGGTACCCAATCTCGTTATCCATGGGCTCCATGATCATCCTCTCCATTACTTTGCCAACCTTGATAGTCGGGGTTGAGGGGTGATAGTTTGCAGTATCCATTCAGGCACCCCCTTTGTGGTGTGGGACCACTGTTGCTGTACACCGCTCTTTGGGTACATATCATGTGGTAGGACTGATAGTGCACAGTAATGATATTTGCTGTTCCATTCTTCTTACAGTACTTGTTGGACACAACCCAGGACACCATCTGGTACCATTGATGCTGTGTGCTGTGCTTTGTGGATGCTGGCTGTTACCTCAGCATCTGCAATGTCGGGGGGCCAGCACTCTCCTGGGATAGATATTTGGCAGTTAGGTGCTGGTGGAGAGGTTGGAATGAATCTGTTTCGTAGGCTGTTGGCAATGTGTGTGGGTTTGGTATATTGTTTGTGATATTAGAGTGCTGCAGAGCATATCTGTGGATTATCACCATGGTTCCTACCATCAGGTAGGACAGCTGTGTGATAATCCTTTGTGTCCTGCACAATTTATATCATCATAGGTTCATAGGTTCATACTAGGCTATCTGCCCTGGCCTTGTTTGAGCACAGAAAGACTGTGTGTGGGTCTCAACACCCCTTGCAATGTGCATATTATGCCCACATAGGGTTTACTTTCCTAGATGTGACACAGGGATGGCCCTCAGTATACACCTACTATCTCCCATGCACTTCACCGGATTTCTCTTGTTGAGTTTGTGTGTGGAGCTCAGCCTATCATGGACTGGGATTCTGTTCCAGAGTGTCATGAGCCTCTGGGTTATGGGTCTGTCCCTCCAGCACATCCTATTAATCTATGTGTAGAGGTTCAGATATCTCACTGTGGTGTGTCTGCTGGATTTGGGGTTTCTGCAGTGGAGCATGTCCATTCATTCTGAATTGGACATGGCCTTGTACATCAGGCATACATCACCTCTGACTGTGCAGTATGCTTCTGAATTGGGCTGTGGTTTCTTCAGCCAGGCTGCAGATGTCCAGTGTTTGGACCCTTTATCCTGTTGGTGGGGTACATTTGGGGTCTTTCTGACTGCTGCATGTGTAAGGTAAGGTACATCCAAACTGGGGCATAGTTGTGACGTATGGGCCTGATAAGGGAAGGGTATGGGGGCACAGTGACCTCTGTAGCTCTACATGTGCATCCTTTCATATTAAGGTGGGCAATATAGCAGGTCTTCCTGGCCACCTTGGCAATGTGAGTGTCACATGACAGGTTACCGTCCACTTGAGGTCCATGATTACTTCTTCCATACATAATGGATTGCCACCTATGTCATACTTTGTGTGTGCCTTGTTTGGTATTTGTTGGGACATTCATACTCTGAAGTGTCTTCAGGAAGGCTGGCTGGGGTACCTGGGTTTGTGAGTGGGGTCTGTAGCAGGCTTCAAACAGGTACACAGTTTGAAACAGTGCTACTTGCCCGTGGATAGTCCATGCTGCTTCTTGCTGTGGTACCAACCTGGGGGTGTGTTTATTCTTGATAATTACTGGTAGCCACACTCCTATTGTCGTGTGTTCCATGTTTTGGAGCTGTAGAGCATGGTATGAGGCATAACCTGGTAGTATTAGGGTGCTCTTCTGGGCCTTGCCCAGGTTTCTGTTACAGAACACATATTACCATTCTCCATGCTGTGGTGGGTTTGGTCTGAATGCACCTTGCAGGTTAGACTTCTGGCATTGGGTAGCATTACATCCAGGTTATTATCCCTTGTGCTACCTATGTTGGTGGGTTTGTGTTTCCAAACGTACCTATTCCAGGCACAGTGGGGGTGACAGCATCCTTTGCCAGTATCTACACAGCCAGGTATGCTGGGTGCATGCCATCCCTAGCAGGTGGGGCATCATGTCTTGCTCGGCATGTCAGCCCAGGCTGTCAGCCATGTGTTCCCCCTTGCTAACAGCAATATCTCAGCCAATTATTGTACTTGATCTTGTTGTCTTCATAGTGTGGCATCATGCTTGGTGAGGGTTAGATGTTAGGTTGGGTCTTCCTGTTTGCATATACTAGATGGTGTTACATTGCTTAACACATGGCAATCATGCCTCAGGTGGTGCTGCAGGGCTGCCTCTGTCGGATGCACATACTACACTCCCTGAACATGTTTGAGAGCAGGTTATGTCATGTTAGGCATCCCTGTTACTATATGAGTGAGTCAGAGAGGGGTATCATTCCCAGGGTTCCTACTGAGCCAGTGTATGTGCTATGCGTTGCCTCTTTGCCAAGGCCAGGGCATACTGGGCACACCTCCTTCTGCCTACTGGGGCAGGCTCAGGTTGTTCCTCCTCCGAGTCATGCTCTGCCTGTGATGGCCTTGGCACTGGTGGGGGGCTGTTTGTCCCAGCCCTATGCTGGTCATGCTGCATCTGTTTTCGCAGGATCATATTATGTAGCATAGCACATACCATGATGATTTGGGTACATGTAGTTGGTGAGTACTGCAAGGCTCCACCAGATGTGTCCAGGCACCGGAACTGTGACTTGAGCAGCCCAAACACATGCTCTATTACATTACGTGTTTGTGTGTGTGTGCCTCATTATGGCGTTCCTGTTCAGGTATGTGTGCATTTCTGATGGGTGTCATCAGCCACGGCTCCAGTGCATAACCTGCATCCCCCACTAGGTGACCATGTGGGATGTCCCCATTGGTAAATGTCTGGTACAGCTGCGTCAAATGCCAGATATGGGAATCATGGTAGCTCCCAGGGCAACCAGCACACACATTCATTATTATGCCCTGGGCATCACACATGACCTGGCAGTTGATGGAGGGGAAGCCCTTGTGGTTAATGTAGGCCCTACCCCACTCACCGGCTAGTGCTTTGATTCGTTTGTGCGTGCAGTCTATTGCACTCACTACCTCAGGGTATTCCGCTATTTGCTGGAAGAGATGCATATTGCTGGCCAATACCTCACGGGCCTTGGGGAAATATACAATATCACCGACATGTGCTGACATGGCATCCAGGAACTGGTGCAGTACCCTGGAGGCTGATGCCTGTGATATCCCCATCATATCACCAGTTGGTCTCTGGAAGGTACCTGTTGCTAGTATTCTTAGGCCAACACATACCTTGGTCTCCACTGGGATGGGTTCCCCTCTGTTGGTTCTGTGTGTGAGGCGTGGACTGCACAGCTCAACAATTTGCTGCAGGAGGTCTCTGTCCACTCTATAGCACTCCACTATCTCCAGCTCATGTTACCCCTGGTAGGTGACCCTGGGCCTGTACACTCTTCTCCATCTCCTCACTGTGGGTTGTCTGGCAGCATTTCCATTGTCACCACCCTCAGCAAGTCTCCTATGTCTCCTTATGACAGCTATGGCAGCCCCTAGCATGTTTGGTTTGAGTGCAGCTTTTTCAGTTTTCACTTCTACTAGCTTACTCCTGTCTTGCAGTGTCTCTTGAGAGAAACATACTGCAATGCTGTTTGCAGTGTTTTAAGTGCTGGGCTGGGCTTGTATTCGGCCTGTGTAATTGCCTGCTTCTAATTGTTATCACCTGCTACCTCTATAGGTATTCCCTGCTAGTTTCCTACTATTTCTTCTGCTTCCTTTTCCTCTCTGTTTCCTCAGGGGGAGCAGCGCGCATACCAGCGAAAACACGCTCACAGTGGCTACCACGCGCGCACACATGCTTACACGGACTAAAATCTGCTTATTCAGGTTAAAATGCGCGCACACCAGTGCAAACAGGATTACAGATCTTTAAACAGGTTCCTACATGCTTACTCTGCCTTACACGTGCACACTCTGTCCTACTCACGGCTGCCAGCACGCACACGCGCGCATGCACGTACAGCAAGAAACGTTGGTGTTGGCCACAGTGTATACCTTCCATTTCTTGACTTTCCCATGCTTATCTGTTGACACTCCTCTTTTTCCGCTGTGTGATTGATATGTTTCACATACCACTTTGCTCCAATGAGCTTGATTTCTTCCTGACATTCCCCCCTGTGATGTCACCTATCTCCTACTCTGTTACTCCCCCTTATCTAACTCTTACACTACACGGGCTGTGCTCATTTGCTATGTGACAGTGTGATTCACTATCCTACTATTCATTTACATAGGATTGCCTACTAATGCTTAGTTACATGTCTTACACTCAGCTTCCGCCCTTAGCAACCACTAAACGGTGGCCATGTTGTTTTTGGTATGCTAGTCCCAGCATTACAAATCCATGCATTACATAAAACCCACATTTGTGGATTTCAAACCTTCATTTTTCAGTTTTATATAGCGCAGCTCGTTTGTGCGGGGCTGCGCTGCATTTAAACATCGCCAATCTCCGAAAAAAAAAATTATTTTTGTTCATGTTTGCATCGGGTTACCATGCCAATGGCCACATATTTGGCCATTGGCATGCTGACTGCAACATTTGCACACTTTATTTGGAGCTGTCATGGCTCCGTTGTGTTATTTGCAGCAACATACTCAGTTGTCAACTGAGTACATTTCTGCAACTAACACGACTCTTACACGGGCTGGTTTCAGCTTCGTGGATCGCTAATCTACCTCATTTGCATGCCTTTCGGCTGCAAGTGGGGTGATTAGCATATCCACGCCCTGCCCATGTAAGAGTCATTTTAGCTGTCTCTTACATGGGATTTCGGGCTGTTCCTGGATCGTGATGGCTGCATGGAGTCTTACACGGCTCTTAGACTCCGTGCAAGCCATTATGAATCCTGCCCAAAGCTAAAACATGCAGATTTGGCAATTTAAGGGATGAGTTGCTAAAGGACAGACTTGTGTGTGGTATTAAAGATCATGCGTGAGAACGATTTTTCTTCATGATAGTGATTTAAGTTTGAATAAGGCTAATGAAATTTGTCAAATATACAAGCTCACAGAAAAGCACACAAATATGCTTACAGATGGGAGTGGCTCTAGAAGGCACAGTAACAAAACTCATGTTGATAGTATGCAGCACCTAGTTAAAAGAAACAGGCCCAAGCACATGGCAGCAACTGTAGCCTGCAGCACTCACTGGTAAACCCCAGAGCTTTCCAGCAAATTCCAGAGTTCGCAGAGTCTCAGTGAAGTATAAGACTGAGTCAGCAAACTCAAAGCATGGGCCCCCACCTAGTTTCATTGCCAACTGTCGTAATTGGGGTGGAAATCATGAGTGTAAAGGGGAGAAATGTTTAGCTTTTGGTCAGCAATACCACAAATGCAATAAATGGAATAATTTCAAAAGGTTTTGTAAATCAAAAGGCCCACATACTTTCATTAAAAGGGAACATTTTAAGAAGCGAGTCGATCAATTAGAAAGCTGCAATCTTTCTCTTTATGTTGATGGTGTATCAGTGCTTCATGAAAAAGTCAATGCAGTAGACTTAAGGGCAAATAATGAAGTATTTTGTACTGTTTGGATAAATGGAAAACTCATAGAGCTCAAAGATGACACAGGTTCCATGTGCAATGTTATGTCATCAGAAACATTTCCTAGAGTGCGTCATGGTGAAAGGCTTCATTTGGCAAGGTGTGCAAAGCTTGCTGCTTATGGAGGTGAAGAAATTCAAACCGAAGGCTCAGTACTGCTTTCATGTTACTCTGCTGAGAGAAGGTTCAACTTGCTATTTTATGTGGTCAAGAGGCATGTCCAGTCATTATTAGGACTCAGAGACAGTTTGAAAATGGGACTGCTTTCAATTAACAAGGAAGACCACCATGTTAGCTTGAAATACCACTACTCTAATTCTGCCTAGTACATTTTTTTCTACCTATGCTGATCTTTTCAAAGACAAACTAGGGAAGCTTCCAGTTGTGTATTCCATGAAGTTAGACCCAGAGGTCAGTCCGGTTATCAGACCAGTTCAAAAAGTTCCAATAGCCATGCAGGACAGAGTCAAAGCTGAGCTAGATAAAATGGTGCAACAAGGTGTGATTTGTCCAGTTGAAGAACTGAGTTGGTATCTTCCATGGTGGTAGCTCATAAGAAAAGCTCAGATGACATCAGAATATGCAATGATCCATGAGATTTGAACAAAGTGCTAAAAGGACCTCATCATCCAATGCACACAGTCGAAGAAGTCACAGCCTTGATGCCAAATGCCACTGTTTTTTCTGTCTTAGATGCAAACATTTCATTTTGGCAAATTCAGCTTGACAAGAAATCATCACTGCTAATTACTTTCAGTACTCCATTTGGCAGGTACAGATTTCTGAGAATTCCATTTGGGATAAATTCTGCAAGTGAAGTCTTTCAACGTGCAATGGAGCAACTTTTTTTCTGGGTATCCTTGTGCTATTATAGTAGATGACATACTAGTAGGAGGTCATGGTGAAGCTGAGCATGACAGAAACCTCAGAAAAGTTCTGGAAAAGGGGCGTGTCAAGTGAATCTTAAGCTCAATTGACAGAAATGCAAATTCAGGTACAAGAAGTTACTTATGTTGGTCATTAATTTACCAGTTCAGGCTTATGACCAGACCCTTCAAAACAAAGAGCCATTCTTGAGATGCCAGCTCCAAACAATGTTCAAGCCCTGCAACGTTATCTTGGCATGGTTAACTATCTAGGCAAGTTCATTCCAGACTTGAGCCAACTATCAGCACCACTCAGAGAGCTGACATGTAAAGATGTATCCTGGTCTTGGTTAGAGCAGCACCAAAGAGCATTTGATGTCCTGAAACAGAGAATTGCTAGTTCACCAACTCTCTGATATTATGATCTTCACAAGCCAATTACTGTTTCATGTGATGCTTCAAAATTTGGTCTTGGTGCAGTCATTCTACAAGATGATGAACCTGTTGCCTATGCATCGAGAACTCTTACACAAACTGAGGTGCAGTATGCCCAAACTGAGAAAGAGCTTTTGGCAATTGTGTTTGCATGTTCAAAGTTCCATGATTCTGTTTATGGTAGACCTATCCAGATGAAAACAGACCACCAACCTCTAATCACTGTCTTGAGAAAGCCTATGCATTCCGCTCCAGCCAGGCTGCAACATATGATACTGAGATTGCAAAAGTATAATTCCACTCAGGTCTACAAAAAACATACACAGTGGCAGTCCAAGCAAGCACCGTAAAGTCCAGAGGAACTTGATAAAATCCTTATTATACACGAAAAAATGTATTAAATAAAAGTTGTTAGAACTGAAGTTGAAATTCACTTTCTCAGATAAGACCACAACTGAAGTCGGACATGAAACCTTAACGCAATTTATTATTAAAAAAGCAAGTGTTTTCGCTGTGGTCAAAGCCACAGCTTAATCAGAGGCAAAAGTAAAACAAAGCACCAAAGTCAGGTTTTTATAAGGCACACCCTCGCCTTAATTACCAACATAATCACAATGAGGGCGATTGTACAGCAACAATTCCTACAAAATACTGAGTTTTAAAATCCTCTGTTTAGGAGCCTTCAAAAAGATATAAGTTTACTAGGCTTAATAACAGTTAAAAACCATAAAAGCATAAATACATCTATAAACTTGTATGTGTACATACACCATAAAAATATATAGAGTATGTGGAATATAAAAATTAAGTAAAAAATTCCTGGAAAAATCTATGTTAAAGAGTATGTAAAAAGATTCCTAAACAAGACTGTATTAAAAAGCCTTCTATAAAATAGAAGTATTATTCCTAGTTAGTATAGGACTTGAAAATAGGACAAAGTGTATAAAACTACAATTTTCTGTCCGAAAAATAATAAAATAATAAAATAAAACAGGGAGCCAGAAGTTATCTATTATAGCTCCTCATTTTCAGGACACATGCTATTTTGCAGTATTCGTTCAAGCCTGGATATGAGAATGAGTCTAATAATATTTGCCATTCTAACTCCCTATTTTCTAAAAAGAGGGGTACTGGTCCCCCTCTTTCTGTTTTCCTTACCTGATCTATTGCAATAAAGTGAAAACTATGTCCTTGGTGTTTAATTACATGCTTAGCTAAGGCATTTTCTTTTTTTAATTTTCTTATTGCGTAATCATGTTGGTACAGTCTGTCCCGTAATCTCCAGTCAGATTTACCTATATAAAATGCTTCACAGCAGTTGCACTTGGCTAAGTAGACTATGGATCTGGATTCGCAGTTAAGTCTATGTGGAATATGGTACTTTTTGTTCCGAATTACAAATGAATTAGAGGCTTTAACAAAATGGCAGTAGTTACAGGCTCCACACTGAAAACAACCTTTTGTTCTAGTCATCAATTCTGTCTGTTTACTTCTTTCTAACAGGGTTTTCAGGTTGTTGCCCCTCCTATATGCTATCAGAGGTTTGCTACCTAACTTTTCCAAAAGTTCCTCATTGTTTGTAATGTAATACCAGTTCTTGTAAAGGATAAATTGGATGTTCCTTGAATCAATACTATAGTTTGTGATAAAACTGTTTACAAAAAAGGGTTCAGTTGTCGCAGTGTTGGAGGGTGCACTAACCAAAGTTGTGCACTCTCCAAAACTCGGATTTACTTCTAAATTCTTCACTTGTTCACATATAGTTTTATGTGGGAGTAAGGGTAGGAACTGACCTTCCCTTCTCTTTCTGTTAACCTCATCCAATAATTCTTCAAATAAAGTAGTTGGGTAGCCTCTGTTAGTGAACATTTCTTCCAATGTTTCACATTCTTTCTGGAATAATTCATCTCTACTGCACATCCTGGCTGCCCGAATTAACTGCCCTTTAATAATAGCCTTCTTTTGCTTAAATGGGTGGCAACTGTTGTAGTGCAGGAATGAGTTACAGTAGGTTGGTTTTCTGTATATCTTGGAGAAGTATTCACCATTACTGACATCTTTATACAAATGGACATCGAGATAATCAGTGCTTAACTCTGAAAATGTTGATGTAAATTTAAAAAAATTAGTTGTGTTATTAATGGAGTCGACAAATTCCCTTGCTAGTGTCTCATCACCATCAAAAAGGATGAAAATATCATCCAAATACCTTGTGTAAAATTTAATGTGATTCATTGTGTTAACTTCCTTGAAAATGTTATCTGCCTCCCAGTAGGCCATGAATAGGTTAGCCACTGTAGCACCGCATGGGGACCCCATTGCTACGCCTTGCTTCTGGAGATAGTATTTCCCATTAAAAATAAAAAAGTTTGACGTAAGTATGATGTCTAATAGTTGGGATACCAAATCAATTTCATTTTTAGATGCTCCCAAGCAGTCTAACATTAATGAAATCCATTCAATTGCCTCTAGATGAGGTATAGACGTATATAAGTCTATGACGTCAATAGTAAGGAAATTTAATGTGTCACAGTAATCAATCTCACACATCTTCTTCAAAAATGACCAAGAGTCCTTACATATATGCGATATTTTCTTAATGTATTTGCTCAGAATAATTTCTACAAGTTGAGCACTGGGGTATGTGAAGGAGATACGACTGTCTATCAATGCACGAATTGGTGGATTAACCATATTTTTGTGAATCTTTGGTATACCAAAAATCACTGGTGTCCTAGGCATTGTAATATCAATATAGTTGTAAGTATCAGTGTCAATACACCCACTGATAAATAGGTCCCTTAAGAAACCTCTAGTTCTAGAAATTGAGGTGTTCATCTCATTCAACGAAGATGAACTGTAAGCCGGGCTATCAAGGACTGTTTCCATCTTACTGATATACAAGAAGTTGTCGAAGATCACAAGCCCACCTCCTTTATCAGATTTTACGACCCTAACCGGTGCACTACATAAGTTTTCTAATGCCTGTAGTTGTTCTTCTGTGATGTTATAATCTAAACGGTCATTTTTAAATGGTGAAGAAGTGACCATATGTCTAAGATCTAGTTCACAAGTCTTTTCAAAAAAGTGTTAAAATGTTATGTAAGGGAGGATTATAGGTACTTGCTAGCTTTAAGCTAGTGTTCCTAGTGGTAGCATTGTTGTTGAAAATTATTTGCAAATTCAGTTTCCTAACAAAACATTTTAGGTCAATCAATGTCCTGACAAGGTTGCATTTGGTTGTAGGAACAAAGGTGTTGCCAAATGCTAACAGTTCTATTAAGGGTGGAGACACATAGAAACTGGAGAAGTTATAGATGGTAAAGTCACCTTTTTCATTCGTCAAAATGCTTAAGTCACCTGAGTTATTATTATCAGTGGTGGGCATTAAATTAGGAATAGAGTCACCCATCACTGTCGTCTGGACCAATTCTTGTTGTAATAAGGACGTTGTTTCGGATTCCCTAAAAAATGCCTTTCAGAATTTTCATTCCTTTGGTGGTTACCATAATGTTGGCCACTCCTGGTGTTGTGCACTTTAACATAATTACCACATGGAGGTACACCGGTATTAGAATTCCTTTGTGTTTCATCCCTGTCACCACCTCCACCTGAGTTAGAGACATTATTCTCATTCCCAGTCTCTGTAGTAGTACTAGCATACTGAGTGTTTGTTGAAACCACTAATTTAGGGTAAGCTATTCTATTAGAGTAGCTCAACCTGTCCCTTGCCAGTTTTTTGCTTTTATTTGTTTTTAGCTTTTCCACTAAGCCGTCGATGCTCGAAAAAATACGAGAGTAGTCGTACTTATATCTATCAAAGTGCAGATTTTGTTTCAGGGAGTTATCCAGTTGGTTAACCTCTTCTATTAACCTAGTAATTTGTACATTGTAGTGTTTAGAGATTAACTCCATGAGTTCAATACCTTCAATACAACCAAATGCAACCTTGTCAGGACATTGATTGACCTAAAATGTTTTGTTAGGAAACTGAATTTGCAAATAATGTTCAACAACAATGCTACCACTAGGAACACTAGCTTAAAGCTAGCAAGTACCTATAATCCTCCCTTACATAACATTTTAACACTTTTTGAAAAGACTTGTGAACTAGATCTTAGACATATGGTCACTTCTTCACCATTTAAAAATGACCGTTTAGATTATAACATCACAGAAGAACAACTACAGGCATTAGAAAACTTATGTAGTGCACCGGTTAGGGTCATAAAACCTGATAAAGGAGGTGGGCTTGTGATCTTTGACAATTTCTTGTATATCAGTAAGATGGAAACAGTCCTTGATAGCCCGGCTTACAGTTCATCTTCGTTGAATGAGATGAACACCTCAATTTCTAGAACTAGAGGTTTCTTAAGGGACCTATTTATCAGTGGGTGTATTGACACTGATACTTACAACTATATTGATATTACAATGCCTAGGACACCAGTGATTTTTGGTATACCAAAGATTCACAAAAATATGGTTAATCCACCAATTCGTGCATTGATAGACAGTCGTATCTCCTTCACATACCCCAGTGCTCAATTTGTAGAAATTATTCTGAGCAAATACGTTAAGAAAATATCGCATACATGTAAGGACTCTTGGTCATTTTTGAAGAAGATGTGTGAGATTGATTACTGTGACACATTAAATTTCCTTACTATTGACGTCATAGATTTATATACGTCTATACCTCATCTAGAGGCAATTGAATGGATTTCATTAATGTTAGACCGCTTGGGAGAATCTAAAAATGAAATTGATTTGGTATCCCAACTATTAGACATCATACTTACGTCAAACGTTTTTATTTTTAATGGGAAATACTATCTCCAGAAGCAAGGCGTAGCAATGGGGTCCCCGTGCGGTGCTACAGTGGCTAACCTATTCATGGCCTACTGGGAGGCAGATAACATTTTCAAGTAAGTTAACACAATGAATCATATTAAATTTTACACAAGGTATTTGGATGATATTTTCATCCTTTTTGATGGTGATGAGACAATAGCAAGGGAATTTGTCGACTCCATTAATAACACAACTAATTTTTTAAAATTTACATAAAAATTTTCAGAGTTAAGCACTGATTATCTTGATGTCCATTTGTATAAAGATGTCAGTAATGGTGAATACTTCTCCAAAATATATAGAAAACCAACCTACTGTAATTCATTCCTGCATTACAACAGCTGCCACCCATTTAAGCAAAAGAAGGCTATTATTAAAGGGCAGTTAATTCGGGCAGCCAGGATGTGCAGTAGGGATGAATTATTCCAGGAAGAATGTAAAACATTGGAGGAAATGTTCACTAACAGAGGCTATCCAACTACTTTATTTGAAGAATTATTGGATGAGGTTAACAGAAAGAGAAGGGAAGGCCAGTTCCTACCCTTACTCCCACATAAAACTACATGTGAACAAGTGAAGAATTTAGAAGTAAATCCAAGTTTTGGAGGGTGCACAACTTTGGTTAGTGCACCCTCCAACACTGGGACAACTGAAACCTTTTTTTGTGAATAGTTTTATCACAAACTATAGTATTGATTCAAGGAACATCCAAATCATCCTTTACAAGAACTGGTATTACATAACAAACAATGAGGAACTTTTGGAAAAGTTAGGAAGCAAACCTTTGATAGCATATAGGAGAGGCAACAACCTGAAAACCCTGTTAGAAAGAAGTAAACAGACAGAATTGATGACTAGAATAAAAGGTTGCTTTCAGTGCGGGGCCTGTAACTATTGCCATTTTGTTAAAGCCTCTAATTCATTTGTAATTCAGAATAAAAAGTACCATATTACACATAGACTCAACTGCGAATCCAGATCCATAGTTTACTTAGCCAAGTGCAACTGCTGTGAAGCATTTTATATAGGTAAATCTGACCGGAGATTACGGGACAGACTGTACCAACATGATTACGCAATAAGAAAATTAAAAAAAGAAAATGCCTTAGCTAAGCATGTAATTAAACACCAAGGACATAGTTTTCACTTTATTGCAATAGATCAGGTAAGGAAAACAGAAAGAGGGGGACCAGTACCCCTCTTTTTAGAAAATAGGGAGTTAGAATGGCAAATATTATTAGACTCATTCTCATATCCAGGCTTGAACGAATACTGCAAAATAGCATGTGTCCTGAAAATGAGGAGCTATAAAAGATAACTTCTGGCTCCCTGTTTTATTTTATTATTTTATTATTTTTCGGACAGAAAAATTGTAGTTTTATACACTTTGTCCTATTTTCCAGTCCTATACTAACTAGGAATAATACTTATGACCTATTTTATAGAAGGCTTTTTAATACAGTCTTGTTTAGGAATCTTTTTACATACTCTTTAACATAGATTTTTCCAGGAATTTTTTACTTAATTTTTATATTCCACATACTCTATATATTTTTTTATGGTGTAAGTATACATACAAGCTTATAGTTGTATTTATGCTTCCATGGTTTTTAATTGTCATTAAGCCTAGCAAACTTATATCTTTTTGAAGGCTCCTAAACAGAGGATTTTAGAACTCAGTATTTTGTAGGAATTGTTGCTGATACGCCCTCATTGTGATTATGTTGGTAATTAAGGCGAGGGTGTGCCTTATAAAAACTGATTTTGGTGTTTTGTTTTACTTTTGCCTCTGATGAAGCTGTGGCTTTGACCACAGCGAAAACGCTTGCTTTTTTAATAATAAATTGCGTTAAGGTTTCATGTCCGACTTCAGTTGTGGTCTTATCTGAGAAAGTGAATTTCAACTTCAGTTCTAACAACTTTTATTTAATACATTTTTTCGTGTATAATAAGGATTTTATCAAGTTCCTTTGGACTTTACAGTGCTTGCTTGGTCTGCCACTGTGTATTTCGCTTGTTTTCGTTTGTTTAGTTCAACAGTAGGTCTACAAGAAAGGCAAACTTCTTAATCTTGCTGATACATTGTCTAGATCAGCCAGAAATACCACGGAACAGCATGAGAATGAGAACATTGATTTTAAAGTCATGGAAGTGAGAAATTTTTCTTCCACACATCTTTATGTGCTGAGAGATCACACAGCCACAGATCCAGTTTTACAAAGACTCAACCACTTTATCAGTCAATAATGGCCGTCAAAGCAATCTAGTTTGCCTTAAGAAGTGCAACTTTATTTTCCATACAGAGATGAGATTTTGTATGACAAAGGTATTATTATGAAAGTTCCAAAAGTAATTGTTCCAAAGTCCTTGCAACAGGAGTACATTACTATCTTGCATTGTGGTCACCCAGGAACCGACTATACCAAAAGAAAGGCAAAAGGACTAGCATTTTGGCCTTCTATGTCACAAGACATTGAAGGAGCACTTTGGTCTTGTTCCATGTGTAACAGTACAATGCCACATCAACAGAAGGTACCACTTCAGCTAAACCAGATTCCTGAACTACCTTGGTTGACGGTAACCACCGACATCTTCGAGTGGAATGGTCAACATTATTTGGTGGTATTAGACTCTTACTCCAATTGGTTTAAGATCGACCTACTTTATTGGGAGGGTGGCTTAATGGCTAAGGTGTTTGCCTTAAAAACACAAGGTGCAGGGTTTGAGCCTTACAGGGGATAATTGGCTAGGCTTAAAATGGCTTGCAAGGGCAGTTAGCCTAGTACTAAACGATGAACCTATAATACGATGAACGATGAACCTACTTCCTAACCTAGAATCCAGTACTGTCCTTACTAAGATGAAGTGTCATTTCACAGTACATGGTAGTCCACACAAAGTTATTTCTGACAATGGCATGCAGTTTACAAGCCAACAGTTCAAAAGATTTGCTGAAGAATGGGACTTTACTCATGTCACAAGTAGTCCTGGGTGCCCACAGTCAAATCATTTGGCAGAATGTGCAGTTCAAAGTGCAAAACAGAACAATATTTTGGTATAGAACTACGATCTATTTATGGTAAAATTGGTGTGTACACCTTTAGTAGGAAGTCCTTTTTAGAATGGTTAAAATAATCAATTAATCAAATTTTTATGCCAGCCCACTATTGGACAAGTATATATAAGTGAAGTAATTGTTAAATCAATTGTCTCTGAAGAAGTCTCCGTAGGGAAATGAAAGCACTTAGTCTGTTGTAACTATTGTTTGTGCTGTCGTGGTACGTGTTGGAGTTAATAAATCTATTTTCGTATATTGGATGTGGTCTGGCTGATTTCTAACTGCTCGTATTGAAGCTTTAATAATTGGCTTAAACTCTGGTGTCATTCAAAGGGGATCCAATGTCTGTCTGCCTGGGATGACATGCTGGACAAGCCACACTGCTTATGAGGGCGGCTTGCACCTGTCAACCCTGGGCTTCCGGATATTGGCAAAGGCTCTTGCCACCCCCATAGTGCCTTTTTTAGGCAAGGCTCAAATTCTAAACCTACCACCCTAGAACACAAAAAAGGAAAAAACTAAGGGTAATGCTGCTCAATGCCAGAAGTCTAAACCTCAAGATGCACGCACTCGAGGCCCTTCTCAGTATGGAGAACATCGATGTCTGTACTGTGACTGAGACCTGGTTCAAGGCTCCCGAGAGCACCCCGGCACTATCAGGCTTTACCTCATATCATGCGTTCTGGCCCCAAAATCCAGACAACACCAAGAAAGGAGGGGGGGGTGTCTATATTCATCAAGAACACCCACACCTCAAGGTTGGTGGCAATGCACGATGCATCGGAGACCATCCAGGTGCAATTAACCATAGGCAAGACTGCTCTGCAATTTGTAGCATGTTACAGGCCACCCTCTCAATCTCAGGAACCTCACATAGCTTTCCTGAAAACATTGGAGGGGATACATGTATCTCCAAACACCATCATACTAGGTGATTTCAACTACCCAAATATAGACTGGGATCACTACTCAAGCTCCAACACTCTAGCCCAAAGGTTCCTAGAGTTCATAAACTCAAATGCCATGGAACAACTAGTCACCATCCCCACAAGAGGAGATAACATACTAGATCTCATCATCACGAGCATGGGGTCACAATGTTCAACACCGGAAGTATACCCTTCACTGGTGAGATCAGACCATAAACTAATCTCACTGGAAGTCCACATCCCACCCCCACCGGAGATAAAAAAGACCACAGTGAAGAACTTCTCAAAAGCCGACTTCACACTTCTAAAGGCTAGTGTGGTCTCTTTTAAGGCCCCCGAGACTGCGGAAACCATTACTCAAACCGCTGAATCACTTACAAATGCCTTCTACCAGCACCTACAGGACTGCATGGATCAGGCAATCCCAAACAAAACAAAGACTCTTTGTACCAAAGGCAAGCGTCCAGTTTGGTGGACCCCAGCCATAAACAAGCTCTACAACAAAAGGAGGAAGCTACTACAAGATAGAGCAAAATCCTTAAAAGGGAAAACACCCTTGATCATTATAAGTAAAAAACTAAGATCTCTCATAAAATCATCCAAGGCAAATTTTGAGAGAAAAGTCGCTAAGGACTCAAAGGACAATCATAAGGCCTTCTTTAGCTATGTTAGAAACCTGGGAGAAGACTCCCAGATATGCTCAGAATTAGTTCAAAATGATGTAAAAATTACTGAACCTAGAGACATTGCCAATATACTGGCTGACAGGTTCAGTGCAAACTCCCCCCCCCAAAAGGTGAGATATCTATACCAGAGAATTATAGCCCCCCAAACATCTCTAACGCTCAGGTGAGAACTGCTCTCTCCAAGGCAAAAAACACAGCATCCATGGGACCAGATGGTGTCCCCAGATGTGTGCTCCACGAACTCAATGAGGAATTAAACCCGCAGTTAGGGCAGCTGTTTAATCTTAGCCTCACCTCAGGATATGTGGCTAAGGAGTGGCATACAGCAACTGTGGTCCCACTTCACAAAGGAGGTGCCTCCACCGACCCAGGAAATTACCATCCCATCAGCTTGACAAGCTTGATCTGCAAAGCTATGGAGAGGATCATAATGGAACTCATAAATAAAGACATAGGAGACTTGCAGACTTTGGATCCGACCCAGTTTGGCTTTGTCAAGGGCAGATCATGCCTTTTAAACCTGGTGGACTTTTTCGAAACAGTCACCAAGGCCATTGATGAGGGAAAGGCAGTCCACACAGCCTACCTCGACCTGGCAAAGGCTTTCGACACAATACCCCACTCAGGTATCATTGAAAAACTCAGCAGTTTAAATGTAAACCCATACATCACAAGATGGGTTGCAAATTGGCTAAGTGACAGAACCCACAGGGTCAGAGTTGCTGGTGCCATGTCAGACTCAAAGCCTTTCACAAGTGGTGTCCCACAGGGCTCAGTCCTGGGCCTTCTCCTGTTCGGCATCTACTTTTCAGAAGTACAAGCAAATACAGGAGGATTATGGCTGACAAAATTTGCAGATGACTGCAAACTGGGTGCCATAGTTGAGAACACATCTGACACAGATATCCTTCAGAAGGGTCTTATAGAAACAGAAAACTGGTGCCAGAACCATGGCCTAAAGTTAAACGCCAAAAAATGCATAGTCATACCCTTCAGGAAAAACAAGGTTACCCCTAGCTACCATATAGGCGGCAACCCACTAAGCACAGAAGAGGTTATCAGGGATCTGGGTACCCAGGTTGACAGTAACCTTTCATTTGATACTCACATTGCCAAAGTAGTTAGGAAGACCTTCTACATTGCCCACCTTATCATGAAGGGATTCACATCTAGATCAAGGGAAGTCATCGTCCCCCTGTACTCATCACTCATCAGGCCAATGATTGAGTACAATGCCCCATTTGGAATGTATCTGACACGACACCTGCAGCAACTGGAAAGGCCCCAAAAGTTCCTCACCAAAAGGATAAAGGGTCTCAAAAATATGTCCTATGCTGCCCGACTGAAGGAACTTCAGCTCTACTCAGTCGCTTACCGTCTGCTCAGAGGTGACCTGTGCCTGACATACAAGGCCATGTCCAACCCAGAATTGATGAACATGCTTCACCTCAAAAAATCTAGATCCCTCGGAACTACAAGGGTGGGAGACTTAAACCTTGACACGGTTATTAATAGGACGTGCTGGAGGGACAGATTCATCACCCAGACTCTCCCTATGCTGCAGAACAAAATCCCGGTACATGTGAGGCAGAGCACCTCGCTGGCTTTGTTCAAGAGAAATCTTGACCAATGGATGGGAGATCGCAGATATACCCCAGGGATTATCTCAGTGTCACTGCTTGACAGAGGCACAGCAAAATAATGGGCATAGTATCCTCCAAACTAAAGGGGTGGCGAAAGCCACAAAACTCTGGCTAGGCTTATAAATGCCCTTGGGCAGATAGCCTAGTATGAACGTATGAACCTATGAACCTATGACTACCTTTATTGCTCTCTGAACAGGCTGGTTGGATTTTTCAGTTGTTTCCTCAGCTTGGCTGGTGTATTTGTGTTCAAAGTGCAAAACAGTTATTAGAGAAGTCAAAATGAGACAATAAATATGTTTTCCTAAATCTCTTGAATCTCAGAAATGTTTCTCATGTAAGCATCTTGGTTCACCTGCTCAGAGACTTCTGTCAAGACAAACCAGAACCACATTATCAATCAGTAGTCAATTGTCGGTTCCATGTGTTAAGAACAACAGATCAATGAAAACCAATCTGTTGAAGAAGTATTCAACCCAGAAGTCCTACTATGATAAAACCAGCAAACAGCTCAATCCATTACAAGAAGGAGAAGTGGTAAGGATGCAAATGTAGAGAGGTTATGATCGGATTGGTGTCATGAAGAGTATTTGCCCAGAGCCAAGATCATACATTGTGGAATCACAAGGAGCAGACTTTAGGCATAATCAGAAACATTTAATACTGGTGTCTGAGCCTATACCACAGCACATAGCCTTTGACAGAGACTCTTTATCTCAGAGTGCGTTGTCTGGTGTTCCAATTCCAGATGAAGATCCAGAGAATATTACTATTCCTGTAATGAATCCAAAAGCTCCTGATACAAGTTGTTCACTGCAGGCTGCCTCTGTTACTAAATTCAGCCCAGATTGTTATGTTATGAGATTTGGTCATATCTCCAAATGTCTATAGTAATGCATGTCTAGCTCCAATTTTGTTTTCACAAAGGGCAATCTTTTTAAGAGGGAGGGTGTAGATAAATTTGTGTATGTATCTTTAAAAAGCTATCCAAGGGCTTGCACAACTGTATAAATAGTGATCATGTGCAAGTCTGACTTTCATTTTGTAATAAGCTGTTGAGATGTAAGCATCATCTAATTGAAATACCCCACCTACTTGTCATCTATATTAGAGAGTGACAAGAGACAATACCTAAGGAAATAAAGAGAGATAAAAGCAAATGGGGGTTGAGGGTGAAAAACGGGCACACAAGAAGGATGACTGCATAGGAAGGCCAGAGGGAGAGTCAGAAGGGCGTAGGTATTTTTTTTTGGTGAGAGTAGGTCCCATTTTTTATTTTATTTATTTTTACTCAGTATTTTCTCATTATGTAGCAACAAGGTGGAATTCACTACCTCAAAGCATCAGAACCAACACAAATACCAACCAATTCAACAAGATTCTTAAAAATGATCTTAATGACACCTGGCTTTGCTCCTGTATTACTCCTGGCTAACTAGTTTTAATAGCTTCTGGTCATACATTTTCTTCTTCCCTGACCACCTCATAATCTATGCCCTCCCTCATGTCTAGATAATCTCTAACCTCATCTTTTTTATATCCAATTTCCCCCTATAACCCTCAGCTTACCTTGAGAAACGCAATGTCGACACTAAAATAAGGAATTATATCAGATGATTGTATAATACAACTGTCAGTTATAATAGCATAGAATGTAATTTCTGGTGTACTGTAAGTCTTTTTTTTTTTTTGTATAAGTTTTGTATAATTTTTTGTGTAAGTTTTGTATAATCTCTGTATGTGGAGCTTTTCTCCCTGGGCCTCCACTGAAAATGAGTTTCATCCCAGTTGGACTGTCCCGGTAAACATATGTAAATAAATAAATAAATACATTTATTTATTTTTGAGAATAAAAGGTTATGAAAAAGACATGGAAAGAGAAAATGGAGAAAATTGTGGGTACAAACATATAACAAGTAGCACAATACAGAAAGGATAGAGGTTGATAATATACATAATTTATAGGTGAGGTACACAGACAGCACACCAAGTGTTCAACACGGGATAAGGAATGATGACAAATGAGGTAGGGGTGTATACCACCATGGTGCTCCTCAGTAATACATTATATACCAATGAACAAAGCAGTGCTGACATGTTGCAATCTGTATGACAGACATAACAAAAGGAGTATGAATGATGGTAGGTGTACAATGCAGAAAACTAAGTGGGGATTGCTGGCATTGCAGCACACAGTGAACGTCAAACTTCATCATCCACTAGTCTGTTGGAAGTGCAAGTATAAGCCAAGCAAAGCAAGGGTGAGCAAATCCAGCAAAGGAAATGTAGGAGCAGAAAAGTGGAAGTCATATTAGAACCTTCAACCCTGCATGCAATAAACAAACAACTAAGCACAGTGCCAAGCAGCACTACTGCAGTAAAAGAGTAATGTGTGTGTGTGTAAAAAATCACTAACTGTACACAAAACATAGTAAGACATGATAAATGAGATTGTGACATCAAAGTAGACATTACGTGCCAGAAGCGACATAGATGGTCTTCAGGTATGTAATATAGATATGTGACATGCCATGATATCACACACCATATATACAGAAGGCTTACTACACATACCCCCACTAATGACATGCAATGTGAAAGTGCCATGTAGAAACTATAAGGTGGAACAGGTACATTACAAAATAGTATATGAATATGAGAAATGAAGGTATGCAAGCATGTGCTTTCATGGTTATGCATGAAACATGGAAAGTATGTCAGAGGAATGCACGGCACACAAGTAAAATATGAACACAGATGGAAATATCACAATGATCACCATTGTGTGTGGATATGCCTAGTATGTGTATGACAGTGTTAATATAATGTCAAAACATCATATAGGCCCAGTATACATACAGGCCAATGATGATACTGTAAACAAAGGTGCACATACACATATGCATATGCCATGTAGATGTGTAACATATAGGCAAAAGCTATAAGGGGAAGGGAATGGACAACATATCCACAGCACAAAAGAAATGCATGCCTGAAAAATCAGGCACATAAAAACACAGGACATACATATCCAATAAAAGCATTGCACATACATGTGTCACCAACACAAGATGGACTGTAAATGCCCTGCAAGGTGCATGCAACAAAGGGCAAATGTGTGACATGTGTGCATCTTGCATCTGTGATGACTATGAATATGTCTGTGTACAAATGACATAAACAGCAAACTAATGTGCAACAGGTAAACAGCAATTAGCATAGGTGTACAATGAAAGTATGGTTGAATATCACATATACTGCCCTGCAAATCTAATATACCAGGTAGCACACTCATGCAAATTGATAATATTAAAAATAAATGTGTACAACTAATCAAAGGACAGTAGTGCATAAACAACTATAGCACACCACTTGCAGGAAAAATACCCTTTCATTATATTACATCACAATGGGTGATCTGTGTGTTGTCACAGTTAGGAGCATACAAATGTACAACCATACAAAGCAATGCAGAATTCTTATACTAAAGGAAAACTTCCCATATACATTAACATGTATAACAGGCTGCAAAAGTGTATACATGTCAGAACAGAAGCTACTGGCAAAATACAGTGGCATTTTGGTATAATAGCAGGGTTGCACAATACAGTGATTCACTACTTGTGCCATCAATACAATACCATCATAAAATGTAAAAAAAATGTTGAATGTCAATCCTTGCCAGCAGTGCTATATATTAAGCAGACTCTGCAGAGGTTAATGCTTGAACCATAAATGATGACAGTAGAATAAAACTGTGCAATACGAGGAACATAAAAATAGCATGAAACATTACTCACAAGGACGCACTGTGGGACTTTGTGACACATCAATCACACAAATGTAACAAATATAGTGAAATTCTATGTATGTCAAAAGGCATACCAAAAGACAATACTTCAATAACAATATCTGCAAAGTATGCACGCATATCAACCATGTGCATATTTTCACTGGCAAATGGCACCATAGTGTGTGTGTGTGTGTGTGTGTGTGTGTGTGTGTGTGTGTGTGTGTGTGTGTGTAATGTCAATAAACTTAGGGTGTAAAGAATTACACTTGCGTATGTCATCACCTTTCCATGTAGTCATGTGAGCATCATCAACAGGATAAATGTGACACTGTCAGACTGCTAACTTATCAGATATATTTGTCACATACAAGGTCAAACCAGAACAGAAATAATCTTATTGGCACTATATGCAGATAAAGTAAGCCACATACAGAGTGCAGTAATACTTCTATTGTATGTCTGTAAGCCTTTCCCCATAAATGACAGCATATGAAGATCATGTGACACAACTGGGATAATGACAATGATGTATTTGAACACACTTCATAATGCAGTGCAACTATATAGCCCGGTACACACTGGATTGTGAAGTGTGCATCATGAGGTACATATTAAAAGCACAATTGCATTATGGCATGTGTGCACAAACTTGTGCTTAATAATAAAAGACAGCCAAATAAGAACACATCATAGTGGCAGCATAACATGACTGGAACTTATTCCAGAGGTCCCTCCTTGCTGGCGTCGACCATCTTGAATGACGTCCCTTGCAGTCTCCTGGAAGAAGTCACCATGTCTTGGAAGAACGTCCTCATCATGTCCTGCATCTATGTCTGGAAAGCATCTGTGACAACATTATGGATCTAGTCCTTCAGGTCATCTGGATGGTGTGGTAGAGTTCACTGACATTGTTGTTCCACAGGAATAATGGCCCATGCTGGTCCTGGTCTCTTGCAATAATCATTATCATCTTGGTGTCCCCCCGGTACTCAGAGTCAGAGGCTGATGGAAGAGGTTGAGTCTTTCATCTTTTTATATGGCAAATGGTTAGACTGGCATGGGTCCCAACTCTATAACATTGCAATAACTGACCATCATTAATTTATTCATAAAACAACATAAACATTAAAGAATAACAATATATTAATAATATAACAGATTCATAGACTGTGTATAATATTGAAGCCTTATATATGTAATGTGTTGCTAAGGTGAGCAATAATCCCTCTGTAATGTTTTTGTCATAACCTGTAATGCATCCACCCCTGACATATTAAAAACCTGTCTGTCGTTTACGTCAGATTGTTACAGACAACACATGTGCAATACATCCATGTCATATGCAATGTAGTCATATAATTGAATAAATGTGTCATACCATATCATCTTATTTTATAGAAACACACATCATGATTCTCATGTGAAGTGTAATGACTTCTAGTATCAATGCTGTGTAAATAAGCCAGTCAGTCATAATATACATAATGGAGATAAGAGAGCTAGGAGACATCTGTGGACATGTGAGAACAGCATATAAAATGGGTTGTAAAGGACCACACACTCATCATTATTTTTATATGTGTGTGTGTAATTCACGTGGCAAGAAATAGTATAGTTAGAGATATCAATTACCTCCATGATTCTGGCGAAGAGTCAGCATCTCCTTCTCATGCTGCCTCTGCCTCTCTTGTTCGTCATCTGGCAGATGTAACAGTTTCTCATTCTCCTCAGCCTGCAAACGTTGCAATCTTTCATTTGCTTCTAATTCCACATGCCTGACCTCCAACTCAAGTCTCTTTAGCTCCAGCTGGATTTTTAAGTCCACTGCAGAAAGGTTGAGCTGTCCATTCTGCAAGGGAGTTATATCTCCACTGCCTGTCTGCCTGTCATTCTTGTTGCTGTTTTTTGATGCAGCTGTAACCAAGGCTGCAATCAGGTCTGCCTTAGTCAGGTTTCCATGCACCACTCCCCTAGCCTGGCACATCTCCGCCAGCTGGCTATTTGTCAGTTTTCCATACTTCTCTGCTTACATGCTGTCTGCTCACCCTGACTAACTAAGCTAACAAAAGAAATAAAACAATTGTGATCTGAACTCTGAGTACTCACTGTACACAAGCTGCAGGATTCACACTACCTACACCACTACAAGCCAATTAGTATTTGCCAACTAATTAATATGTGATATGGATATCCCACTGCTGCCAAACACAAATGTGAGGATATCCCAACCACTGCCACCACAAATGTGATGCCTGTGCCCTGGCCTAGCAATCAAGGAACCTCAATCCTCACCACTAACACCAGAGAGGGTGTCTCATATATGAGGAAAGGATAACAAATACACACAGTAAAGTGCAATTTCTCTTAGGAGCACACAGAGATCACAGTTAGTCTAGGGCTGGGGGCTCCCTTGCACTCCAAGTCCCCAATAAGACTCCCCACTGGCACAGCTATAGGGTCCAGATCTCAGTCTAGCTGGGCAAGCTAAAATCTCCAGCACCCTCTCTGTCAAACTAATGCGTCATGTCCCTGCCCAAGTAGCTGAAACACACACACTTTGAGATAAGAGTTTATACAAACACACAGACACTTCTGGGGAAGTCTGGCACAGGTTCTCCAGATGTGCCCCTTTTACCCAGACTATACGGTAGTACCGTGTCACCACCCAGCTACTAATTATCAGCTACTCAAAGGCCCTTAAAAGGGTGTCCAATTATTACTGTGCAATATTATTATCCAATTGGTAGTATGACTAAACAGTCTCAAGGCTTATTAGAGTGACTTGGCACAGGCACAGGATCCTTATATACATGCAATGTACTCTAGAGCTTAACTTATCTCTACACAAACCAGCCGTAGTAAAAAGGTTTTAAAATATTTAATAATAAATAATTAAAACCACAAGACAATACTTTCTACTACACAGTCAGTGCTAGTCAAGAGTTCAGAGATCACACAGCAAGACTTAAAATAATTCAGTAGTACAGTTCTGACATCAGAGAAAAACAATTAGTCTAATCTTTCTAGTTCTAGCTATCTCTAAAAGAAAACACAAGTCTAAGATAATACATAAGACATCAGGCAGAGTGCTGAAGAATTGGATGGTCAAGACAAAAATGCTTAATGCCTTCTGATTCTCTCTCTTTAAATTGAAACTGCAGTTCTGATAAACATTACATAATTTCTTTTACACTTTTCTGGTGTTCCCAGGCTACACATTAAATGCATTTACATTCTTAACATCTCACATTTGTTAACTTGCTGCTGGTCAGGAAACAGAGCAATAAAAATACATTTGCATGTTTAAGTCTAGCAATTTAACTCTTGGTTAAAACAATAGAAAGAATTTCTTCATCTGGATTTTTCGGCACCACTGTCTACTTCAAAGGGTCACCACATGCTTTAGTTTGGTCAGTAGAGTGCACTGTTGTCACATTTATTTCCAGCTCCCCATGTAATAGTATTTCTTTACATTTAAGACAACAAACCTGTAGTTTACATTCATATTTACAAATGACAGAATTATCTGCAAACTTCTATCTGCCTAGGCTGGCAGCCTTCACCCTTCTCTACCAGTCTTCAAGCCACCCCCCCCCCTCCAGAGAACTCAAGCTGGATTTTCAACTGAGCCTTGAGAAATGCCGCTTGAGAGGGTTAGGTCTATCTGGGTGTACATACCCCATTCCTAGCCTTGAGAGCCCATCTGCATTGGCATTGCTACTCCCACTGCAGTGCTGCACTGACATATCGTATGCTTGCAACCCTAGGCTCCACCTTAGCAACTTGGCATTTTGCTGGCTGGCTCTGTTTAACCATATTAGGGGATTGTGATCAGTCATAACAGTGAATTTCCTTCCATACAGATAAGGCTGAAGTTTCTGCAAACCCCACACTATGGCTAGACATTCCTTTTCTACAGTTGCATAGCATTTCTACCTGGGGTAGAGCCTATGACTGATGTCTGTTATTCTAAAAGTGTATTAATTCTGGTTTAAGCACTTTTAAGCACTTGGGTTTCAGGCCAGTTATTTTACATTAAGAAGGTTCGTGGTCTGCACTCTTGTGGGAGAAGAGGCTGGACTCTGCCCTTCTGAGCTGGGAATTTCTGGTTAAAGGTTTATAGTGCCTGAATATTTGCACTGTATCTTACTGAAATTGGTACACCTTGTTTGCTGTAGCATAGACTAGATCCAGGCCTGCTGAATCTAGCTTTGTTTATATGCTTGTTGTTTGTTTGTTTGTTATTTCCCTGGAACGCTAATTCCACCTAATACGGCTTCTCAGCTTCTGTGGATCACTAGTGATATCTGCATTGCTTACTGTACTTATTTCCTTGTTTCACTTGAAAGAAAGTTACTGTTTGTCATTTTTGCATTTAAGTTACCTGTAACACATTGCACTTAAGTTACCTGGCACTTGCTCACTAAAGCAATTATATAAGTCAGCACTAAAAATAAAAAGCACTACACCCTCACTCTCCACTGGCCCTTGTTTTCAATTATAAAGGAATTCCCAATATTATTCTAGCATGTCCAAAGGTCAGTTGTCAATCTCCTCTCTGGTCCAGCTGGTGAATCTGGGAATCTTGAAGCAATGTTACAACTGCCTCATGTACACAGACAACCCTCTCCTCCTCCCAACAAATTCCAACACATGTGAGAGATGCAACCATATAGCCAAACTGGAGGCTATGCTCTCTCAACTCAGTACTGGCATCACCAGTCAGGAGGAGAAGGAAACCACACTCACTACAATTCCAGTCTCACATAGACCTACCACGACAGCAAACCAAACACATAATCACACAAAAACATACTCGGAGGCTCTAAATAAAGATCTGCCTAAGCAGCAGAGACCTCCAAAGCAGACACCCAAGCAACCGATACCCCAAAACAAAGCACGTGCAACACATATCTCACAAATCCAGTGTGCCGAACAGTCACAGCCCTTAAGACTAAACAACACACCTGATACACTTGTAATAGGTGACTCTATCATCAGGCACACTGATGTCCCACTCACCAGGCTGAACAAGGAGAGGGTCATGATGAGCAGCCTGTCGGGCGCTAGGATCCGCCCCATAACACAAGCACTCAGGAAACTCCAAGGCAAGTACAAATATGACTCAGTCATTGTCCATGCTGGTGTGAATGACCTGAGATGTACCTCCCTGGACTACATGAAAAGAGACATAGAGAAGCTCTCTGAGCATGTAGCCCAGGCCGGTATGACCCTGACCTTGAGTGGCATCTTACCCTCACCAAGAATGATGCCACAATATGAAGACAAGATGATCAATTTCAACAACTGGCTTAAGTACTGGTGTCATTCAAAGGGGATCCAATGCCTGTCAGCTTGGGATGATATGCTCGACAAGCACAATGCTTCGCTAGGGACGGCTTGCACCTGTCACCCCTAGGCTTTCGGATATTGGCAAAGGCTCTTGCTACCCCCATAGTGCCTTTTTTAGGCAAGGCTCAAAAGACAAACCCACCTCCATAGGTATCACAAGGGATAAGAAACTAAGAGTAATGCTACTCAACGCCAGAAGTCTAAACCTCAAGATGCACGCACTCGAAACTCTCCTTAGCATGGAGAACATCGATATCTGTGCAGTAACAGAAACCTGGTTCAGGGCTCCCAAGAGCACCCCAACACTACCAGGTTATACCTCATACCATGCTTTTCGGTCCCAAAACTTGGACCGAACCACAAAAGGAGGGGAGTATCGATATTCATCAAAGATACCCACACCTCCAGGTTGGTGGCAAAGCACGAAGCATCAGAGACTATCCATGTGCGACTAACAGTGGGTAAAACTGCCTTCCAGTTTATAGCCTGCTACAGACCACCCTCCCAAACCCAGGAACCCCACTCAGCCTTTCTGAGAACACTGGAAAATATGAAGGTCTCTCCAAACACCATTATATTGGGCGACTTCAACTACCCAAACATAGACTGGGAGCATTACTCTAGCTCCAACACCCTAGCCAAAAGGTTCCTAGAATTTATAAACTCAAATGCTCTGGAACAACTTGTTACCACTCCCACAAGAGTGGAAAACATACTGGACCTGATCATCACCAACATGGGGACTCTATGCTCCAGACCAGAAGTGTATCCCTCACTGGTAAGATCAGACCATAAACTAATCTCACTGAATATTCACATCCCGACCCCATCCCCTGCCCAGAAAACCACAATGAAAAACTTCTCTAAAGCAAATTTCACACTCCTCAAAACCGAGGTGGAATCCTTCAAAGCCCCCAGGCCTGTGGAAAATACGACCCAGACCACAGAATCCTTTATAAACGCATTCTATGAACTCCTTCAGGAATGCATGGATCATGCGATCCCAAATAAAACCAAGACCCAATCCTCCAAAGGCAGACGTCCTGTCTGGTGGACCCCAGCCATAAACAAACTATACAATAGAAGGAGGAAGCTACTAAATGATAGAGCAAAATCCCAAAAAGGGAAGGCATCACTGATCTGTATTAGCAAAAAACTACGGGCACTCATAAAATTGTCTAAGGCCAGCTTCGAGAGAAAAATTGCATAGGACACTAAGGATAATCACAAGGCTTTCTTTAGTTATGTTAGGAACCTGGGTGGTAATTCCCAGATATGCTCAGAATTAATCCAAAATGACAAAAAATACACCGAACCCACAGACATTGCCAACATCCTAGCTGACAGGTTCAGCACAAACGCCCCCCCCCCTCCCCACCAAAAGGGCAAATATCTATCCCAGCAGAGTGCTGCCCCCCCCTGACATCTCAGATGCTCAGGTAAGAGCCACCCTCTCCAAAGCAAAAAACACAGCATCAATGGGACCAGACAGTGTCCCGGGCTGCATCCTACATGAACTCCAAGAAGAGCTAAACCCAAACAGAAAACTACTGTCCAATCTCAGCCTTACTACAGGATATGTGCCCAAAGAGTGGCGTACAGCAACAGTGGTCCCTCTCCATAAAGGTGGTGCCTCAACGGATCCTGGAAACTATCGTCCCATAAGCCTGACTAGCTTGGTCTGCAAAGCTATGGAAAGGATCATCATGGACCTCATAAATAAAGATATTGGGGACCTACAGACACTGGATCCTACCCAGTTTGGCTTTGTTAAGGGCAGATCCTGCCTCTTAAACCTGGTTGATTTCTTTGAAACAGTCACCAAGGCCATTGACGAGGGGAAGGTGGTCCACACAGCCTACCTGGACCTCGCAAAAGCCTTCGATACAATACCCCACTCTGGCATTATAGATAAGCTCACCAGCTTAAATATAAACCCCTATGTCACTAGATGGATTGCAAACTGGCTCAAGGACAGAACCCACATGGTTAGAATTGCTGGAGTCATGTCAGACTCCAAACCAGTTACAAGTGGTGTCCCACAAGGCTCAGTCCTGGGACCTCTCTTGTTTGGTATATATTTCTCGGAGGTACAGGCCAACATGGAAGGACTGTGGCTGACCAAGTTTGCAGATGACTGCAAACTGGGCGCCATAATCGACTCTCCAGCCGACACAAGCATCCTCCAAAAGGGCCTCATAGAAACAGACAACTGGTGCCAGAGCCATGGCCTCAAGCTAAATGCCAAAAGTGTATAGTCATCCCTTTGGCAAAACAAAGTGCCCACAAATTACCACATAGGTGGTAATCCATTAAGTACAGAAGAAGTAATTAGGGACCTGGGGACCCAAGTTGACAGCAATCTCTCATTTGACAACCACGTGGCCAAAGTGGTTAGAAAAACATTTTATATAGCCCACCTAATCATGAAGGGATTCACATCTAGATCAGGGGAGGTCATCGTGCCTCTATACTCATCCCTCATCAGGCCCATAATTGAGTACAATGCCCCTTTTGGGATGTACCTTACCAGATACCTGCAGCAACTGGAAAGACCCCAAAAGTACCTCACCAAGAGGATCAAAGGGCTCAAACAGATGCCATATGATGCCCGGTTAAAGAAACTCCAGCTCTACTCAGTGGCATACCGCCTGTTCAGAAGCGATCTGTGCCTGACGTATAAAGCCATGTCCAACCTGGAATTAATGGACATGCTGCACCTCAGAAAATCCAAATCCCATTGAGCTACGCGCTCGAGAGACTTGAACCTCAGCACTGAAATAAATGGGACATGCTGGAGGGACAGATTCATAACCCAGAGGCTCTCTTCACTCTGGAATAAAATCCCAGTCCAGGTTAGGCAGAGTCCCTCATTGACTCTCTTCAAGAGGAATCTTGATGAGTGGATGGGAGATCGTAGGTTTACCCCAGGTATCACTTCTGTGTCACAGTTAGACAGAGGCACAGTATACTAACCTCGAAAAAGGGCATAGCAAAATAAATTTAAAATGGGTGGCGAAAGCCAAACACATTCTGGCTAGGCTTATAAATGCCTAGGGCAGATAGCCTAGTATGAACCTATGAACCTATATACCACTGGGTGCCCTTCCCCCACTGAACAAGTCTGGCTAAGTACAGCCTCCACCCCATGGTTCAAAGTATCCACCTGCACAACAAATTATTTGCTGTAATCTGGACTGGCTAACACAGGGGGTCCTCCTAAAGCTTCTTTAAGCTTCTGGAATGCCTGTTCACATGCTGGGGTCCACACTACCTTATCTGGCCTGTTCTTGCTTGTCAGGTCTGTGAGGGGAGCAGCTATGGTACTATAAGTGGGGGCGAACTTTCTGTAGTACCCTGCTGTCCCTAAAAATGCCTTCACCTGCTTTTTAGTAACAGGTGCAGGCCATGCCTGAATGGCTTCCACTATGGCAGGTTCTGGCCTTATCTTACCACTCCCCACTCTATGTCCTAGGTAGGAGACCTCTGCCATACCCACCTGACATTTGTTCAGCTTACTGGTCAACCCTGCCCTCTGCAGTCTGCCCAGCACCTCCATGACATGCTGAAGGTGCTCTGGCCAGGAATGGCTGTAGATGGCAATATCATCAAGGTAAGCAAGGACAAACCCTCCTGCTCCTGCAAGGATACAATCCACCAGCCTCTGGAAAGTTGCTGGGGCATTCTTCATCCCAAAAAGCATCTTTGTGAACTCATACAAGCCAAAAGGAGTCAGAAAGGCTGACTTCCCTCTAGCACTGGGAGTCAAGGGCACCTGCCATTAACCCTTGGTAAGATCAATGGTAGTAAGATACGTAGCCCCACCCAGCTGCTCTAGGGTCTCATCTGTCTTAGGCATGGGATAAGGATCTGACTCGGTGTGACTATTTAATTTCCTATAGTCCACAGAGAACCTGGTGCTGCCATCCTTCTTTGACACCAGCACCACTGGGGAGGCCCAGGGACTGTTGGACTCTTGAATCTCCCCCAGTTCCAACATCTCCTGTACCTCCTCTTTCAGGGTCTGTCTGACTCTCTCAGGCACCCTATAAGGGGCCTGCCTAATAGGCCTTTGGGTTCCTGTATTAGGTGGGTGCACCCTGGTTTCCCTGTGAACATGTCCCCAAATTCCTGCAACACTGCTTGGATTTCTCCAACCTGGGTAGTAGATAGCTGCTGGGACATTGCTACCCCTTCCACCGAGGTGTCAGCTCAAGCCTCACTGAGTAGATCAGTCCCCAGATCTCCCTCAGACTCCTCCTGCAATCCACTGCAAATGCTCAGCACAAGGGTCTCCCTATCATGGTAAGGTTTCATCATGTTAACATGGTACAATCTGTGCTCCTGACATCTTCTTGCAGCTTGTTGTGTCTGACAGGAATGAGAACCATTACCTGCAACCCCACAGCATACTCTCTAGCTCAGGCATTCCTATCATACCACACCTTTTTCTGTTTTTGGGCTTTTGCCAGGTTCTCCTGGGCCAACCCCATGAGTTCCCTGAGCATTGTCCTGAGGTTTAAGACATATGCCACAACAGACTCCTTGTGAGACTTGCACTCACCTTCCCACTCATCTCAAATTAAATCTAGAGGTCCTCTCACCCCATGCCCATACAGCAACTTAAAGGGTGAAAAACTTGTGGATTCCATGGGAACTTCTCTGTAAGCAAACAAGAGATGGGGCAAATATTTGTCCCACTCCCTCTTAAACTGATCTGCAAATGCCCATAGCATGGACTTGATTGCAGAGTTTAACATCTCAACAAGACCATTAGTCTGGGGGTGGTAGGGGGTAGTCTTCATGTGCTTCACCCCACAGGACTTCCACAAACAAGCCAGCAGGTCTGCCAAGAAATTGGCAACTCTGTCAGACAGTATTTCTTTTGGGAAACCTACTCTGCTGAAAATCTCTAACAAAGCCTTTGCCACCTTCTCTGCATCAATGGAGGACATAACCACTGCCTCAGGGTACTGCTAGGATATACTCTTTCCCTGGGGAACTTGGGGTACTCAGAGGACCCACAATATCCATAGGTACCCTCTGAAATGGCTCCTCAATCACAGGCAAAGGCACCAAAGGAGCTTTCACCTTGTGTCCTGCCTTGCCTACCTTTTGGCACTGCTCACAGGTCCTGCAGTACCCTGTTACATCTCTGGAAATTCCAGGCCAATAGAAATTCTGCATAAAATTCCTCTTTGTACGTTTTATGCCCATATGACCTGCAAAGGGAATATCATGGGATATGGCTAGAAGCAGCAGACGGTAGGCTCTTATAACTACCAACTGCTGTACTCTCTCACCTTCTAGCCCTCCCTCAGGGGTCCACTCTCTGTACAGTAACCCTTTGTCCCAGTATACAGATTCCCCTTTTCCTTGAGAATCGGGTGCCTCCTTAGCTACCTGCCTCACGCCTCGCAATGTAGGGTCTGAGAGATGAGCCTGTCTCAACTCTCTCCTTGTAACCCTTCCCAGCTCCCCTTCCACAGGAAGTCTGGCATCCTCTGACAGTGGTTCTTCACTGTCAGCCTGCATACTACTACTCACCTCTACCTTTGCAGTCACTCTGTCCAAGGGAACATCAGTACCCACAAGAAGCTGTGGCTCATATTCAGTCTCACTGTTACAGAGTAGCTCTCTCCCTGAAGTAACTACCTCATCAGTCCTGGCTGCAAGTATGCAGTCTGTCTGGTCTCCCTATCATGTTAAGGTTTCATCAAGTTAACATGATACAATTTGTGCTCCTGCCATCTGCCTAGCAGTTCCACCATATAGTTAACATCACTTACCTTTCTTACCACCTTGTAGGGACCCTCCCAAGCTGCTTGCAGCTTGTGTCTGACAGGAATGAGAACCATTACCTGCTGCCCCACAGCATACTCTCTAGCTCGAGCATTCCTGTCATACCACACCTTTTTATGTTGCTGGGCTTCTGCCAGGTTCTCCTGGGGCAAGCCAATGAGTTCCCTTAGCCTTGTCCTGAGGTTTAGGATGTATGCCACAACAGACTCCTTGTGAGACTTGCACTCACCTTCCCACTAATCTCAAATTAAATCTAGAAGTCCCCTCACCCTATGCCCATACAGCAACTCAAAGTGTGAAAAACCTATGGATTCCTGGGGAACATCTCTGTAAGCAAACAACAGATGGAGCAAACATTTGTCAAACTACCACTTAAACTGATCTGCAAATGCCTGTAGCATAGACTTGATTGCAGAGTTTAACCTCTCAACAAGACCATTAGTCTGGGAATGGTAGGGGTGGTCTTCATGTGCTTCACCCCACATGACTTCCACAGACAAGCCAGAAGGTTTAACATGAAATTGGCACCTTTGTCAGATAGTATTTCTTTTGGGAAACCTACCCTGCTGAAAATCTCTAACAAAGCATTTGCCACCTTCTCTCTGCCTCAATGGAGGACAAAGCCACTGCCTCAGAGTATCGTGTAGCATCATCCACTACCACTAGGATATAATCTTTCCCTGTGGGACTTGGGGTGCTCAGAGGACCCACAATATCCATACCTACTCCCTGAAATGGCTCCTCAATCACAGGAAAAGGCATCATAGGAGCTCTCGCCTTGTCTCCTGCCTTGCTTACCTTTTGGCACTGCTCACATGTCCTGCAGTCCTCTGTTACAACTCTGGAAATTTCATGCCAAATGAAAGTTCTGCATAATACACCTCTTTGTATGTTTTATGCCCATATGCCCTGCAAAGGGAATATCATGGGCTATGGCTAGAAGTGCCAGACAGTAGGCTCTAGGCACTACCAACTGCTGTACTCTCTCACCTTCTAGACCTCCCTCAGGGGTCCACTCTCTGTACAGTAATCCTTTGTACCAGTATACAGATCCCCCTTTCCTTGAGAATTAGGTGCCTCCCTAGCTACCTGCGTCAGGCCTCGCAGTGTAGGGTCTGAGAGATGAGCCAATCTCAACTATCGCTTTGTAATCCTTCCCAGCTCCCCTTCCACAGGAAGTCTGGCATCTTCTGACAGTGGTGCCTCACTGTCAGCCTGGGTACTACTACTCATCTCTACCTTTGCAGTCACTCTGTTCAAGGGAACATCAGTACCCACAAGCAGCTGTGGCTCACATTCAGTCTCACTGCTACAGAGTAGCTCCCTCCCTGAATTAATCACCTCAACAGTCCTGGCTGCAAGTATGTAGTCTGTCTGTGTCTCCCCAGGCTACCAGACCCACATGCTTGTCTCCTAGCCTGACTGCATGTAACTGCATAAGCACATGGTACTGCCTCATCCAAATCCTTCCCTATCAGGACATCTGCAGGATGGTAGTTTGGTACCCCTGTTGTCTCAAGACAACCTACTATTGGCATTTTGTCTTTCCCACTTACTGGCTCCCTCAACTTTTGTTCCCCACCTTACCTCCGTGGACACCTATATGCCACATGGCCCCATTGGTTGCATTCAAAACATTTAACCCAAGCTCCAGGATGTGTACCTGGACTAGTGGCTTCCCCTGCTACTGGCAGATTCTGTTGGGGCAGTCTATGCTGCCCACCATGGGTTCCTTTAAACCCATGAGCAGTACTGGGGGTCCCCTTCCTGTGCAGGGCTGCCCTGCTTGCCAGGTATAGGTCTCCCTTCTTCCCCAACTCATCTGAAGTACCACATTGTCTATCAGCTAACTAGATCCTCATGTCCTCAGTCAAAGTGCTAAGGGCTTGTTCCCTCACCAAAAGGTCTGCCAGCCCTTCAAAAGTGATGACCTGACATCCTCTCACCCACCTATGGAAATAAGTGTTCAATTCAGCAACATATCCACACACACTTTCAACTGCCTTGCGTCTATGCTCACAAAACTTTTTCCTATACGTTTCAGGTGTTAGCTTAAACAGTTCTAAAAGACTATTTTTACAGCAGTATAATCAAAACATGCAAAAAAGACATTTTGTACAGAACAGTTACAGCTTTACCATGGAGTAAGGGGGTCAGAACCGCACCCAGCGCCCTTGGTAAACTTCATACTGTTTACATACCCCCTCAAACATATGAATGAAGCTATCAAAATTAGCCCCCTCTTTAAACTGCAGAATAAATTTACTGACCTTTTGTGCTTCTGGGGTCCAGTTACTCCTTTCCCCATTACCTCCATGACTCTGGTGAAGAGGCAGCATCTCCTTCTCATGCTGCCTCTGCCTCTCTTGTTCCTCAGCTTGCAGATGTAACAGTTTCTCATTCTCCTCAGCCGGCAAACCTCGCAGATTCTCATTTGCTTTTAATTCCACACGCCTGGCTTTCAACTCAAGTCTCTTTAGCTCCAGCTGGATTTTTAAGTCCACTACAGAAAGGTTGAGCTGTCCATGCTACAAGGGAATTATATCTCCACTGCCAGTCTGATTGTCCTCCTGGTTGCTGTTTGCTGATGCAGCTGTAACCAAGGCTGCAATCAGGTCTGCCTTAGTCAGGTTTCCATGCATCACTCCCCTAGCCTGGCACATCTCCGCTAACTGGCTCCTTGTCAGCTTTCCATACTCCTCTGCTGACATGCTGCCTGCTCACTCTGACTCAATAAGCTAACAAAAGAAATAAATCAATTGTGATCTGAACTCTGAGTATTCACTGCATGACTGTTTTAGAGTACAAAACATCTTCAAAGCTCACTGTATGCAAGCTACAGGATTCACTCTACCCACACCACAACAAGCCAATTAGTATTTGCCAACTAATGAATATGTGATGTGGATATTCCACTGCTGTCAAACACAAATGTGAGGATATCCCAACCCCTGCCACCACAAATGTGATGCCTGTGCCCTCGCCTAGCAATGAAGGAGCCTCAACCCTCAGCACTAACACCAGAGAGGGCGTCTCATATATGAAGAAAGGATAACAAATACACACTGTAAAGTGAAATTTCCCTTAAGAGCACACAGAGATCACAGTCAGCCTGGGGCTGGATGCTCCCATGCTCTCCGGGTCCCCAATAAGACTCCTCACTGGCACAGCTATAGGGTCCAGATCTCAGCCTAGTTGGGCAAGCTAAAATCTCCAGCACCCTCTCTGTCCAACCAGTGCTTCGTGCCCCTACCCAAGTAGCTGACACACAAACACTTTGAGATAAGAGTTTATATAACCTCACAGATACTTCTGGTGAAGTCTGGCACAGGTTCTCCAGCTGTGCCCCTTTTACCCAGACTATACAGTAGTACCGTGCCACCACCCAGCTACTAATTATCAGCTTCTCAAAGGCCCTTAAAAGGGTGTCCATTTATTACTGTGCAATATTATTATCCAATTGGTAGTATGACTAAACAGTCTCAAAGCTTATTAGAGTGACTTGGTACAGGATCCTTATATACATGCAATGTACTCCAGAGCTTAACTTATCTCTACACAAACCAGCCACAGTTAAAAGGTTTTTAAATATTTAATAATAAATAATTAAAACCACAAGACAATGCTTTCTACTACACAGTCAGTGCTAGTCATGAGTTCAGAGATCACACAGAAATACTTAAAATAATTCAGTAGTACAGTTCTGACATCTCAGAAAAACACTTAGTCTAATCTTTCTAGTTCTAGCTATCTCTAAAAGAAAACACAAGTTTAAGATAACTTACATAAGACAACAGGCAGAGTGCTGATGAGTTGAATGGTCAAGACAAAATTGCTTAATGCCTTCTGATTCTCTCTGTTTAAATTGAAACTGCAGTTCTGATAAATATTACATCATTTCTTTTACACTTTCTTAGTGTTCCCAGGCTACACATTGACTGCATTTATATTCTTAACATCTCCCTTTTCTTATCTTGCAGCTGGTCAGGAAACAGAGCAATAAAAATTCATTTGGATGTTTAAGTCTAGCAATTTAACTCTTGGTTAAAGCAATAGAAAGAATTTCTTCATCTAGACTTTTCGGCACCACTGTCTACTTCAAAGGGTCACCACATGCTTTACTTTGGTCAGTAGAGTGCACTGTTGTCACATTTATTTCCAGTTCCACATGTAACAGTATTTCTTTACATTTAAGACAACAAGTCTATAGTTTACATTCATATTTACAAATGATAGAATTATCTACAAAGTTTTATTTGGCTAGGCTTGCAGCCTTCACCTTTCTCTACCAGTCTTCACACAAGGTATGGAAATATTACTGGGCAATGGCAGTTGCACCATCAACTGGATACATTTAGTTGATGTGCACATGAACTAATATACATTCAACTATCTGTTGTGTAATGAACAACATCAGGAATTCCTATACAGGATGAATGTAATGATTGTCTACCTAACATTACTGTCACATAAGGATGAAATGAAAGATTAAAAGTTACATTACTGTCCCTCATGGATGATTATCACAGTCCAAAACTGTCATCAAGTTTTATTCATCATATGCATGACACGAGAGTGTATGCAGCATTAACAAGATCACAACACGCAGAAGACAATAATCAAAGTTGACCCACATAAACAACTGAGTTTGCCTATCAAAACTGAAGAGCAGCTTATACAGTGACAACTATTTAAGTAAATCATATGGGAGATATAGATAACATCTGTTGTTACCTGTGTATGTTTTTCAGTAGTAGCACACCATAAGACTGAACAACCACACACAGGAGTACTATTCACTGACAGCAGTAAACACCATTGCAAATATGCCAAGTAACTCTATAGAGGTTGTAAGTAACAGTGCATTAGTAAACAACCACCATGTAAAGCGACTCAGACTGCAATGATTAACACACACACACACACACACACACACACACACACACACACACACACATAAATGTTAAGGTGTCACTATGACAATAACTTGAAATGATAACACAGTAATATGTGCAAATTCTAATAAATGTGGGGATAACCCCTGACGGATATGTGTATGCAGCACCAACACCATCACAACGCAAAGAAGGCAATAATCTAGGTTAACTCACATAAGTGACTGAGTTTGCTTATCAAAAAGCTTACATAGAGACATCTATTTGAATAAATCATGTATAAGATCCGTATGACATCTGTTGTTACATATATAGGAGATTAAGTTATATTTATTTTAGCATGTTTGATCTGTGACTACATAATTAAAGCATGGCATACAGTACCAGGTAACTGTCTACCCATGCAAAATGATATACAAAATGCCTGGTGAATAAAATGTGACAAAGACCCGATGTATCATCAGAAGAATGATGTGATAATTATGCACGTTTTGTACTAATATTAAACAAGGTTAGTTCCATATGCACAATAACTAGCGGGGGGTGACATTTACAATGGAATAATATTCCCCTCTGCAATATATAAGAATTATTATTACTGTAACATAACATACAGCACAGATATACATGAAAAATGCATACACTGATACTTTACAAATATACATATTAATGCTGTCATAGCTGTATATTTTTTGCATTTTTAGATATCCTGACATATATATACAAACCTATGCAGTCATTTAGATATAAGCATACTTGAAATGATGTACATCTGTGTGTATGTTTGTTGTCACTTGTGTATCTATAGATACATATGTGTATGTATGTATGTATGCAAAATGATGTAGAGTGATCTGTCTGTCTGTCTCTCTCTCTCTCTCTCTCTCTCTCTCTATATATATATATATATATATATATGGGTTCACTTTGGAATCTCAAAATACTGAAATGTCGAATTTCAGTATCTAGAGACCAAATTGTCAAATCTGCAGTTACAAAATTGCAGAATATCGAACTGGGAAATGTTGAACCCGTGGTACTGATGGCACATTAGGCAAGTGTTATTTTTTTTAAGGGATTTGTGGAGGGGTTTGTGTGTTTGTGAGTGTGTTGGGGAGTTTTAGGTGTGGGTTAGGGCAAGTAGGTAAGAGTGTGAGTGTGTCAGTGTTAAGAGTGGTGGTGTATGTATGTGATGTGTGTTTGAGCAAGGGGGGTGTAGAATGTGTAATGGTGGATTTTCTGTCTTTCAGTGTTTAGTGTGACCTCGGAGTTATTATATATAAATAGCTGGAGTGTGGGGAGGGGGCGCAGGGTGCAGTGGAAGGATAGGTGTGCATTTTGTTGTGTTCATGTGTGTTGTTTTCCTTTGTTGTAGTGTCGAGAGGTCAGTGTATTTGTGTTTGTATGTTTGTTGTAGTGTTTTGTTGACATTCGCGGTTTTGAATTTCACGATTTTGGTTTTCGGCTTTATAGTCTCGAGATACTAAAATTCGCCATTTCAGTATTTTGAAATTATAAGGTGAATCTATCTATATATCTATGCAATGAGTGAGACATATGTATCTCCACAGGTATATATTGATATATATATATATATATATATATATATATATATATATATATATATATACACATACATATACACCTGTGGAGATACATATCTCTCACTCATTGCATATACATTTATATATATTTATAAATTTTATACATATTTATGTATATATACATATTTATATACACATATGTATATAACCATTTCTACAGAAATATACATAGAGAGATTTGAGACAGAGAGTATGTGAATATGTACATATAAAGCAAGTAATAATAAAAATACCAATAGCATCCAACACCATTCTGTGCGGAGACAGAAAATTTTAATAAAATAAAACATAAAAAAAAAAGGTAAGCGGTTTCACAACACAATGTTTCTTCTTCAGACCATGGAATGGTCTGGTCTGGAATGGTCTGAAGAAGCAACCTCATGTTGTGAAAGCACTTACCTTTGTTTTTTATGTTTTATTTTTTAAAGTTTTCCGTTTTATTGCAGTTTTCTATTTTCTTGCAGAGTGGTGTTGGATGTTATTGGTGTTTACAATTTTTGTTTTACACCACTGAGTTGCTGTCATATTGCTACTTCTTGTATGTATTCTTTGGATAATAATAAAAATAAATTGTCAAATGCTGACCCATGTTGTATGTCACATGGTAGCCTCCTTAAACCTCACACAATCATTATTATTCCAGACATTGTAGAGATGGATGGAATGCATCAATATTCATGCAATAAAAGGGTCATATAGAACAGCACAGAGTTTACCTTAGATAAGTTATATGTTCCAAAACATGCCTAAATGTTTAGCAAACACCAAGCTGGGCATTACCAGAATTAAATGACTTTTCTGGGATTCAAACCCACAAACACAAAATAAGCAGGACCGTAGTTACAGAGATTAACTAGATTGCTAAACCTTCATTTATACCCCACTCAAAGGATAACATATACCTGCATTTTCTGTAAAGCAAGTGTGTGACAACACACTCAAATGGAATGCATGGAACCCTGCAATGCTCTTATATTTTTCTAACCCAGTCAAAAGTAATGGATGTGACTAGTTATTAATGAAAATGTTTCAAGACGGCTTATATATTTTGTTTTTCATTAAAAAGTGCACAGGAATCATGATATTGATGGTAACAAACTGCTTCTTATGGAGCAATCTCAAAGTGTTGCAGATAAAGAAATATGTCAACATCCGTGGCATAATAGAATCACATGCTATGACTGCAGTTATTTAGGGCAATCAATACCCTTTGCCTGCTAATTCCTGCTGTATGACAGAGATGTATGCTCACCTGTTGCTTAGTTTCCACTATAACCTACAAGTTATGCAGTACAGAGGATGATCCATTGTCCATCTGGGGAGGACAGGCCCTGTAAGGCTGTCTATATGGTTTCTATAGTGCAATATCTTTAAGTGCAGGTGTGACCTTTATGACTAATGCTATCTTGTTCACTTTTACAGGGCCATAAATATCAGCCCTACAGTAGCACACATAAGGTGCATATCTCTGTAGTCAGTTAAGATGATGAATACCCTTTGCCTGCTCTGCCTGCTGCTAGGACTGAGATGTATTCTCACTTGTTGCTAGTGTTCCACTATATGTTTTGCACTATGCAGGCTGATCCATTCCCCATCTGGGGAAGACAGACCCAATAAGACTATCTATTTGTTTGCTCTAGTTCAATATCTTTAAGTGAACTGTGACATATATCCATAGGTTCATAGGCAGGTACTAGGCTATCTGCCCAAGGGCATTTATAAGCCTAGCCAGAGTGTGTCAGCTTTCGCCGCCCCATTGATTAATTAACTGATCCTCTGTCAAGCAAAGCCAATGAAGTGATCCCAGGGGTGTATTTTCTGTTACCCATCCACTCGTCAAGGTTTCTCTTGAAGAGTGTTAGTGAGGGGCTCTGCCTGATGTAGTTTGGAATTTTGTTCCAAAGCATGGGGAGTCTCTGTGACAGGAATCTATCCCTCCAGCATGTTCTATTTATTGTTGTGGCAAGGTTTAGCTCACTAGAGCGCATGGCTCACAGTGACGTGGATTTCTTTAGGTGGAGCATGTCCATCAATTCTGAGTTGGACATGGCTTTGTAAGTCAGGCAGAGATCACCTCTGAGTGGCTGAATAGGACATATGTTTGAGACCAGTAATCCTCTTGGTGAGGTACTTTTGTGGTCTTTCCAGCTGTTGGAAGTGTCTTGTGAGGTACATCCCAAATGGGGAATTGTACTCTATGATGGGTCTAATGCGTGACGAGTAGAGGGGCACTATAACCTCTTTATTTCTAGATGTGAACCCTTTAGTAATTAGATGGGCCACATAGAAGGATTTCCTAACTACTTTGGTAATATGATTGCCAAAGGAGAGATTACTATCTACCTGGGTGCCAAGATCTCTTATTACCTTTTCTGTATTAAGGGGGCTGCCACCTATGTGGTAATTCGTGGGTGTTTTGTTTTTCCCAAATGGGATGACTATGCATTTTTTGGCTTTAGCTTGAAGCCATGACTTTGACACCAGGTGTCCGTCTCAGTAAGGCCCTTTTGGAGGATGCCCGTGTCAGTTGGAGAGTCAATTATGGCTCCCAGTTTGCAGTCATCGGTGGACTTGGTTAGCCATAGTCCTCCTGTGTTTGCCTGTACTTCTGAGAAGTATATGCCGAACAGTAGGGGTCCCGGGACCGAGCCTTGTGGGACACCACTTGTGACTGGTTTAGAGTCGGACCTGGAGCCCGCTATTCTTACCGTCTGAGTTCTGTCTGTAAGCCATTTGGCAACTCATCTCATGACGTAGGGGTTTATGTTCAGGCTGGTGAGTTTCCCTGTAATACTCGAGTGGGGAATGGTATCGAAAGCCTTGGTGAGGTCAAGGTAGGCTGTGTGAACCACCTTTCCCTCATCTATGGCCTTGGTGACTGTCTCGAAGAAGTCAACCAGGTTTAGTAAGCATGATTTGCCTTTAACAAAGCCAAACTGGGTCAGGTCAAGTGTTTGGAGGTTCCCAATGTCTTTGTTAATGAGTTCCATGATGATACGCTCCATAGCCTTGCAGACCAGGCTAGTCAGGCTTATGGGGTGATAGTTACCAGGGTCAGTTGTGGCCCCTCCATTATGGAGAGGAATAACCATTGCTGTGCACCATTCTATGGGCATGTAGCCTGTGGAGAGGCTGAGGTTGAACAGCGTGTTTAGGTGGGGGTTAGTTCATTCTGTTTTTATGACTAATGTTGTCTTGTTTATCTCTATACAACACTTGCCTTCTGGAAAAAAACATCAGCCATCCAGTATGTGTTTCTCTTATTTGCTGTATGGTATACATCATTTTCAATGCTACATGATACTGTGTATGTGCTTACTACTGAGTTATTCTGTAATTGTCTCTTTTTACATCATAGTGGTATTTCAATCCTCACCACCGGAGTTGCAGTCAGAGGACATATCAGGTATGTCATCATGTATGTTTGTTTCAACATTGTCTTTCACATTTGTTTGATATGTATCTTATATGGCTTTTCTTGAGTCTACTCTATAGAGCCATTGTACCACCTGCACCCATGCTGATACAATAAGTCCATATCACCTAATCATTCAGTGTATTCAGTTACTAGTCCAATTATGCCAGTCATATCCTGCCTCATTTGACTTCTGTAAATGTATATGACATGTCTCACCTGTCTGTATTTATAGCACATGCACCTCCTGCCCCCTCCAGTAACCTTTTAACTGATCCTGAGCTGGGATGTGATGTGCTGAGGTCTGATAGTACTGTCAATGACGCACAGAACACTGCATTGGGTTTATTGTCTGGCCTAGATGGAGACAGTCAATTGTTTCACGGTATAGCCTTTGATCAGGAGGATAAAGTATCCAGCCATTCTGATGATGTAGGGGCATCAGATATTGGACATGATGAGGATAGCGACCTGCTGCCCTATGTTGCATTTAGTGGTGATGGTGACTCTTTACCAACATGGACTGATAGTGTCCATTGGACTAACTGTGACAGTATAGCTGATGAGCATGGGTGTGTACCAGAGGGTGTAAACGTACTGTTACAAGAGTACGAATGCCCACAATGACATCATGGCACTGACCTGTGCACACTTGCCCATGTTACAGATCATGTAGCACAACAACTACATGTGCTATATGAAGGTCAGGAGTACAGACATGGAAAAGTCATCATGGCAACATTGACTGCACAGCATGGTAGTGTGCTGTCTGTTCCACATGTTACTGATGACCTTGTTCTGGCAGTGCTAAAGCAGTCAACAAAAGCAATTCCAAATAATGGACATGTAGAGTCAGTAAGGCAAGTTAGTAAAATTTCAGAAGTAAAGCAGGTGTATTATAAATCCACAAAGTATTCAGGAAGAATCCCTTCCTCAGTATGTAAGACAATGTTAAAATCAATTACCATCTTATACATTCCAAAACATCACAGCACAATCAAAGAGAAGATCCAGTTTAAGCTAACTAAAATTAATTAAAATTTAAAGTGACTCTGCATATAAAATCCTATATACAACCATATAAAAAAGCATACATGCATATTAAGACATTATAAAATGTTTTGCTTTTTCTCCAGGATGAGCTTAATACTTACAGCTGTATTTAGACCTGGCTTGAGTCAGCATTTAAATGTGCAATCCACTCATATTCACAAATGTCTATTGCATCATTCAAATCACCTCCTCTTTTCTTCCTGAATATAACATCCATAACCCTAAAAAGGAAAGTGTGCTCTCCACCTACCTCCCTAATATGTCTAAATAGGGCATTTGTTTCCACTTTCCTTCAAATTTCAGACTTATGCTCAATAATCCTGTCTTTAAGCTTTCTATTGCTCTTACCTATATAAAAAGCAGGACATTTTCTACATCTAGCCAAATATATAATATTCTTAGTGTTACAAGTAGCATGTCCATTAAACACAAATTCCTTCCCAGGGACAGGATGTTTGAAAATATAATCACTCTCCAAAAAATATTGTTGCATTCCAATGGTTTACCTCCATGTTGGTCCTCTTTTGGTTTTTAGTGCTAGAGCAGTGCCATAGGACAAACTGGGTGTTATGTGTTCTGATCCTCATAAGCAGATTACCTCATTTGGGAAGAGGCAGATCCCCTCGCAGTAGACCCATGCATGGCCCTCAGACATTGTCTGTGTTGCAATGTACATGCACATTTGCTGTTGGTCGACCTATTCAGAACCCAACAGTCATGTCCAGACAGATGTATGTCAGTACTGCTCCTACCCACACCATGTCCCAACCTGTTAGTTTAACTACAACCACTCCTCGGTACAGCATTGTGGTCTGAGTATTTCCAAATAAGGCAGTATCAGTCATGACCATAGTGTGAGCTGTCAGCATGGGCACCCTAGACTGCATTATAGTAATACTGGCTGTTGTTCCAATGTGTGTCCTGCTGTGTCATTCTAACCCTGTGCCATTGATGATCACTGTGCTGACCACTGCTTTCTATATCTGTAAGTGGTTTCTTAAATTTGTAATGCCATAAGTTTTTTTTTCCATTTATTTATCTGACATAAGTGACTGCCTTCATGTTGTGTTATATTGTACATATTTGTCATTATTATAAGTTAGGTAAATTATTGACAACTGCATTGCTCTATTTGACAATCACCCTGCTTCCATTTTAGTAGCTCTTGCTAGTTGACATATAGCAATCATTTCTACTAATCATAAGCAAATTATCTTATTCTTATAGCATTAATTTATATATATTGCATGCACACTGGTGATACTTGTGGCATTTTATTGTGGTAATGCACATGCCTCCCCCTCAGCACAACATGCAAGTTTACATATTCACTTTTTCTTCTGCTGATGTCTACTTCCCATGCATGCCTTCCCACATCTACTTGCTTACCCACACACACACACACACACACACACACACACACACACACACACACACACACACGTTCCTGTATCCTATACAATTATGTACATTCCATGGCTAATGTGTAATGCCTGTCACTGCTGCTTCATAAAATTGAATATATGTGTTCATTTGGCTGACTCATGTTGTTGCAAACACCTGTACATTATAGCATTGCCTTATTCATGACATTCCAGGACAGACATGTCCTATACCACTGGCATGTAACATGTCATTTATGTGACTTTCTGGTCAGTCCTTGCCATGTTACCAGTATTGCTGTTGCTGCTGTCTGCTGCACAGGGTGGTGTATTATGGCGTTGCACATCTCTATGACGTGTGGTGCATCTTAGTGTTATCATAACACCCATGCAATTATGTTCTACTGGTTATGATACATTCCCAGCCAATGCATGATCTTACATTTATTGTAGTAATGGCAGTTATACTACTACATTCACACACTAATGATATGCATTATGATATATTTCCTGGTCAGTATCACATTCTGTTGTGCACACCTCAGGCATACCACACATATGACAGTGTGGCCATCTTTGGTGATGTACCTTGCATAAAGTAGATCTGTGGTGAATATTCCTCTGTAGACATCTAATTGTGTTCATTTCTATGGCACATATATTTTTTTGCTTTTTTAATTTCTCCAAATCTTTTGGGTTTCTAATAGCGTGATGGGAATGAACCCCATTCCTAAGTCAAAGTATGATTAAAGTTCATGAAATTAGTATTGTGTCAGTCTTTGATGTCAGCCAGAAGTGCTCTTTGCTGCACACGCACTGTTCCTAGTAATGACTCTTGTAATTCGTATGGAGTTACATGTATTGGTAACATATCTAAATATGATTGCAGATTATTTTTTATAAGACGTATTGCTCCTACTACTATTGGAACTGTCTGGGTTTCTTTCTTCCACATTGCTCTCATTTCTGCCTGCAAATCCTGATATTTTATGACTTTGTGTATAAGGCTTTGCAGAAGAATATTGTGATGATGGTATATATGATGTTACATTTGGACATCTAATGGGCTTTTTCCAATGGCTGTGTTCTGTACTGTTGCTGTAGGCAACACTGTGTGAACATCACTGGTTTGTACATGTTCTTCTGTATGTGTGAGTTGTCATGATCTAAAGGTGTGAGCCAGGCTCTGCCGTGTTGCCTGTGTTAGAACACATGGCTGTAGCCTCCATCACCATACCTATTTCTTCTCACCCTCGAGTCCTCCTAATCATCCTGTGACAGTTCTGATAGCTCCACATTAGATATCTGAGGTTCTTGGGATAGGTTACCCACACTTGCAGTTGTCAGGCCACTGTGTTTTAATGTTAGTATGTTATACAGAATGGCACACATGGTGACCATCTGTAATTCCTTTTCTGGTGTGTACTGAAGTGCACCCCAGGATGTGTCCAGATATCTGTGTCTTGCTTTCAGCACACCAAACACATGCACAGTGTTCCATGCTACAGCTCCGCCAGGCCCACCTTCCACCTTCTGACCATGCCACACCTTCAAACAATGTCCCCAGCTTCCACCAAGGATTGTCATACGAAAATGTCACACTTCATCCACCCCCAAGATAGGTACACCCATCCCTTTCTCTGTCATTCTGTCAGTTGCCGCAACTGCAGAGTGAGCCCAGATCACCTGGGCCATAGTCAGGACTTAATCTATGCCACCAGAGTGACTAACCTGTATCTATGTATGTATGTATGTATCTATCTGTCTGTCTATCTGTTATTTCCTGGTCAGAGAGCTGAGTTAGCTGCAGCCTGGCTTGGCACCTTGTGGCTGCTTTCTGGGATGGATTTGAGATGGTCATCTATTATGGCTTACAGTAACCCAGCCTGCTGTAATGCAGTAAATACAGCTTGCATTTTTAAAGTACTATTTTGTGGAGTCTGCAGAACTGTTTAGAAATTCACTGGAAAATGTAATGGAAAAGGTAAGCAAAACAAGCCTCCACCAAGTGCTTTCATAAAATTATTATCATACTAGTCTGTTGAATTTTACTATCCTTGGGCACACACACATTATGTTTTGGAATTTGGTGGGCATGCACAAAGTCTATAATTATTCTATAATGAATAGATTATTACTTGTTCTTGTCTTAACATCCATTATGGAATTGCATTAATTGCTGATATACTGCTGTCTCCCCTTGGTGTGCTGCTTTGTCTGCAACCTTCTTTTGGAATCTGTCCCCCTATCTTTTCAGCAATCACTTTTCTAATAGGTGAGTAACTTAAAAAGTGTAATCTTTAGCAATAAAATTCAAACCACTAAACTATGCATGACAGTTACTGACACAGACTACTGATGGAAGAATAAAAGCACTAGATTAATTTTATCATGACCATGACACAAAACTTCAAATCAAGTTAGGGATACTCAGAAGAAATGAGCCCCCCCCCCAAACAAAAAAGGCTCTGTAATTTGTACAAGATATAAGTGATTCATTTCTTGTCATCCAAGTTTCCGCAAACTCTTTATCTTGAGCAGAAGTTTAAATTTTCCTTAGAGATGGCTGACTGATGACTGCAGTAATAAACCCCAATTTAGAAGCCATATTTTGCTGTTGTATATACTTCAATCTGCTGGACAAAAGGAGGTGATACTAAGAAGAAGCCCTTAAAATAACATTTTAGTGACAGTCACTTAGATGAGGCAATGACTATTTTTCATGAATTGGATGAGAGCATAACTCAGTAATCAGTTATAAACATTCTCAAAATAAAAAATGTATGCATTAAATAGTAAAATATCCTGCAATACTACAATTAGTTTTCTGACACAGTCCCAATTTTATACCAATACAGACAATGGGCAGGATTCAATAAACCCTACACTACTCACTGAAACCATTGCACAATGTGTAGAACAACACAAACATGGTAAACTTCATTGCATGCTAATTACTGCATAAGCAGCTGAATTGTTTGGTAATCAGTCAATCCAAGATGGTGGAGCTATTCAACAAGCTATAAAGCAACCATTTACACTTAGTGGATCCTTTTGCTTGTACTACAAAACCTACTGGAATATAGCCACAGAAGCTACACTGGACAGAAAGAATGTTAGGAGCTGCTGCTGCTGCTCTTCTGTGCGTGTATGTCCACCAGGCTCAAGTCTGTGCTGCTGCTGATAGACCTTGGACAAGGAGGAAAAGAGCATTTGGACCACTTTTCACTTTACGTGGTCTTCATGAGGTGGCACTAGTACAGTGTTACCAGGTGGATAGAGACCCACTTCAGGAACTCGGCAACCTCTGCCTTCCACACCAGAAAGCAAGGGCAAACCAAGGGGAAACAGAACCTGTGGAGATCAATGTGTATGCAACACATAGAATATTGTCTAGAGGAACCATTCAGAATATTAGCTACAGGAGCCATTTAGTTAACCAGAGAGGACATTCTGGGGGTGTCACAAGAATCAGCATTCAGGATCCTACACCAGTTCCTGAATGCTATGCTACAGCATGCCAGTGAGTGTGTGTGTATATATTCCCCCTACCCCTGAGGACAGAGCTAGAACTATGCAGGAGCTCTACCCCATAGCACACATTCCTGAAGCCTTGGATGCCATAGACTGTACACATATTGAGATCAAAGCACCACCCAGGGAACATGGAAGGGTCTACATCAACAGAAGGGGGTTCCCCTCCATTAACTACTAAGTCATGTGTAATGCTATGGAATCATCCTGAATGTGTCCCCTGGCAACCCTGGCAGTTGCCATGGCTCCCATAGCTGGCACACCTCACAGCGCTACCAGAGGTTTTCCAGGAATGATGTCCCACAAGGTCATTTACTGGGGGATTTAGGGTATGCACTCAAACCATAGCTGATGTGATGACACTCATCAGAAATGCCCACACACCCATGGAAGAATGTTATAATGAGGCACAAACTCAAAAAGAAATATCATAGAGTATGTGTTTGAGCTGTTGAAGTCATGGTTTTGGCGCCTAGATACATCTGGGGGCTCTGCACTATAGTCCCAGTACTTGTGCAGAAATTATCACAGTCTGTGCTATCCTACATAATATCACCCTGCAAAAACAGCTTCAGCAATAACACCAAGGACTAGAAGCAAACTTTGATCACCACTAGCAGGTCAGAGGAGGAACTCATGGCTGCTGTGGGTGTAGGTAGACATAGGTGTGCATAATATGCTCTTGCCCTATCCAAGAGGCAACAGATAGCACACATGCCCACTACCTAAGGAGTGCACCTTTCATCCTATGTACATACATAGAGTAAAACTGATGCTAGGCAATGCTCACAACCTTTACTTACCCATGCAATGGTTATGTACTGCTAGCATTAGACAGAGTCAGCCCTGAATGACAACAGTTATAACCGCAAGGCTATTAAGGTAAGTGTTGAACATGTAATTGAAAAATAAATATGTAAGAACAAGAATAAATTGCAGATGCATGCATACTGTTACTTATAAATGTACCTGCATTGAATGTGTGTGAGTTGTCCAGCAATGACATCAATATGTGACATGACTGACTTCTGTAATATATATTTATGCAGTTTAAAGACTAACATGTCTCATGCATCTAAAATACCTTCATTAATGCCTCCTGTAGCTGGTATGTCTGGGGGTCTGTATGGGCATTCTGTATGAAATGTGTGTGTGAGTGTCTGCATGAACACAGCCAAGCTGTGTGCTAGCACTACATCCTGGCTTGTTGAACAGGTGTGAGCCATGCATGGTAGAATTATTAGTTCAGTGTTGCTGTCAACGACCATGAGAACTCACTCTGCCAGGAGTTGCACTGGAATGTCCACAGCCATGGTCAGATGCGGTGGTGCTTACTAAATGTGAGTGATGTCTGCTGGACAAGCTCTCTTCAGGACTACACCCAGGTCCATGACCCCATGACCTACCAAATCTGGGTGTGGACACCTCAACCACTGCTGGAGCAGTGGAAGTAGTGCCACTACAGGAGCAGGCATGGCCATGTCCACTAACACCAGATGATGTTGCAGCCCTATGGCCACATGGATGATGTCCCCTCTCAGCAGATTTTCCATCACAGGCACTGCCTGCTCAAGTGTGGTATTCATCCAATCCACTGAATTGGCCATACGGTGAAGGCAGTTACACGCATTAGACTGTGTCACATCTAGAACACTAACCATGTCCTCGGAGACCCTAGTGGAACATGCCTGTGCCGATATGACAGCCCTATACACACATTGAGTGGCACGTAATGACACACCAGCATCAGGTGTAGGGCAGTCCAAAGGCCTCCTCCTAGCATACCTACCAACCCTCCTGTGTGGAACCTTGCCTACACTTTGGCTATGTCCAGAGTCAACCAGCACCGAAACCATAGTAACCATAATAACTTGATCAACTGTGTTGAACATGTAAGTGTTCGCTATCTGAGGGCTCAGTAGAATGGGTATGTGTAGACATACTGACTGACCTGTCCACTATCTGAGGGCTCAGTAGAATGGTTATATGTAGGCATACTGACTGTGTCTGAAGGAAATCCATGGGATGTGTAAGTCACAACCTCAGTGTCAGACTGAACCTCTACACCCCCTGACGGTCCCTCCATTTTGCCTCCATCATCATCAGATCCTACTTCTGCTCTAACATCAGGTGGGTAGGAGCCCTGCATTTCCACTGTCAGGATCACCTGTGATAAGAAGCAACAAACACAAGAATGAAATTACTCATCCCTTAAATATTACCCTAATATAGCTGAACAAAAAGTAACACTGGTCACATAATTGCAGATGGTATAACAATGCAGAGCCTCATTACATCCTCCTCACATATACATATAATAATATACATATAATAATATAATATAGTTAAATAATACTTAATAGTAAGAAAAGAAAGATTTACTTACAGTGTGCAGATGTCTCAACACATTGCAGGGAAGCTGCAATGTGTTGAGACATCTGCACACTGTAAGTAAATGTCTCAACACATTGCAGGGAAGCTGTGCCTGGAAGAAATAAAGCAGTGAAAGGACGGCCATTAATTATCATAATGGAAATAACACAGGGACGGTGAATGCACAATTGACTATATGCTCTGTGAGAAATAGCTCTAAATAAAACTTGTCTGAGCCATCCCCAACCCCCATGTCTATTGCCCCACTCTCTTGTAGAACTATGAATTATCAATAGGTACAAATATAAAATATGTATCATAAGTAGTAGCAGCCAAATCATATTTAATCTACAAAACAATATAATGTTGCCATATGTAGGGCTACCTGGAATCTGCTCTTGGAACACACACGGCCTCCCAGCCAGATTAGAATCAACATCAATCACACAGTGTGAAGGCTCCCCGAGCTGTCAGATAGGAACTCCTCATGTGGTGTTAGTCATGGCTCAGTAGTAGGACCAGCCCCAGTAGCCAGCTGTTCTCAGGCAAATACAGCCACCCTCCTCCATGCCAATGAAATCATGTCAGTGGCCCGATGTCACACCTGATCATAATTGTGGCCATGACCACCAACTGCAATAATATCAGTGACTACTTGGTTCTAAATATTCTTTCTGGCAGTCATATCTCTCTGCCTCTCTCAAGTAGAAAGGCTCCATTGCACCTCAGAGTAATGTATTGTTTCCAAAAAAAAATCAAGCTGTGTACCCATTGTCAACATAAAAGCATTTAAAACACACATCATTTAGGACAACAGAATGATAGTTGTCTTCCACCCTCCAACACAAATGAAAAGGTTTGTACAAACCCAAGAATAGCACATAAGTAATGTTTTATGTTTTCCAAAAAAATAATCAGAGGCTGTGTACCCACTGTCAACATAAATTGCATGAAACACACTTCTCGTTTAGACAACAGAATGGTAGGTAGCACCCCCACCCTCCAACACAAATGTAAAGGTGTGGTCAAACACCCACTCTGTCAACATTCCTGTACTCAAGACTACAGTTATGTCATTGATTACTGAATAACAGTTATCACTGCTAAATAGTCAAAAAAATGCAAATTAGGAATGCCAGTCAATTTTCACTGTGCCCACCACTGCTATGGAGGTTGGTCTGGGATCTGAGAAGCTTAGCACCACTGTCAGCTGCATTGGATGAAAAACATAATTATGTTCTCTCCAATCCAAGGTAAAATTGCAAAAGCAAATTGTAAGAACATAGTGTTGTAAGCATAACCTACCTCACAAGTATAAAGCCCTGCAAAAACTGCCTATGCCAACAGTAAAGTATAAGAACTGTATACAAATCAACCTTCATTTTTCTACTGGCTATTTATATACATTTCTAAAAGGTTACAATGTAAATGTCCTTGAATAATAGAATCATGCCTTAGCAAAATAAGTGCTTCTCTGCAGATACATCTCCTTCAAAGAAATACCAGTCTTCTGTTCTGTCTGAAAACAAGTCTCCTCACCTTCAAGTTCCCTAGCTATATGGTTATCTTTTCATAGTTGAGTTTCAGCCCTCTGAGTATGAAAATGAGGTGTGAACTCATTAATGCCAAACTTTTGACTTTGTGTAGCAAATGTAAACATAATGTAGTCTCTACACCATTGTTAGGTACTAATAACTTGCAACTGTGAATGATTAGTCTGAGTGAAGGAAAACACAACAGCAGTTCAAACACCCTTCCCTGCAATGGGTGTGTTAGTGTGTATAGACTGACAAAGTGTGCAGCTAACTACAGTGAGCTTCTAAATAAAATCAAACACCACATGTGTTTTGGCCATAACAGGAGTATCCTGTCTTTGCTGAAAACTGTGCTCACTGTTATGTATTTGTATCGCATCTTGAAGTAAAAGTAATAGGAAATGTGCTACAGATTGCATGTCTGATGGTAAAGCAGAGATAAGGAAGAATACCAGAATACAAAGAGAAGACAGAGCTGCATTTTTGCAGACATATTCATAAATAGTTGTTTGATCACTCATGGCATTAAATATGTTAGCCACACACATACAACCAACTGAGAATGTTCAACTGCATGAACTGTTAATGCTGGATATGAAATATGAATTGCTTGTGTGCTCATGATTTGATATTACAAAGCTATGTCTGTGGCAAAAAGAGATAACCCACTACAACTGTGTTGTGTAAGTGCAATATATATATTTTTTGCCTTTACTATTTGCATGGAGCGTGGCGTAGTGGAAACACAGTTAGCTGCTTAAAAAAGTAAAAAAAAAATAATTTCAGTTGTCTTACAATGCACAAACGCAGTTAGCAGCATTGAGCAGTGGTCAGGAACATGGATGGTAATGACTGCAGAAATTCCATCTGTTATCTGAATGTCTCTGTGGCACAAGGTGTAAATACATTGAGCTAAAAAAGAGAGACCATAGATAAAGCAGAGTTCGATTTCCACAGTTCTTTTACTGAGAAAGGGTCACAATAAATATTTGCACAAGTAACATATGTTCACTATTGCCTTTTATAGTTGCCCGTTGCCTACCTATGTTCGAACAGGGTTCACTATTTTAAGAAAAAAGTGAAAATTTTAATTTAGTTCACCTTCCTTCACACAAACACACTCAGAGGTGATGAGCAGCTGTGAACATTCTGAATAGTACTTCTTTTTTGTTTCTTCTTTTGACTTTTTCCCAGTTAGGATTTGCCACAGCAGATCACCTGTCCACTCATGACTGGCAGTGGAGTTTTACAATGTTGAGTTGCCAGCCCAGTGTCCAACCTTCCACAGAAGGCACACATATGCACACACTCACACCTAGGGCCAATTTACAGTGTCCAATCAACCTATAGCATATCTTTGGGATGTGGGAGGAAACCAGAGCACTCAGAGGAAACCCTCATGACCACAGAGTGGACATGCAGACTCTGCACAGAAGGCACCCCAGCCAAGGATCGAACCAGAGGACCTCTTGCTGTGAGGCGGCAACGCTAACAGCTGTACCACTGTGGCCACCCATAACATTCTGAACAGTACTGAGCATGGAAAATACATCTGCTGCCTAGCTTTCCATGTGGTACCAGGTGTAAGTACAGTGAATTCATGAAAAGAACACAGGTGAGCCCAGGTTCCAATCCAGCCCCCTCCACTTTTTAGAAAGAGTGTCCCACTGCAATTTTTCACAAAACGTTGATTATAAAGGTAATACTATATGGCATCATCTTTTCAGCATACACTGATAATATCCTCTACAAAGTGCACTGTGAAACTGTCAGAATCAGACTTCAGTGGTGGCACAAGAGTTAAGTACTGCGTTGTCTAGCTTATGCAATTAGATAGGTAGGGGCTTTAACTTCACAGCAGTCAACTTGTGTGTGTCTGAGTGTGTGTGTGTGTGTGTGTGTGTGTGTGTGTGTGTGTGTGTGTGTGTGTGTGTGTGTGTGTGTGTGTGTGTGTGTGTGCATAGTCAGATGTGCATGACTCCAGGTCCTGTTGACCTCACTAAAGTAGCATTCAGAAGATACTGTTAAACTGCTACAAGACTGCACAACAGTTTCATACAACCCTCCCAACATCCTCTTCTCAACATACACTAAGAAGATGATGTTGGAGGCAACGTACAGCCTAAAGTCCAGTTGTAGCATAGACACAGCTGTAGTGTGACTGTACTGCATCATGGATGTACCACTACATCACATCAATATTACCACTTGATAGTTTACATGAACACATATGACTATATGTCAGGATTCCATGGCAATATAACATTTTCACTGTTTCTCCATGTCTTGTTTGATAAGTGTACAATATTACAGTGACAGCTTCCCTAATCACTGATACTTGACTTTGCACTGCTGTACTTTCTTTGGACATGGGCATAGTTGATGGATTGCCATCAGTCTGACATAATGGTGTGCTATTCATTATAACAGATCACTTCTTAATTCACACATCAGTTGCAGATGCTTTAGGCAATATCCAGTGTCATTACATGTGGCAGATGCATGCAATACCCAGCTGTGTACAGGGAATCCACTCATAATAGTGTGGTGTTTTTATGTGTTGTTATCCACATGGCCAATACCTATGTCAGCCAGGAATGCTTAGTCAAGTATATCACATCTGACACATTGAGCAGCTCTCCTACATCTGGTCCCTTATGCACAAAGCACCTAGTTCATGGCTTCTGCATTCTGCCACGCCTCTGTTGATGGATAATAACAGGATTCCCATTGTGCCATGTTCTGGTAATGATCAGACGTAAAACATACATTTGTGTCCTGTCAAGGATTATAACCCAGCAGTAGAGGATGCTCTTAAGGAATGTTTTCAGAGATCTCTTTCTTGTGTATCTGTTGCCTATTCATCTGTCTACCCCTTCTTCTATATCAGTATGATATGCCTGTCTATCAAGTAAACTGTAAGGTGGGACACAATTGAAATAACTGTCAAAAATCAATTCCCACATGGTACCATTATATTTCAGATGTCCCACGTCTTCTTCAAGCAAATGTATATGGATGTATTAATTACTGTCACTCTGTATTTCTTCTACCCTTATCTCATGCAATTCATGCTACAGAGCAGGACATATTCTGATTGTGAAGACACGTTATACCAACACACTATACACACACCAGTGTGTGTGTGTGTGTGTGTGTGTGTGTGTGTGTGTGTGTGTGTGTGTGTGTGTGTGTGTGTGTGTGTGTGTATACATTCCTCGGGGATGAGTGTTGGATCCATTTTTATTTAATGTGCATATAGAAATCACTCTGACAGTTGGAGTCCTTTAGATGGAAAGTTTGCTTATGATGTGAAGGCAGTTGCACTGGTCACATCGTTGTATGATACCCTATCATAATTTGTCAATGGAACTGCTATGGATTCTAAACCTGAATGTAAAACTGACAGAGGTGTTATTGCCTTTTCAAATATAATGTTATTTTACTTAGATAATGTGACATTTTCATTATTAATTTTTCCTTAAAGAGCATAAATGTTAACTTCCACAAGGAACACTGTGTTCATTCCATCTTTCCTTTCTTTAATACAAATTTTAATAAAACAATTGAAACAAAAACTAAGGAAGCCCACATTTGTTTACTTAGCTATCTCAACTGACTAATGCATGTTTTTATCTGTGACTGTGGTACAAAGAGCTTTATTTTCAGCCAACACTGTAGCTTGCAAGATTGTACCTATGGTGCAAAGAGTGTTATTCTCACCACTTACCGTGCAAAGCATGTGCTCAGTGCAAAGAAGAAGGAACAAGCTGTGAGCCAAAGATAGTTGTTTACAGAGAGCAAACATTTTTTAAGATGTGATCTACGGCAGCCCAAGCTGTGTCATGAATAAGAAATTATGGTTTAACTGTATCTGCTTCATGAGCATAATCCAACTGTTAGTAAATGTTTTTGCTGCATAGTCCAGCTGTTAGCAAATGTTTTTGCTGCAAGTAGCATTCAGGAGATACTGTTAAACTGCTACAAGACTGCACAACAGTTTCATACAACCCTCCCAACATCCTCTTCTCAACATACACTAAGAAGATGATGTTGGAGGCAACGTACAGCCTAAAGTCCAGTTGTAGCATAGACACAGCTGTAGTGTGACTGTACTGCATCATGGATGTACCACTACATCACATCAATATTACCACTTGATAGTTTGCATGAACATATATGGCTATATGTCAGGATTCCATGGCAATATAACATTTTCACTGTCAGTGTCAGAGGGACAGTGATTGTGTCACACGTGTTGAGTTTGGACTTCTACTTGCAGATGTTTCTCCATGTCTTGTTTGGTAAGTGTACAATATTACAGTGACAGCTTCCCTAATCACTGATACTTGACTTTGCACTGCTGTACTTTCTTTGGACATGGGCATAGTTGATGGATTGCCATCAGTCTGACATACTGGTGTGCTATTCATTATAACGGATCACTTCTTAATTCACACATCAGTTGCAGATGCTTTAGGCAATATCCATTGTCATTACATGTGGCAGATGCATGCAATACCCAGCTGTGTACAGGGAATCCACTCATAATAGTGTGGTGTTTTTATGTGTTGTTATCCACATGGCCAATACCTATGTCAGCCAGGAATGCTTAGTCAAGTATATCACATCTGACACATTGAGCAGCTCTCCTACATCTGGTCCCTTATGCACAAAGCACCTAGTTCATGGCTTCTGCATTCTGCCACGCCTCTGTTGATGGATAATAACAGGATTCCCATTGTGCCATGTTCTGGTAATGATCAGACGTAAAACATACATTTGTGTCCTGTCAAGGATTATAACCCAGCAGTAGAGGATGCTCTTAAGGAATGTTTTCAGAGATCTCTTTCTTGTGTATCTGTTGCCTATTCATCTGTCTACACCTTCTTCTATATCAGTATGATATGCCTGTCTATCAAGTAAACTGTAAGGTGGGACACAATTGAAATAACTGTCAAAAATCAATTCCCACATGGTACCATTATATTTCAGATGTCCCACGTCTTCTTCAAGCAAATGTATATGGATGTATTAATTACTGTCACTCTGTATTTCTTCTACCCTTATCTCATGCAATTCATGCTACAGAGCAGGACATATTCTGATTGTGAAGACACGTTATACCAACACACTATACACACACCAGTGTGTGTGTGTGTGTGTGTGTGTGTGTGTGTGTGTGTGTGTGTGTGTGTGTGTGTGTGTGTGTATGTGTGTGTGTATATATACATTCCTCGGGGATGAGTGTTGGATCCATTTTTATTTAATGTGCATATAGAAATCACTCTGACAGTTGGAGTCCTTTAGATGGAAAGTTTGCTTATGATGTGAAGGCAGTTGCACTGGTCACATCGTTGTATGATACCCTATCATAATTTGTCAATGGAACTGCTATGGATTCTAAACCTGAATGTAAAACTGACGAGGTGTTATTGCCTTTTCAAATATAATGTTATTTTACTTAGATAATGTGACATTTTCATTATTAATTTTTCCTTAAAGAGCATAAATGTTAACTTCCACAAGGAACACTGTGTTCATTCCATCTTTCCTTTCTTTAATACAAATTTTAATAAAACAATTGAAACAAAAACTAAGGAAGCCCACATTTGTTTACTTAGCTATCTCAACTGACTAATGCATGTTTTTATCTGTGACTGTGGTACAAAGAGCTTTATTTTCAGCCAACACTGTAGCTTGCAAGATTGTACCTATGGTGCAAAGAGTGTTATTCTCACCACTTACCGTGCAAAGCATGTGCTCAGTGCAAAGAAGAAGGAACAAGCTGTGAGCCAAAGATAGTTGTTTACACAGAGCAAACATTTTCTAAGATGTGATCTACGGCAGCCCAAGCTGTGTCATGAATAAGAAATTATGGTTTAACTGTATCTGCTTCATGAGCATAATCCAACTGTTAGTAAATGTTTTTGCTGCATAGTCCAGCTGTTAGCAAATGTTTTTGCTGCATAATTACACTTGCATTTCATTAGTATTTTAATTCCATTTATTTTTCTTTTTGTCTGGAACAAGTCAGTGATCAGAAATAGTTGTATTATTTCATTCTGTAGACCAAATAAGTTCTTTAGTGACAAGGAACCTTTTCTCATAGACAGCCTGGGGAGAATATTATGTAAAAGAACTGATAAACTGCAGCTAAATCTATAGCAATGCCATTTTGACTTTTGATATGTACCCAGACATCAGCATATATAAATATAGAAGCAAAATGAAGTGGCTTACAGTATGCATTTCATTTCATTTCATATTCAGCATTTTTCATTGCAGCTAAGTATGTCTGTGCTGGTGGGAGTGTTATTCTACATAGCCAGGTCAAACAAGCTTGCACAGCACTAGTACGCTGGCATGTCTACTGCCATGTCAAGCTAGCCGGCAGTCTTGCTTTGAAAGTATTTTCCCAAATAGATACTCTAATGTTTATTGCAGTGCCTTTCAAGGTACTTATTCTACGATGTGCTTCCAATAACAAAGTTCTTAGGGATAAGAGACTTATCTGGAGATTCATATAGAATGTCAGTGTCTGACAAATACAAGCCTTTACAGAATGGGCAAACTGTACATCAGCACCCTAACTGGGGAATGAATGTTCTCCAGCAGGGAATTAATGTACAAATGATACCTGCTGAAAAACGAGTCTGCTGTTTTAGGGCAGCATATCAAGCTGCCGTGGAGCTCAGACAGAAAAATCCTAAGCAGTGTTTTTGCTGTTTAGCAAGTGCAAAATAATAAAGAAAACAATTAACATAAAAAAGTGTGTATGTGTTTATGTCTGTGTGTGACAGTGTATGGGTGTGTGTGTGTGTGTGTGTGTGTGTGTGTGTGTGTGTGTGTGTGTGTGTGTGTGTGTGTGTGTGTGTGTGTGTGTGTGTGTGTGTGTGTGTGTGTGTGTGTGTGTGTGTGTGTGTGTGTGTGTGTGTGTGTGTGTGTGTGTGTGTGTGTGTGTGTGTGTGTGTGTGTGTGTGTGATTATGTTTCTGTCTGCGAGTGTGAGTGAATGTGTGTATGAAAGCGGAACAGACTGTGTGTATATGTGTGTGTGTATGCATGCATATGTGTGTGTGTGTGTGTGTGTGTGTGTGTGTGTGTGTGTGTGTGTGTGTGTGTGTGTGTGTATGATTATGTTTCTGTCTGCGAGTGTGAATGAATGTGTGTATGAAAGCGGAACAGACTGTGTGTATATGTGTGTGTGTATGCATGCATATGTCTGTGTGTCTGTGTGTGTGTGTGTGTGTGTGTGTGTGTGTGTGTGTGTGTGTGTGTGTGTGTCTGTGTGTGTGTGTGTGTGTGTGTGTATGTGTGTGTGTGTGAGAGTGAAGAGTGAGAGCAATCCCTGGCAACAACTACATCAGTTAAGGCATTTGCATGCATCTTGCATACCTCTCAATCTCTCAGCACAATAAATCTTGACAGAGTCACAAATAACAAGGGACAAATGACCAAAAATATGGACACATTTTAAATATTGCTCTTATAAACTTAGAAAGTTGCTAGAACAACAGGATTTTCCATTAGCATATATTATGTGAAGGATATGAAGTTTGAAACTCAAACGTCTGTCATTATTTAATGACTTCAATCCCCAATGATTTGCCATAAAACTACACATTTTATGAGGATTGGACCAAACAAATGAGCCAAAAATCTAGACATTCTGCAAAAATCTGGAAAGTTGAAAGGTATGCTCTGTTGACTCTTAGCTCAAAATGTTTGAATAAACCTAAAATAAATGGGAGACAAAGGCTCAAAATGGAAACATATTTTACTTGATTATTAGGATTTGTGCTGGCATACATTTTCTGAAACAGAGGTGTGCATGAGAGACTGAGTGAGAGCAACAGTAAAGACATTTGCATACCTCTAGACCTTTCAGCTGAAGAAATCTGGATAAAGCCTAAAATAAAGAGGGGACAAAGGCTCAAAAATAGGAACAGATTTTAATTACTGCTCTTATAAAATTACAGGCTTGTTTAATTAAAAGGATTTGTGTTAGTATGAATTTTCTGAAGAAAATAATAGTCTGAAACTCAAATGTATGCTATTATTTAGTAACTTCAGGCTCCAACGACTGGCAACAAACCAAATGTGGGTAAGGGACCAAAAAATAAAGGAAATGCCGAGATATTTTTAAGTGCTATATTTTGGATCTAAAATGCTTCCTCCAACACCATTGACATATACTACAACAAGTTTGAAATATTAGGCAGAGGAACTATTTTACATCAAAAATATATTTAAAATCTAATATAGTACTTAAAATAAATAAATAAGTAAAACACAACAATTTTACAGGGACCCCATTCTCTACATGCAATAATGCCTTCTAGGGTCTGTGTTAATGTATAATTAACACCCTTCCAAGGGTGTAGAGCCCTCCCCTGGGTGGACGTTAATTACACATTAACACACACCCTTTCGGGCATTATTGTTTGCATAAACCATATGTAACTGCCAGTCGTACTAAAGACAACACCAAACTAAGACTGCAAATGTGTGGTGTGGGGTTTATCATATTCAGTCATATACTTGGGTAAGTGATGCTATGTATCATACAGCCTATGCGTACAAGGTTTTGTGGAATGTGGAAGTAACCATTCAACCAGTGTGGGAGGGTACATTCCATGGTTACTGTATATCAGTCAGGCAAGGTTACTGAGAATGTACAACTCATGATCCTGACTACATTACTGTTCCTTTTGCTGTTATCAGTTTTCATTAATGTCATTCTGTCCTGTAATAGCAGCTACAGATGCATGCCACATTCAGCAAACCTTGCAGTCAAGACAATCATCCTCTAATATCTGGTCCTTTCTGCGCAAAGAGCCTAATTCTCTGTCTCTGCTTTACAAATCATGACTCACAATAAACGTCAATATGATCAAATTAATCCATTTGGGCATGTGTGTTTGTAATTTTACCTTTTTTTAGCTCTGTGTAGCAAGGGTTACAATGTAGGAAGAAAAAAGACAAAATGCAAAATGTTTTGATTGCAGTGCAAAATTTCTATATTATGGACCATTGCTGTGCAAGCTACAATTGCGCCTAGCTGATTATTTTATTGCAGTCCTTCAGACAACTAGTCTCCACTGTCTACCATTACACTTTTCAGGCCTATTAATGATGTCAGGTCAGTTATAACAGAGCACAGGCCATAAACAATTCTACAGAAAAACAAGAATTTAGGGCAATATTCAGAAATAAAATAGCATTAACTCAGTTAAGTACTGTACTTAATCTTAGCTGTGAGTCAGCATAAAGATCTGATATGTAGGATGGTATGGTTTGAGGTCACATAACTGTATTCTAACATCTACAGTCATGGGAACCACAAGCTGACAATATTTGAATCAGCATTATGAAAAGTCTAATGTATGCATAACCAAGAATGTACTGTAAATTATAAACACACTTCAAAACAGAATGTAAAGTACTGTTTACTTAACTGACCTGAATAATAAAGGATTGCTAGATCACAGCAAACACAACATAAAATTCTAAGATATGTTTTAGATACCCAATATACAACATGCAAGTATTAAAATGCTAGATAAAAAAGCATATGTATATGACATATGCATGGACAACTATATAACAATTATGTAGTGCATGGAGCTGAGATTATGCACAAAAGTTGTTGAGCACATTGCCAAAGACCCATCTTAACTGCACTTAGGGGGTGCTTAAGGTCAAGTCTCAGGCTAGGAACTAATAGCAGACAGTAGTACTGCTAGGTGGCAAAAAACAGCACAGACAATAAACATCTTTTTTTCAGGATGTTAGAGCTTTACACTGCCATATTTACAAACAGAAAGTGTGGCAGAAGGAAGTGACTCTTGTAAAGATGTTAGTTTTGCAGAGGGGCACTTCATTTCTGAATGCTGTCTGTCAGCACTAAGTGCTTAGCAGTGCTACACTTTTTTTAACTGATAATACATGGAACAGATAAAGCTCCATGTACTACAAAGAATTAAAACCAGGTCAACAATCATTTATAGTTTATAGTTTTCAACATGGATGCTAAGTTTCACCTCTCAATTGATGCTCTTGAGGTGAATTTTTTGGCATCCTTGTCTGGAACACACAATAAGCTAGTTATCATCAGAGATCTGATTATAATCTTCTGTGTGTGTGTGTGTGTGTGTGTGTGTGTGTGTGTGTGTGTGTGTGTGTGTGTGTCTGTGTGTGTGTGTGTGTGTGTGTGTGTGTGTGTGTGTGTGTGTGTGTGTGTGTGTGTGTGTTCTGAGACAGACTAGCATCTGATCCAGGACTAGGTTCTCTGCCTTTGCCCATTTCTGCTGGGAAAGGCTGCTAGTCCCAAAACAATTAGTGAACTAAAATGGAAGATCAGAAAAATGAACTAATGTATAGCAGTAACAAAATGCAGATCAGGCAGAACAGCAGAAAAATACTAATAAACAAACACCAGTAAAGAAAAACTGCTATCAATAACAAAAAGATGTAAAACAAAGATTTATTTGACAATCAATATATGCCATACAATTCAATTACCCAAAGCTCTTTTCCAAGATAAATGTAAAAACAAAGGCATATTCATATATAGTGCTGCCAATGCATTGTTCACTACAAGACAAACCCAATCTCAATGTTTCTTTTTATCCCGTCTGGAAAATGCTGGATCCTCAATGGTCAGGATAGTACATGCCCCTTCATACTCTACTTACCTTCTAAACATAGTAAAAAAATGCACCTAACAGACTGAAGGCCCGCCTTCACACACACACACACAAACACACACATACACGCGCGCATGTGTGAGCACACACACACACACACACACACACACACACACACACACACACACACACACACACACACACACACACACACACACATACATTTCAAGGAAGAATTTTTTTGACCCCATGGCATACCGAGATGAACCCCTGGCTGCAACTCAGATGACCTGCATTTTATTATTGGCACAGCCATAATAGGGACAGTGTGGGCAGATGATAAACTTGACCAACAGATACCAGCTCAATCATCCTGAAAGAAGAGGAACTGATAGACGTGAAACATTGGTGGCACATACTGGTGACCGAGTGTATCGCCTATCTGTAATAGCTGAGCTTGCTCTTGTTTTACCGGGCAGTGATCTCCTTGAAGAGCTGGGATACACAAAGTACATGTGAGAGTATGCATTAATGCCTCTTCTCCTGACCAGACAATCCTGGGCAGTCACTGACCATCTGATGGAAGGAATGGGTTTACTTTTCTTCAAGAACTGCAAGCTGCCCACTCCCTACCACCTGACTGCTGCCACTGAAAGATGGATAAGACAATAGGGTTTTTCAGGGAAGCTGATGGGTTCACACCTAACACATGGATGTCCAACTTTTGTCCTTGCAGATTGGATGAGCTGACTGAGTAAAGGACTGAGTGGGAAACCAGGGGGAAAACTGTTAGCATCTCACTTGGCCTAATCCAGGTCTTATGATCTGTTGAGTCAATGGAGATTACAGATAGTTGTTTGGAAACTATGCAAGGTAATCCTCAAGTGTAGTAATACTTACCTTAATTCGGCTTTACCCTTACATGGTGCACTTGGCTTGATCCATGCATCCCTTTTTTTGACAGCAAATTAGGACTCAGAAAGGAGCAAGTAAATGCATGGCCTCTGTGTAACAGATGACCTCAGCTTCATTCCTGTCGATACCATCTCTATCCAACATAGTCTTACTGACAGAAATGTGTCTCATACCACAGATAACATACAATTCTATCCTTCCATATGGCTACAGATTCTGTCAAAAACATAGAGCTCATAAAGGGGTAGGTGAAGTATCCTTCATCTACCAGCAACATGACTTGTATCTGGAATACTGCAAATTGTCATAAACATCCCACTCATATGCCTTAATAGTTAATAGTCAGAATATATACATTCAAATACTAGCACTGGCTTGCATCAATGCTTCCCCAGATGCACAAAAACAGCCAAGTACTATCTGTCTTGGCTAAGAAATAGGTAAATGAAGAATTAAATCTGTGTGACATCACTGTTGATTGGTATTTTGTCATAGCTTCTTTTATTCAATTATTAATTAAGCAATTCATCTTTCCTCAGCTTATCACTGTTATGACATCTGATAATGTTACTAACAGAAAACAGTATGATTGATTGGGTTCTAGTCTATAACCCATAACATAAGCAGCTCAGACATTATGACAGACTCAAACTGCTTAATTGATCACCCCCCCCCCCCAGTTTTGTTGCATGGGCAATAAATACCTCTCAACTGTACAGATTTTCTCAGAATGTCCAGATTTTTGCCTCTAAGTTTTGGTCTGTTTTTCATAACACTGTGTTTTTTCTGACAAATTAGTGGTAAATCATTAAATGCTGAAGTTAGAAAATAATGACAGACATTTGAGTTTCAGACTTCATACCCTTCAGAAAATTCATGCTAATGCACAACCTGTTATTCTATCAACTTTCTAAGTTTGTAAGAGCAATATTTAAAAATTGTCCCTATTTTTGGGCCTTTGTCTCACTTTTATTTATGGCTTTGTCCAGATTTCTTACTCTAAGAGGTTGAGAGGTATGATACTGTTCACCTGAACACAGAGACTGAAGATGTTACATCTCAAGGACTTATCACTCTTTGAAGATTCTTTTATTTGTCTCCTCATAAACTCTGTTAGTCTCAGTGTTGTGGTAAACTGTTTTATCCACTCATTTCTTAGTATTGTAAGTAGTATAGAACCCTCTGGTAAAGCCATGCCTGCCCTGTAGTGTACAACTAAAATTAGGAGACTCATGTCCTAACATTACTCATACTCGGCATGTTATCTTCTCCACAAAGGATCCAGCTGAAGTTTTCAAGATCATAACTGTGATTCCTAGAGCAGTGAGATTGTTTCCTGAACAGCAATAATATATTACAAGCCCCCAACAAAGCCTCGGTGATAACATTACATCTCTTTCCCTTCTTCCACCTTTCTTATAACTATTCTAGTCATGGATCTCTACCACTGACTTCTATAAATGAATCGCCATCCCCAGCCCTACTCTTACGAAGACTTCCCTTACAACAAGTCTGAGGCTCTCTGTTCTCATACTTTCTGCCCTGCTTAAATCTCAGAGCCCTACCTGCACATATTGCATATAGCACCATATGTAAAAGGTCTGTGTTACTCTCATTCATATTTGTGCTATTTTTATTTAGCAGTCCCTATGGAACATGGATAAACTGCATTAATGTGAATGAAGTGTGTTATATTCTGCTATAACAAATATTTATCTAGAGTAATCTACAAAATGGAAAATGTTTACATGTGTTTGTCTGTAAGTAATTAAATGTTATCTATGTTGTAATATCTAAAAAGTTTCCATTATGATTCATTGATTCATATTACTTTGAAGAATGTTTTGTCAATTTATTTCCATTGACCGAAGCATTCCATGAAAATTAAACACCAGTACTAAAACAAACATTTTTGCTATGGTTCTTTTGATAAAAATGTGATTTGAAACCATACAGGCACCTTGCTATGACTTTCTATTCTAAATTTTGCTTTTAAATATTGTGGTAATGTGATCAGCTCATGCAAGAGTGTTACTTTTGTTAGATGGGTCAATGCTCTATTTACAGCTGAGATTTTTGAAGTAGTTACAAATAAGCTCATGCTGTGCAGTCAAGAGGAGAAGGTTAACACCTGCACTACACCTCAAGCAACACATAGCCCTTCAAAATCTACACCACCAACACCCACACATAGCAACACTAAACCCACATATGCGGAAGCCCTTAACATTAACCTGCCCAAGCAACAAGGACCTCCGAAGCTGAAACGCAAACACCAATCACAACCAAAGTGACACATAGCTCACAACACCAGTGTTCCACCCAACAACAGCCCCTAAGGGAAGATAATGTACCCAACACTTTAGTCATAGGTGACTCTATAGTCAGCCACACTGAGGTCCCACTCACCAGGCTGAACAAGGAGAAAATTACAGTCAGCTGCCTGTCAGGTGCCAGGATCTGCCACATAACTCATGCACTCAAGTCACTCCACAACAAGTACAAATACGACTCTGTCATTGTTCATGTTGGAGTGAATGACTTCAGATGTACCTCCCTGGACTACATGAAAAGAGACATGGAAGAGCTCTCGGATCATGTGGCCCAGGCAGGTATGACCCTAGCCCCGAGTAGCATCCTGCCTTCACCCAGAATGATACCACAGTATAAAGAGAAAATGATGGACTTCAACAATGGTGTCATTCAAAGGGGATCCAGTATCTGTCTGCCTAGGACGACATGATCGACAAACCACGATGCTTTGCCAGAGATGGTCTGCACCTGCCACCCCTGGGATTCAGGTTACTGGATAAAATTCTTGCCACCCCTATAGTGCATTTTTGTAGGCAAGGTTCAAAGAACAAAACCACCACTCTAACAGTTACAAGCATGCAAAATCTGAAGGTAATGCTACTCAATGCTAGAAGTCTAATCCTCAAAATGCACTCTCTCGAGGCACTCCTAAAAATGGAGAACATCGATATCTGTGCAGTAACTGAGATTGTTCATGGATCCAGAGAGCACCCCTGCAATACCAGGCTACAACTCTTACCACAATTTTTGGCCACCAAACCAAGACCGAAACACTAAAGGTGGAGGAGTGTCCATATTCGCCAAGGGTATTCACACCTCCAGGCTAGTTGCCAAACACAATGCATTTGAAATTCTCCAGGTGCAACTAACACTAGGTAAAACTGCAACCCAGATTGTAGCTTGCTACAGATCCCCCACCATGTCCCAAGATTCTCACTACACCTTTCTAAACATACTAGAAAATATTAAGATACAAACAAACACCCTAATACTGGGTGATTTCAACTACCCTGACATTAACTGGGGAAACTACTCGGGTACCAACACCTTTTCCCAACAGTTCTTGGAATTCATAAATTCCAATGCCGTGGATCAACTAATCCATTGTCCCACTAGGGGCTCCAATATCCTAGACCTGGTCATTACCAGCAAGGAAGATAGATGCTCCACACCAGTGGTCACCCCCTCATTGGTCAGGTCTGACCATAAGCTAATCACCCTTGACATCCACATCCCACCCCCACCCCCTAGTAAGGAAACCTCCATAAAAAACTTCTCCAAAGCCAACTTCATGCTACTCAAGTCAGAAGTGACAAACTTCATGACACCCATGCAGATGGGAACTGAAAATTCGACTGCTGAATCCTACACTAAGGCACTGTACGAGCACATCCACTCGTGCATGAATCGTGCCATCCCAAATAGAACCAAGACGCTCTCCTCCAAAAAAAGGAAGCCAATCTGGTGGTCCCCTGCCATAAACAAACTATATAACAGAAGGAAGAAATTGTTGCAGAAGTGGAAAATCCAGGGATGCAAAAAACTACCTTACCAGCCTCAGTAAGAAGCTGAGATCCCTCATAAAATCCTCCAAAGCTAGTTACGAAAATAAAATTGCCAAAGTTTCCAAAGACAACTACAAGGCATTCTATAGTTATGTACAGAATCTAAATGGCAATGCTCAGATCTGCTCTGAGCTACAACAGAATGGCATTAAATATACTGATCCCAAGGATATTGCCAGTATTCTGGCAGATCGATTTAGTGCCAACTTCACCCTCCTCACACCCCCCAAAGGGCCCATCTCAATACCAAAAGATTGCCAAATTCAGGTAATCACGGCCACACAGGTACAAACTGCACTCTCCAAAGCTAAGAATACAGCATCCATGGGACCAGATGACATCTCGGGCTGTGTACTACATGAACTAGAAAATGAACTGGCACCTCACCTAAGTGTCATGTTTAATCATAGCCTCACCTCAGGCTTCTTGCCCACTGAGTAGCACACAGCTACAGTTATCCCACTCCACAAGGGGAGATCCACCTTGGATCCCGGGAACTACCGTCCCATCAGTCTGACGGACCTGATCTGCAAGGGCATGGAATGCATTATCATGGATCTTATAAACAAAGACATTGGCTACCTTCAAACACTGGACCCCACCCGACGAATCAGCCTCTAGAGCTGTGGATGAGGGTAAGGTGGTCCACACCGCCTATTTGGACCTCGCCAAGGCCTTCAACACCATCCCCCACTCTGGAATCATAGATAAACTTACTAAGCTGGGCATAAATCCCTACATCACTCGATATGTTGCCAACTGGCTTACTGAGAGAACCCAGACTGTAAAAGTAGCCGACTCCAAATCCAGCTCCAGACAAGTGACAAGTGGAGTACCTCAGGGTTCAGTCCTGGGACCGCTCTTGTTTGGCATCTACTTCTCTGAAGTACAGGTCAACACTAAGGGACTCTGGCTAACAAAGTTCACAGATGACTGCAAACTGGGAGCCATTACTGAATCCCCAAATGATGTGGATATTCAACAAAACGGCCTTACAGAAACAGATGCTTGGTGCCAGAGCCATGGGCTCAAGCTTAATGCCAAGAAATGTATAGTTATCCCCTTTGGGAAAAAACACATACCCATGAATTACCACATAGGTGGTAGTACACTAAACACTGAAATTGTGATGAAAGACTTGGGGACACAGGTGGACAGTGGTCTCACCTTCGATAACCAGATCGCCACAACAGTCAGGAAATCCTTCTATGTGGCACACCTCATCACTAAGGGCTTTTCATCCAGAAAAAAAGGAGGTCATTGTCCCACTGTACTTATCCCTCATTAGACCCATTATAGAATACAATGCCCCATTGGTATGTACCTCACAAGACATCTGCAACAGCTGGAAAGGCAGCAGAAATATCTCACTAAAAGAATCACAGGCCTAAAGCAGATGCCGTATGCTGACCATCTAAAAAAATTCCAGCTATACTCTGAGGCATATCATCTACTCAGAGGCGATCTCTGCTTAACATACAAGGCCATGTCAAACCCTGAGCTGTTGGACATGCTACACTTAAAGAAATCCCAATCCGTCAGATCCACACACTCCAGGGATCTAAACCTTGTCATCACAATGAACAAAACATGCTGGAGGGATAGGTTCCTGACCCAGAGACTCTACATACTCTGGAATAGACTGCCCATACATGTCAAGCAGAGCGCCTCCTTGGTCCTCTACAAAAGGAACCTTGACAATTGAATGGGAGATAGGAAATTCATCCCGGGGATCACGTCAGTCACCCTGCTAGAAAGGGGTCCAGGGAAGTAAATATTGTGAGAAGAAATATCCAGGGAATTGTTAAGGCTAGACTTGTATAGGCCCTAGGGCTGATAGCCTAGTACCAACCTATGGACCTATAAACCTATATGTTGATATAATCTGGATAGTTTGCATATCTCTACCTCTTTGAGTAAGAAATCTGGACAAAGCCATAAATAATGGGAGGACAAAGGCCCAAAATTGGGACAAGTTTTAAATATTGCTCTTGCAAACTTATAAAGTTGATAGAATAGTTTTGCATTAGCATGACATTTCTGAAGGGTATGAAGTCTGAATCTCAAATGTCTGTCATTGTTTTCTGACTTCAGTCCACAAAGATATGGCAATGATTTGCCAGAAAACCATAATTGTATGAGTAAACAGGCCAAAAGTATGAAGCAAAAATCTGGACATTTTGTGAAAATCTGTACAGTTGAGAGGTATGAGGCATGTTTTCTAAAAAGAGATTGTTTCTTTAATTTTAAACTTAATATGATTCCTTCATTTTTTAGCATTAAAATCATAGAACACACACACAAAATAAAACAAAATACAATAATACTACACAACCCTCACACAAAAAATGAAACAAGCAAGTCTGGACATGATGATATACTGTATGAGCATATAGTTCAAGGGGGCATACACAAGCATCAGAAGGCATAAACAAATGCAAATCTTTAAAGCAAACAGAAAAACACTAAAAACAAAAACAGCTGGAAATTAAAATTGATGCAACCATTTCTAAACATGAATATGAACTAGAAATGACAAATTATTATAATAATCATGCTTACCTAAAAGGTGGAAGCATCTACTTTGTTGATCACAGAACTCAATATCAAGTAGCAAACAGTAGTGGAATTTCAGACCACTCATACCATGCAGTGAAAGAAAAACAGAAAAGAGGAGGGGGGACAGTAAGGGAGAAAAATGAGAATAAACACAAGAAAAAAGAAAGCATTAAAAAGACTATCCAAACTGAATCAAGATAACAGAAAATTATGAAAAATGTTAAAAATTAACTTAAGAGTGAAGGCAGATCTGCAATTTGAGTTCTTACCATGTTTGTCCATTCAATTTATCCATAGTGTCTGATGTGGGAGTAGCTAAAAGCCACCTTCTCAAGCAAAATTCACTTAACAGATATGACAACAGTGATCCTGCTGCTTCACCCAGAAATGAGCCCTTTTACCTAGTGGGTTTGTCCGGTTAGCAAATCAATAAAAATATTTTCTTATGGAAGTAACATAGCATACAAGTTGTAGATCAGAGTGCATATGCTGTGTACTGTACCTTTAAGAAACATCTCAGAAATGCAACGTGCATATATAAATAGCAAGCACGTGCCATTACAAGTCCCATTTTGAGAGTGAAGCCAGACAGTAAGCATGTATGATTCCAGCAGTTAGCTTGTATATAAGTTACTTAAATTAAAGTCAGTTAATTTCCATCGTGATGTGTTGTATAAAATAAAGCTGCTTGAAAAGAACCCATGAAGACTCTTCTACTGTGTCCAAAGTAGGACAGCAACATGCTGTCAGAACCGGGATCGAAGAGATTGATATTCAGAACCATGAGGTGCAAAGATAGCAGTGAAGGTAAACCAAGAGAAATGAGCACAAAAAAGAGCCAGAAAAGAATCAAAGGTAATGAGAATTTGTGCAAGCTATTTATTCTATAAAAAAGATAAAACAGGGCATTACAAGGGCACAAACTGCATTATTAAGCAAACAGGAAGCACAAAACATGTATTAACTAAGGGAAATGTTCAAAATAAGATGTTGGGCAAAAAATGAGCATGTTTAAAGCAAAATGAGCATGCTTGAGGCAAAATGGGCATGTTTGGAGTAAAACAAGCACAAGAAAAGAACAATGGGCATGTAAAGACATTGAACAAGCAAAACAAATACAATAAGGGCAAAAAAGGGCGCACTAAGCATAAATAAAGTGAGGCAACTGCATGTTTTGGGCAAAGTGCTATGTTTTGGTATAACTGTGACTTCGTATTGTATTAAGAGCATAACTAAGTTATTCAAAGTATCTCCAAGTGTGCAAAAGTACTTATTGTGTGTGCTTATTACTGTGTATGTATTCTGATGAGTTTATTTGTGTGCAAAGTGCATCTGTTTCGAAGTACAGTCAAAGTATAGCCATTTCAAAAAGTTTCTTGTGCTGGGTGTGTCTAGTTGTAAACTGCAGCCATTATGGAGTGTTTCTTGAACTGTAAAGAGTTTTCTAGCAAGCCACCACCATTTTGGAGACATTTCAGTGTGCTGTGTACAGTTTATTCGCAAAATGCAATTACCTCGAAATGTTATTATCACTGAGCTTCTCTTGCCCAGGTCATTTGCACCGTGAAGTCATTTGAAATGTTTCTTAAAATGATGATAAATTACTTTGGCAATATAACAAATTCAAAAGGTGTTACAGTGCCCGAGAGAGCTATTTTGCAGAGTATGCCCAATAGCATTGTTTTGAAAATCCCCTGAGCATAATTTCAGAAGTGCAGAGCATAAGGGCTAAGTACAAGTACTGGCATAAATTTCTAGCATATGTGTATATGGGTGTGTTGTGGTTATTTGAAAAAACCTTCACTGGTATGTGTTAATATGGAAAACAGATTTCGGCAGCCCTTACCACTTGTATTTGATCAGAATATTGCAGAGAATTGGAGAATATTTGAGTAAGAGTACAATATTTTTATACAAGCAGCTTATTCAGATAAAGATGCACACACCAAGGCATTCATTCTGTTAAACCTAGCTGGGTCAGAGGCCATAGAAAGAGAGCATTCATTTGTGTATGCACCAGCAGTATATGAGGGAGGAGGTGAAACTCATCATATTGTTGTAAAAGCTGAATGAAGGGAAGATCCTGAGTGTTTGAAGCGCAAGTTCAGAGAAATGTGTAACCCTCAGACAAATATTACATTGGAAAGGCATTTGTTTTATACAAGAGATCAGAAACTGGGGGAAACTTTTGCAGCTTATATAACTGACCTGAGAAACAAAGCAAAAACTTGTCGGCTTGGTGACTTAAAAGATGAGTTAATAAAGGACAGGCTTGTGTGTGGTATTAATGGTGCTGCTGTGAGAAAGATCTTTCTTCGTGACAGTGATTTAACGGTGAGTAAGGCCACAGAGATTTATCAAATCCATGAGGTGGCAGAAAAACACACAAGTATGCTTGTGAGTGACAAGAGCACAGTTTCAGCAGTCTCTAGAGCAAGTGTAGATAGTATGCAACATGTGGCGAACAGAAATAGGCCTACCAAGCACATGGCAGCCACACCCCCTGCTGGCTCACCAGGGAAACCATGTAGCTTTTCAGCAAGTTCTAAGGCCAGTTCCTCAGTGCAGTACAGGTGTGAATCAGCAAAACCCAAGTCCAGTTTTATTGTTAACTGTCTCGAATGTGGTGCAAATCATGAGTCTAAAAGAGAGAAATGCTTAGCTTTAGGTCAGCAATGTCACAAGTGTAAAAAATGGAACCATTTTCAAAGATTTTGCAAATCAAGTAAGCCTCATATAGTTGCAAAGAAAGGTCACACACAAAAGCAAGTTGATCAAGTAGAAACACAACAATCAGCTTTTTATGTGGATTGTGTATCAGTTGTTGGTGAAAGAGTTGATGCAGTGAATTTACTGGCAAAGAGCAAAGTGTTTTGTACTGTCCAGATCAATGGTAAATCCACAGAGCTTAAAGTAGACACTGGTTCAAAGTGTAATGTTATATCAGCAGACACATTTACTAAAGTGAGAGCTAATGAACAACTTAGTGTGGCCAGTAGTGCAAAACATTTTGCTTATGGAGGTGAAGAAATTCAAACCCAAGGTTCAGTGATGCTTTCATGTTATTTGGCCAAGAAATGTTACAACTTGTTATTCTATGTGATACGAAGACTAGTACAGTCTTTGTTGGGTCTCAAAGATAGTTTGAGAATGAATCTGCTTTCTTTTACCAAAGAAGTTCATCACATAAGTACATCTCCTAGTTATAAGTTTTCTGAAGCCATTTTCCTGGAGTATGCTAATGTCTTTGGGGACAAGTTGAACAAACTTCCACTTGTATATTCCATGAAGTTAGACCCAGAGGTCAATCCAGTAATTAGACCAGCAATGAGAGCTCCGATAGCTATGCAAGATAAAGCTAAGGCTCAGTTGGATAAAATGGTACAGCAAGGTGTGATTTGTCCAGTTACAGAACCAACTGAATGGGTGACGTCTATGGTAGCATCTCACAAAAAAGTTTCAGACAAAATCAGAATATGTATTGACCCAAGAGATTTGAACAAAGCACTGAAGAGCCCGTATCAGCCAATGCTCACAGCTGAAGACGCTGCAGCCTTAATGCCGAATGCCACTGCTTTTTTCTGTTTTGGATGCAAAGAGTTCATTTTGGCAAGTGATGCTTGATCACAAATCTTAACTTCAAACCACTTTTATTACTCCATTTGACAGATACAGATTCCTAAGGATGCCATTTGGAATAAATTCTGCAAGTAAAATCTTCCAGCTTGCAATGGAACAAATTTTTTTGGGTTATCCTTGTGCCATAATAGTAGATGATTTATTTGTTAGAGGCAATGGTGAAGCAGAGCATGACAGAAACCTAAAGAGAGTTCAAGACAGAGTACATGAAGTCAACTTGAAGGTCAGTCCTCCGAAGTGCAAATTTAGGCTACCAGACATTATTTATGTAGGTCGTTTCTTTACCAGCACTGGCTTGAGACCAGATCCAACCAAGCAAGCAGCTATTCTTGAAATGTCAGCACCAGTCAATGTGCAAGCTCTACAATGTTTTCTATGCATGGTCAACTTTTTAGGCAAGCTTATTCCAGATTTCAGTGAGTTGACAGCACATTTAACAGAGTTAATGTACAAGAATGTTGCATGGTCATGGTTAGAACATCACCAGAAGGCATTTGAAGACCTTAAGCAGAAAATTGCCATCCCACCTACTTTAAGATACTATGATGTGAATAAACCAGACACTATTTCCTGTGATCCTTCAGAATTTGGCCTTGGCATAGTCATACTACAAAAAGGTAGACCAGTAGCCTATGCATCTAGAATACTAACCCAAACTGAGATGCAGTATGCTCAAATTTAGAAAGAACTTTTGGCAATAGTATTTGCATATTCCAAGTTTCATGATTATATTTATGGTCGAGCTGTTCAGATTGAAACTGACCACCAACCTCTAGTGACTATTCTAAAGAAGCCTATGCATTCAGCTCCAGCGAGATTACAAAGAATGATGCTCAAATTGCAAAAGTACAACTTCAAGATGTTCTATACAAAAGGCAAACTACTCTGTCTGGTTGATACCTTATCCAGATCACCCAGGAATATGACAGAACAGCTTGACGCAGAGAATTTTGACTTTGACTTGATGGCGGTGCATATTTTTTCTACCAATAGAGTTACGAGATCACACTAAGACTGATTCAATTTTGCAAAAGCTCACTCACTACATTAATGTTGGTTCACCGTTAAAGCAATCAAGTGCACCACCTGAAGTGCAAACATATTTTCCTTACAGAGCTGAAATGTTGATGGAAGATAGCATTATTTCCAAAGGTCCTAAAGTTGTTATTCTAGCTTCCTTACAACAAGAATATACCCAGATTTTGCATTGTGGTCATCCAGGTTCTGTGTCCACTAACAAAAAGAGTGAGAGAATTAGTATTTTGGGCTTCATTACTGAAAGACATTGATAAAGTACTTTCTTCTTGTTCAGTATGCAATAGTACTAGATTGCATTTGCAAGGGGAACCACTTCAGCTAAGTCAAGTTCCTGAACTACCTTGGTCGATAGTAGCCACTAATATTTTCAAGTGGAATAGTCAGCACTACTTGGTATTGGTAAACTCTAATTCAAACTGGTTTGAGATTGACTTACTACCAAACTTAACTTCTACTGCTGTTATCACTATGTTGAAACGTCATTTCTCAGTCCATGGAAGTCCACACAAAGTTATTTCTGATAATGGTACCCAATTTACTAGTCAGTTGTTTCAGAAATTTGCAAGAGAATGGGACTTTGTACATGATACTAGCAGTCCTGCATATCCACAGTCCAATGGTTTAGCTGAACATGCAGAGTACAAAAGAACAACTTGAAAGGTCAAAGCATGACAATACCGATATATTTTTGAATTTACTTAATCTCAGAAACATACCCAATGATGATATTCTTGGCTCACCTGCTCAAAGACTTTATTCAAGGCAAACCAGAATTACGTTACCTAATATTTCCAGTTTATTGCAGCCTAAAGTCAAGAACAACAGTACCATAAAGGCAAACTGCTCAAGAAGCATTCCATCCAAAAGTCCAGTTATGATAAATTTAGCAGATTTCTTCATCAGTTGAGGGAAGGAGAGACAGTGAGAATACAAACAGCGAACGTTTTTGACCAGATTGGTCGAGTTACCACAATTTGTGCCAAGCTGAGATCCTACCTTATAGAATCCAAGGGTATGGTTTACAGGAGAAATCACAGACATCTACTTCCTGTACCAGAACCATTATCACAACATTGTTCTAGTGACACAGCCTCTAAATCTCAGAGTGAGCCAACCAAACATTGTTTGTATTCCAGAATGTGTTCCTACATCTGAATCCATTGCTGAAGATGTTCCAGATAATTCCAAACTTGAACATTGTACTGAGACAGTTCCAGTTGCTAAGTCCAATTCCCAATTTTATGTCACACGTTATGGACTAATATCAAGGCCCAGTGTGAAATACACAGCAACTTGAGCTTAATTATGTATATATGTATTTTATTCTTTACCAATGCATGAGAAAAAACTGTTTGTGGTATCTGCATGCCAAATAGATTCATAACATTGCATGTTTTATTTTTTCAAGAGGAACGATGTAGATCAGAGTGCATGTGCTGTGTACTGTACCTTTAAGAAGCATCTCAGAGATGCAATGTGCATATATAAATAGCAAGCACGTGCCATTATTAGTGCCATTTTGAGAGTACAGCCAGAGAGTAAGCATGTATGATTCCAGCATTTACTTTGTATATAAGTTACTTAAGTTAAAATCAGTTAACTTCTATCGTGATGTGTTGTATAAAATAAAGCTGCTTGAACAGGACGCACAAAGACTCAGCTATTCTGTTCAAAGTAGGAGAGCGACACAAGTCATGGCCAATACATGATTGATGCACTACAATGCAAAGAGTGGACCATAGGTGGATGGAGGTATGAGAAAGTATTCATTTGGATTTTGAAGACTGACTTGTAAAAGACCAAGAATGATACCGCAGTATAAAGAAAAAATTATCAATTTCAACAATTGGCTAAGCTTCTGGTGTCATTCAAAGGGAATCCAGTGTCTGTCAGCCTGGGACGACATGCTAGACAAGCCTCATTGCTTTGCAAGAGACAGCTTGCACCTGTCACCCCTAGGCTTTCGAATACTGGCCAAGGCTCTTGCTGCCCTCATAGTGCCTTTTTTAGGCAAGGCTCAAAATTCAAACCCACCTCCGTAAACAGCAGAAATAAAAAAATGAGGGCTATGCTACTTAATGCTAGGAGTTTAAATCTCAAAATGTACATGCTCAAAGCACTCCTCAGTATAAAGAACGTCGACATCTGTGCAGTAACTGAAACCTGGTTCAAGGCACCACAGAGTACCCCAGCACTACCGGGCTACAATTCATACCACACATTTCAGCCACAGAACATGGACCGAAACACAAAAGGAGGGGGTGTATCCATATTCATCAAGGATACCTACACCTCCAGGTTAGTTGCGCAGCATGATACCTCCAAGATCATCCATGTGCAACTAACATCAGGCAAATCTGCAATGCAAATTATGGACTACTACAGATCACCCTCCATGACCCAGGACCACCACTCCGCCTTTCTGGAGACACTGGAAAACATGAATGTCCTACCGAACACCCTGATATTGGGCAATTTCAATTACCCTACCATTAACTGGGAAAACTACTCAAGTACAAACTCCCAGGTCCAGCTCTTCCTGGAATTTATCAACTCAAATGCCTTGGATCAGCTGGTAAACTCCCCTACCAGAAGTGAAAACATATTGGACCTGGTCATCATCAACATGGGTGACAGGTGTTCCACACCAGAGGTCAACCCGTCACTGGTTAGATCAGACCATAAACTAATCACTCTGGATGTCCACAACACACCACCACCTCCAACCAAGGAAACCACAGTGAAAAACTTTTCTATAGCAAACTTCACCTTACTTAAGACAGAGGTGGTAAGTTTCACAGCCCCCACACTAAAGTATAACAGTGTTCAAGATGCAGGAACCTTTACAAATGCACTCTATGAGCACCTGCAAGGATGCATGGATCATGCCATCCCTAACAAAACCAAGACTCACTCCCCTAAGAGAAGGAAACCAGTCTGGTGGACCCCTGCCATAAACAGGCTATACAATAGAAGGAGGAAACTAGTTCAGAAAAAAAGCAAATCCCAAGAAGGAAATACATCCCTGATCAGTATCAGTAAGAAACTAAGGTTCCCTTATAAAATCCTCCAAGGCTAACTTCGAAAGAAAAATAACCAAGGATTCGAAAGATAACCACAAAGCCTTCTTTAGCTATGTCAAGAATATAAGTGGCAACTCACAGATATGCTCTGAGATAGTGCAAAATAGCACAAAATATACCGAACTCACTGATATTGCCAACATCCTGGCAGATAGATTCAGTGCAAACATCACCCCCCTCTCACCCCCAAAAGGGCCCTCAACAATACCAGAAAAGTGAAGTGTCCAGGAAATCACAGACACACAGGTGAAAACAGCCCTTTCAAAAGCCAAAAGCACAGCACCATTGGGGCCAGATGGTGTCCCAGGCTGCGTCTTGCACGAACTACAGAACGAACTAACCCCCCCCACCTAAACACACTGTTAAACCTCAGCCTCTCCACAGGCTACGTGCCCATAGAATGGCACACAGCAATGGTTATTCCACTCCACAAAGGAGGAGCCACAAATGACCCTGGTAACTATTGCCCCATAAGCCTGACTAGCCTGGTCTGCAAGGCTATGGAGCACATCATCATGGAACTCATTAACAAAGACATTGGGACCCTCCAAACACTTGACCCAACCCAGTTCGGCTTTGTTAAGGGCAGATCATGCCTACTAAACCTGGTTGACTTCTTCGAGACAGTCATCAAGGCCATAGATGAGGGGAAGGTAGTTCACACAGCCTACCTTGACCACACCAAGGCTTTTGACACCATTCCCCACTCGGGAATTATAGAAAAACTCACCAGCCTGAACATAAACCCCTATGTCACGAGATGGGTTGCCAACTGGCTTACAGACAGAACTCACACAGTAAGAATAGTGGGCTCCAGGTCCAACTCTAAACCAGTCACAAGTGGTGTCCCACAAGGCTCGGTCCTGGGACCCTTACTGTTTGGCATATACTTCTCAGAAGTACAGGCAAACAAAGGAGATCTATGGCTAACCAAGTTCGCCGATGACTGCAAACTGGGAGCCATAATTGACTCTCTGGCTGACATGGACATTCTCCAAAAGGGCCTTACTGAGACGGACACCTGGTGTCAAAGTCATGGTCTCAAGCTAAATGTCAAAAAATGCATAATCATCCCATTTGGGAAAAACAAAACACCCATGAATTACCACATAGGTGACGGCCCCCTTAATACAGAAGAGGTAATAAGAGATCTGGGGACCCAGGTAGATAGTAATTTCTTCTTTGACAATCATATTGCCAAAGTAGTTAGGAAATCCTTCTATGTAGCCCATCTAATTGCTAAAGGGTTCACATCTAGAAATAAAGAGGTTATAGTTCCCCTCTACTTGTCACTCACCAGACCCATCATAGACTACAATGCCCCATTTGGGATGTACCTCACAAGACACTTCCAACATCTGGAAAGACCACAAAAGTACTTCACCAAGAGGATTACTGGCCTCAAACATATGTCCTATGCAGCCCGACTGGAAAAACTCCAGCTGTACTCAGTCGCATATCGCTTACTCAGAGGTGATCTCTGCCTGACTTACAAAGCCTTGTCTAACTCAGAATTGATGGACATGCTCCACCTAAAGAAATCCAAGTCACTGCGAGCCACTCGCTGTAGTGAGCTAAACCTCACCACAACAATAAATAGAACATGCTAGAGAGATAGATTCCTGTCACAGAGACTCCCCATGCTTTGGAACAAAATTCCTAACTACATTAGGCAGTGCCCCTCAATAACACTCTTCAAGAGAAACCTTGACGATGGATGGGTAACAGAAAATACACTCCTGGGATCACTTCATTGGCTCTTCTTGATAGAGGCTCAGTTAATTAATCAATGGGGCAGTGAAAGCTGACACACTCTGGCTAGGCTTATAAACGCCCTCGGGCAGATAGCCTAGTACCTACCTACCTACCTATGAAAAGGATATGGATGAAGTATTTGATGCATGTGTTTGTTATGGACTCAACAATGCAGAGTTATCAGGTAGGGAATACGCATACACACACACACACACACACACACACACACACACACACACACACACACACACACACACACACACACACACACACATAATAGTGTTTGAGCATTGTGGGTAAGATGTTTCTCACTCCTAAAGAAAAACATTAAACGGCAGGGGAAAACTGGTACTACTTGAGTACTGACATTGCTGGATGAGATTCTTTAAAATCAGGAAAAAAAGAAGCACAAACTGTAGCCAATCTTAGTTAAGACATCATTGTAATTAAAAACTTAAACTTATTGAAAAATAAAATATATTAAATAGTTAAAGGAGCTTCATGTAGAGATGTTAAACGTCATATTAGTATGAAGTCAGTTTGTATAAAAATGGACATAGATGGAGCAATCAGATTTTTCATATCTTTAATTTTATGGAGTGTCTGATGATACTTTCCCTTCAGTATCTGACTGATAGATTATCCCACCTAAGTTTAAAGATAAGGACTAATGTAAGCGCAGTTCAGAAAGTAAGGCTTTTCATAAAAGCTGGATGTGCAGAATATTCTATAGAAGACAGATAATGTAATGAAGTGTGAGTACATGAGAATGTTTGGCTTTATTCTGTAAGCAGTTTGTAAAGGTCATTTGCAAATTACATTGATTTAGGGCACTGAGTTCCCATCTTTCAAATTAATGCGGATGATTAAAGTTCAGAAAAAAATAACTGGAATGAATACATAGGTACCATGGAAACTGATGGTGCAGTTTAATTGTTTCATAGGAAAACAATGTGCATTTATATAGATGTGAATATATATAATAAGGCAAGATGCAATAATATTTTCACCCTTGAAATCTTTCATCCAACGCAAAAAGAGTCTGGCAAACTGGTATTAAAGTATGTTTAAAATATCTGTGTTCTGCTTTAGTTTGTTATTTCTCTAGTCTACATGGTAGAAGAGTGTTATTTTAATGTATGGCAAAACATTGTAATACAAGAAAAACAACCTCATGGTACACTTTTTATGTTGCTTTGCCTGTGTCACAAAACTTGCCATTTTTCTATGCAGATAAAAGCAAAGCAGTACAACACGGGCTTGTTTTAAAAGTCTGGCATGACAACAGCAGTACAGTGGAGGCTATCTTCTTTCACTCGACAGAACTGTGTAATCTACTTCTGGGATGTCACCATCCTGGAGGGGCAGAGTTCACTCATTTCAATACCTGGTAATGCTGAGGTATTGAATTAAATGGTGTCTCAACAGAAATTAAACAATAATAAGAGTCTATAACATTTTGTGTTAATGACTCCTGTTACCTATTATGAGCATATCAACAAACCCACCAGAGGATTTGGAGGGGCCATTAAGTCCAGATAAAGTCACAGAAGTGATGACTCCATCTCTGTGTTTGACCTGGTTTATAGGTTCACAGGTGTGGACTAGGCTAATGGCCCTGGAGCCTTTACAAGCATAGACCAAAAAAAAAATGCCCAGGCACCATGCCACCCAATGTTAGTTTACACTGCCTATATCCAGTAGGGCAACTGGAATGATCCCTGGAGTGAACTTTCTGTTACCCATCCACTCGTCAAGATTTCTATTGAAGAGGGCCAGCAAAGTGCTCTGCTTGATATGAATGGGAAGCTTATTCCAGAGTATGGGCTGTCTTTGGGAGATGAACCTGTCCCTCCGGCATGTTCTGTTAATTGTGGTAATGAGGTTGTGATCTCTGGAGCGTGTGGGCAGGGGGATTGGGATTTCTTTAGGTGTAGCATTTCAAGTAGGGCTGGGTCAGACATGGCTTTGTAAGTCAAGCAACAATCACCTCTAAGATAAGATAATATAAGATAAGATAAGAGACTGAGAATAGCTGAAATTTCTTGAGTATACATGTGGGACATTTGTTTAAGTTCAAGGATCCTTTTTGTGAGGTACTTTTGTGGCCCTCCAGCTGTTATAGGTGTCTCATCAGGTACATGCCAAATGGGGCATTATATTCAATGATTGGTCTAATGAGGGATGAGTAGAGAGGGATGATGACCTCTTTCTTCCTGAATGCGAAACCTTTGGTTATAAGATGTGCCATGTAAAAGGACTTTCTGACCACACTGGCAATGTGGTGGTCAAAGGTGAGGTGGGTGTCGACCTGGGTGCCCAGATCTCTTATGGCCCATTCAGTGTTCAGTGGGCTCCCATCAACATGGTAATTCATGGGAACCGAGTTTTTTCCAAAGGGGATGATAATGCATTTTTTGGCGTTAAGCTTCGGGCCATGGTTCCAGCACCAGTCGCTGGTTTCAGAGAGGCTCTTTTGTAGGATGTCTGCATCACTTGGGGAGTTGATAATGACTCCTAGCTTGCAGTCATCAGTGAACTTGTTCAGCCAAAGTCCTTCTGTGTTGGCCTGGACTTCTGAGAAGTAGATGCCAGGCAGGAGAGGGCCCAGGACCGAGTCTTGTGTGACTCCACTCATGACTGATTGACAGTCTGATTTGGAATCTGCAACTTTCACTCTGTGGGTCCTGTCTGTGAGCCAATTTGCAACCCACCTTGTGATGTAAGGATTGATACCTAGTTTAGTGAGTTTATCAATGATACCTGAGAATGGTATCAAAGGCCTTGGCCATGTTGAGGTAGGCTGTATGCACTGCCTTACCCTCAGCCTTACCCTCATTCACAGCCTTGGTGACTGCCTCGAAGAAGTCAACCAGGTTCAGCAGGCAGGATCTCCCCTGGACAAAGCCAAACTGTGTGGGGTCAAGAGTTTGGAGATTGCCTATATCTTTGTTAAGCAGGTCCATGATGATGTGCTCCATAGCTTTGCATACCAGACTCATCAGGCTAATGGAGCGATAGTTCCCTGGGTCTGTAATTGCTCCCCCTTTATGGAGCGGGATGATCTTGCTGATACTAGGTCAAAAATACAGGTTGAGCTACACAGCTATGAGGCAATCTAGCTGCAACAGCTGCATCTGTAGGCTGGACTAGTGAATGATACATGATGACCAGCAAGGCTTTTATGCCTCCATTCATCACATCCAACAAGAGGGAAGGGCTTGTATTGCCACTAGCCCATTAGGGATTTTTAATATAACACCAGTATGAGCTCTCCCCAAGTGGGTTCAGGGGAAATCTCTCAGTACGAACTACGCATATGCAAAGTCCCAGGCCTCTCTCCCTAATTCCAACACCTACAATACAGCTCCACCTATATTTGGAACTAGGTATTGTATGTGCATAGTTTGGCTTCCCACCAGGTAGTGCCTGTAGTACCAAGTCCCATATATAGGTGGCGTTACAGAGTCACCGAGAATGCCTATTGAAATTGACCGTTAGTCAGCCTTGTACATTGACAACCTCGACAATTTCACCTTTTTTTCAGTATAGTAAGTGTAATTCCTTTTTTGGAATTGGTTACAGGTGTTTAACTTGACCCCAGTTGCTTACACTGCATGAGGACTGGTGAAGCCCTATCTTTTTAGAGTCAGAATTATTGTAACTGCTCTGTGTAATGAATTACTCCTTGCCCAAGCAGCTTTGGTATCCAGACCCACGATTTGAAGAAAAGAGTATCAGTGACACAAAATAAAAACAATTGCATCGCTAAGCAAAAAATAAATAAATAAATACATAAAATGAACCAATTCATAAATAAATGCCAAAAACAACAGCTGAGATTTGGTCAACGAACCAGAACCTCACCTGCAACCTTGTTACAAAAGTAATGAATCACATTTCACAGTCTTTCAGAGAAGCTAATTAGAAGAAGAAAAGTGCACATAGCAAAAGAAAGAGGAAAACATTGAATTAAAAACTGCAAATTTTAAATAAATCCAAAAGTCAATGTTCTTCTTTCAGCTTTTCTCGGTTAGGGGTCACCACAGCAGAACTCCGGTCCACTAATGATTGGCAGTAGATTTTTACGGTGCCAAGGTGCCAGCCCGATGCCCAACCCTCAACGAAGGCACGCCCATTCACTAGTGTCTTTCGAATGCCAGTCGACCGCAGGGAGGACATGCAGACTCCACACAAATCCAAAAGTCAATAAAACTACTATACTTCTCAGCTACTGTAATTTTGCAGAATCTCCCTGTTTTTACCTTATAATTTTATCCTGCTCATCATAAGATTTTGATTTTCTGTTAAATCACTGCCAATGAGGGCAAGACATTGGCACTTTTTATTTACAGTTGTTCAGAAAATTCATGTGGATGCAAAGTATGTTTTTCTAGTAGCTTTTGATGAGTATTAGATTAATATTTAAACATCATCATTGATTTACTGCTACCCCCTCATTATTTCTGCTTTGACCATGTTTCTTCAAGTGAATTGGTCATTTTCTAGAGCAAGTTTAAGTAAACAACTTACCATGCAAAATACTAAATAATGAGTTTTCGATGCAAAAAGTGTCTGATTTCTCAGCGCTGAAAACTCCTGCCATAACATTATGAAAGAATGAACCCATAATGCCTCACTACCTAATTTAATATATAGGTTACAGTTTGTCCATACAAAATACATCAGAATGAGTTACTTATGTCCTTGAAAGACAATTTATCAACTAGTTCTTGCACGTGGAACACCTCACGTGGGAAATTAATACTTGTGATGACATAATTACAAAACCACAATATAAATAAGAAGTGGCTCCTCTAAGAAGTGATTGTGCTTTAGTTGTTTTAGGTGAACAAAATAATAGTATCTTTGTTGTGCATATTTTAATTGGTCCTTTGCAGTGGTGTTGATTTTCCATTTAGAGTTTTGTGTGTATAAGTTCATCCAACTGGTCCTTTTATCTGTGTAAGGTTTATTTAACTGGCCAATTTTGCATCTAGAGTTGTGTGTGCGTGTCTAATTTTGTTTAACTGGCCTTTTTGTCTGTATAAGTTTGTTTCCACTGGCCCTTTCATTTATGTAAGTTTGTTTAACTAGCCGATTTTGCATTTAGATTTCTGTGTGTGTCTAAATTTGTCTAACTGGCCCTTTTGTCTGTGTACATTTGTTTAATTGGCCAACTGAATTCAGCTTATCAACTGCTGCTGCAGTTAACAAGTTCCTTTCATTGAGTTTATCAACTGTTGCTGTTAATGAGCTTTGCTTTTGCTGCATCAAACCGAGTTTATCAACCGTTGGCATTGCTGACAGTTAATGACTCTAATGTCTCATTGGGCTGTTTTTGCTGAGTGTAAGTTCATCATTTAAGTAAGGTAGGTAGGTGTGTGTGTGTGTATTTATCATTTAAGTTAGGTGTGGGTGTGTATGTATCATTTAAGTTACAGGTGTGGGTATCATTTAAGTTAGGTAGGGGGTGTATGTGTGTGTATGTATCATTTTAAGTTAAGTTTTTTGTGTATGTGTGTGTGTGTGTGTGCGTGTGCGTGTGTGTTTGTATCATTTACGCTAGGTTGGGGTGTGGGATGTGCTTAGGGGGTGTAAATGCCCCAATTAGGTATACCTGGTGGTTAGAGTTACTCAGGCTCAAACCCTGTACCTTAGGTACAAGGAACAAGAGTTTGAGTTCTCTACCCATGCCACCACTTCTGACTGAAGGAGTTATAGCTCTCAATTGTACAAATGTTCACAGAATGTCTGGAATGTTTGGCTCATACTTTTGGTCTATTCCTCTTAAAATTTGGATGGTGCAGTGATAGTGTTGTCACCTCACAGCAAGAGGTTATCTGGTTTGATTCTCAGCTGAAATGCCTTCTGTGCAGAGTCTGCATGTCCCCCCTGCATTTGCGTGGGTTTCCTCTGCGTGCTCCGGTTTCCTCCTCCAGTACAAAGACATGTATCTGGAGCATTTCTCCCCTAGGCCTCTGCTGAAAGTGGCTTCGTTCCAAGTTGGACTTTCACAATAAACAAATGTTAAATGAAATGAAATGTATGGTTTTCTGGCAAATCAGTGAGAACTGAATTCACTAAATAATAATTAAGTTTCAGTCTTCCTATCTTTCAGGAAACACGTGGCCCTACAATATTTTATTCTTGCAACTTTCTAACTGTATACAAGCAATGTTTAAAATGTGTCCCTGGTTTTGGGCCTCTGTCCCCCCCCCCCCAATAAATTTAGGCTTTTTCCTGATTTCTTGTGCTGCACAGTTTTTCAGGGAAAAAGAAATTTAGTACTGCTTATACAAAGTACACTTGCATTGTTAGTAGCACAACAGATAGTACACTTGCTTTTGCTGCAGAAGGCTGTGGGTTCTATTCCCACAGTATGCACATGGATTGCTAATACAGTACTGTGTTGTACTTTCAATGGGATGGATGCTGCAGTACTGAAAATGTCCTCCTTTGACAGAGATACCTATGAACCTATAACTATGAACCTGCTAGTTTGCCATCCATTCCCTACTGAAATATTCCTAGCTTTCATTTTTTAATGTAACATAGGCCATTTATTCTTCAAAGGCAAAAGGCACTTTAATTGTAGATGAAACAATGAAATATAAATTTGTTTGCTAACAGCAACATCTTCATTAGTTACAGATCTCTTTAATGTGGAATTATTTAGATGACTTTTACTTCTGCAGAAATTGTGCATATTTACTGATACTGGTGGACTTTTGAAGTTTGAGTAGACTTTTATGATAGAAATGTTCTGAATTGGGAAGTTTTGTCATTATTGAGTCACACATTTTTATTTCATTGCATACTGGAAAAATGTTCAAAACAAATTTAAAATGTGGTCTAACAAGGGTGCTTTATTATACAAAAAGGAATATAATTTAATACAGTCAGGAAGGCGTATCAAAGAACACATATATGTTTCATGTGCAAGGGGCCTATGATTTGAAAACAGCCCATAGGTAATCTTTATCCACCACTGGCCATATGCATTTTCTTTGGATGTAGGTTTCAATGCTGTTTCAGTGAATGTGAGTTTCAAGAGCAGAGAATATTTAATGCTAAGTCTATATTTATTGTGAGACTGTATTGCTTTGTTTAGCAGATGCCTATTAGTGTTTGTGCTATAAAAGGTAAAATAAAATCCAAATAATTGTAGAAGTAAAGCAGTATGCACATTACTTTGTTTATGGTAAATGGGGTGAAATAGCCAAGTAATGGGACATGGGAATGGCTGCAGGGGGATTCTGGGACCATATTTTGGTTGTCTGTTCTTCAGTTTGCATTTGAAAGTTGGTATCCCACAATTTCATTGGAGTGGGTGGGGTTACATAATTATGTATGCAAATGTTATGTTAATCAGCATACAGATTTGTAACCATTTTTTATGGGCCTTTGTCCAGATTTTTGATGTTTCCAGGTTGAGAGGTATGGCCTCCTTTAAAAAATCCATCAGACATCTCACCTCAAACTGGCTGTGCACCTGTACCCCAACAAATAACTCCTATACCTGATCTCATTCTCTGGGGTCTCTCTTTTACCTGTTTAATTTCCAGCATTTCCTCTGCCCCTCTCTTCCATACTTACTCCTTTTGTTGACACTTCACTCAATCTTTTCCTCCTTTAGCCTCTCTATTTCTTATCATGATGCTAACTCTCCTCTGCTAATATTCTGCCTACACTATCTAACTTATGTGTAATTTGAATGTATGATAACTTCACTACTATATTTATAGGTTCATAGGTTCATAGCTAGATACCAGGCTATCTGCCTGAAGGTATTTATAAGCCTAACCAGAATGTGTTGGCTTTCGCCACTCCCTTAGATTAGTTCCCTGTGCCTCTGTCCAGCAGAGCCATTGAAGTGATCCCGGGGTAAACTCTCTGTTTCCCATCCAATCGTCAAGATTTCTCTAATGTAGACTGGAATCTTGTTCCAGAGCATGGGAAGTCTCTGGGTCAGGAATCTATCCCTGCAGTATGTCCTATTTATTGTTGTGGTGAGGTTTAGATCCCTAGAGCGTGTGGCTCGAGGGGATATGGTTTTCTTTAGGTGGAGCATGTCCATCAATTCTGGGTTGGACATGGCTTTGTATGTCAGGCAGAGATCACCTTTGAGTAGGCGATATGCAACTGAGTACAGCTGGAGTTTCATCAGTCGAGCTACATAAGGCATCTGTTTGAGGCCAGTGATCCTTTTGGTGAGGTAATTTTGTGGTCTTTCCAGCTGTTGCAGGTGTCTTGTAAGGTACATCCTAAATGGGGCGTTGTACTCTATGATGGGTCTGATAAGTGATGTGTAGAGGGGCACAAGAAAATGTTTTGATCTGGATGCAAACCCTTTTGTGATTAGGTGGGACAAATAGAAGGATTTTCTAACCACTTTGGCAATGTGATTATCATAGGAGAGTTTGCTATCTACTTGGGTCCCCAGATCCCTTATTATGTCTTCCGTATTTAGGGGGCTACCACCTATGTGGTAGTTTGTGGGTACTTTGTTTTTTCCAAAAGGGATGACTATGCACTTTTTGGCATTTAGCTTGAGACCATGGTTTTGACACCAGGTACCTGTCTCCGTGAGACCCTTTTGGAGGATGTCTGTGTCAGCCGGAGAGTCAGTTATAGCCCCTAGTTTGCAGTCATCTGCAAACTTGGTCAGCAATAGTCCTCCAGTGCATGCCTGTACCTCTGAAAAGTATTTTCAGAACAGGAGGGGTCCTCGGACTGATCCCTGGGGAATGCCACTTGTAACCGGTTTAGAGTCAGACCAAGCTCCCGCAACTCTTACCATTTGGATTCTGTTTGTGAGCCAGTTGGCAACCCATCTCATGACATAGAGGTTTATGCTTAGGCTAGTGAGAGTGTCTATAATACCAGAATGGGGAATGGTGTTGAAGGCCATTGCAAGGTCTAGGTAGGCTGTGTGGGCCACCTTTTCCTCGTCTATAGCCTTGGTAACTGTCTCAAAAAAGTCCAACAGGTTTAGGAGGCATGATCTTCCCTTAACAAACCCGAACTGGGTAGGGTCCAGTATTTGGAGGTTCCCAATGTCTCTGTTAATGAGCTCCATGATGATGCGCTCCATAGCCTTGCAGACCAAGCTAAGTAAGGCTTATAGAGCGATAGTTCCCGGGGTCTATTGTGCCTCCACCTTTGTGGAGCGGAATAACCATTGCTGTGTGCCACTCTAAGGGCACGTAGCCTGTGGAGAGACTGAGTTTGAACAGTGGGTTTAGGTGAGGGGTTAGTTCATCTTTGAGCTATGTAGGATGCAGCATGGGACATCGTCCGATCCCATTGATGCTGTGTTTTTGGCCTTTGAAGAGGGCTGTTTTAACCTGAGTGTCTGTGATTTCAGGGGCACTACATTCTTCTGGTATGGTTATGGGCCCTTTTGGGGGTGACAGGTGGGTGAAGTTTGCACTGAACCTGTCTGCCAGGATGTTGACGATATCAGACGGTTCAGTGTATTTTGTAAAAAACAAAAACAGAACCTCGGAGGGTCCACAATAAAGCTTATAAACAGCTATATCTTCCAGTTATTTATTGTAAGTTTTCACTCCACACAATACAGGGCGGCCACAGTAGTGCAGCGGTTAGCGTTGCTACCTCACAGCAAGAGGTTCTCTGGTTCGATTCTCAGCTGGGGTGCCTTCTGTGCGGAGTCTGCATATTCTCCCTGTAGTTCTGTGGGTTTCCTCCTGGTGCTCCGGTTTCCTCCCACATCCCAAAGACATGCTGTAGGTGGATTGGACACTCAAAATTGGCCCTAGGTGTGAGTGTGGGCATGTGTGTGCCTTCTGTGGAAGGTTGGGCGGTGGGCTGGCAACTCGACACTGTAAAACTCCACTGCCAGTCATGAGCGGACAGGTGATCTGCTGTGGTGACCCCTAACCAGGACAGCCTTACAAGATTTCTGCAAATATATAGAGCTGAGTATATTTTTCTGTATTTTCTGTATTATAGAGCTAAATTGTTGCTTATATATCTGTTGTCTTAGTGTTCTGCAAATATACAGAGATCAGTATATATTTTTTGGGTTTTATAATTTGCACTCTGATTCCTCACATCTCTGTTGAAACTTTTCCCCACCCCCCTCATTGTGGTTTCTGCTGCTTCTGTGTTGTTAATTCAAGGTTCCCTTAATTTGAACTGTTAATAGCAGCAGTCTGCATTTAAAGTGGAACAGCCTAAAAAGATTTCTGCAAATATATAGAGCTGAGTATATTTTTCTGTATTTTCTGTATTATAGAGCTAAATTATTGCTTATATATCTGTTGTCTTAGTGTTCTGCAAATATACAGAGATCAGTATATATTTTTTGGGTTTTATAATTTGCACTCTGATTCCTCACATCTCTGCTGAAACTTTTCCCCACCTCCCCTCCCTGTTCTGGTAGTAGTTTAAATTTGGTGGCTTTTGCAGTGCCCGCCCCACTGTAGATTTGATCTAGGACACTCCCCCAGTCCCATCTCTTTACCGCATTCTACCTAATAAACCCTCTCTGCACTTGCTTTTAGTCCTTTTTAATTTAATTACATTTTTTCAAACTGTGTGTGGACTAATATTGCTACATACTCAAGTGTGCCAGCTTGCACTGCATGTGAATTGTTTTTACTACTGTTTTTGCTACTTTTCTGAAAAAAAAAAAAAAAAAAAAATTGTAAGCCTGTTTCCTACCTTTCCTGTAATTAGTGTTCCAGATACAGATTTGCTGTATCCAGGACTATTTGTAAGCTTCTGAGCCCCCAAGCCTTTCTGTGTTGGAGGGAAGCCTTCTAGCTTATCAGTGGGAGTGGTAAGCACTAGGTATCCTGTCTTCCACATAAGTAGTGGTTCTGGCCCAGAATTTGTAGTTATTGGCCTTTTGGGCAGTCTTCCATCTCTGTCAACTTTCTGATTTGAAGGCCTGCATTTGCACTTGTTTCTGTCCTGTAACTCTGGGCCCATCTCATTTGCTCACTCAAACAAAAAAAAAAAAAATCTGCTTTTATTATATTTGTGTTTCTTCTTACTTTATCTTTGCTTTTACGTCATCTTAAAAGTACTCAATTGCATTTATTACTGCTTGGTGTAACTCATTCTAAGCCTTTTAGTTTAAGCACTTGGGCTTCAGACCAGTTGTTTTACATTAGGAAGGTTTGTGGTTTGCACTGTGTTGGCAGGACAGGTAGCTTACATCCTTCTAAGTTGGGAACTGCTGATTGAGGGCTCAGTGTCTGTTATTCTAAAAGTGTATTAATTCTATTTTAAGCACTTGGGCTTCAGGCCAGTTATTTTACATTAAAAGGGTTCGTGGTCTGCACTCTTGTGGGAGGAGAAGCTGGACTCTGCCCTTCTAGCTGGGAATTTCTGGTTAAAGGCTTATAGTGCCTGCATATCTAAACTGCTTCTTACTGAAAATGGTGCACCTTATTTGCTGTAGCATAGACTATATCCAGGCCTGCTGAATCTAGCTTTGTTTGTATAACCTGGGCACTAATCCAGGCATTCTTTAAAGTATTCAATTGTATTTATTACTGCTTGGTAGTAACTTGATTAAAGTGTAGCTATCATTCTAAGTCTTTTGGATTAAACACTTGGGCTTCAGACCAGTTGTTTTACATTTGGAAGGTTTGTGGCCTGCACTGTGGTGGCAGGACAGGTAGCTTACATCCTTCTAAGTCGGGAACTGCTGATTGAGGGCTCGGTGTCTGTTATTCTAAAAGTGTATTAATTTTGGTTTAAGCACTTGGGCTTCACGCCAGTTGTTTTACATTAAGAAGGTTTGTGGTCTGCCCTTTAGTGGCAGAACAGGTAGCTTACATCCTTCTAAGTTGGGAACTGCTGATTGAGGGCTCAGTGTCTGTTATTCTAAAAGTGTATTAATTCTGGTTTAAGCACTTGGGCTTCAGGCCAGTTATTTTACATTAAAAGGGTTCGTGGTCTGCACTCTTGTGGGAGAAGAGGCTGGACTCTGCCCTTCTGAGCTGGGAATTTCTGGTTAAAGGCTTATAGTGCCTGCATATTTGAACTGCTTCTTACTGAAATTGGTACACCTTGTTTGCTGTAGCATAGACTAGATCCAGGCCTGCTGAATCTAGCTTTGTTTGTATAACTTGAGCACTAATCCAGGCATTCTTTAAAGTATTCAATTGTATTTATTACTGCTTGGTAGTAACTTGATTAAAGTGTAGCTATCATTCTAAGTCTTTTGGATAAGCACTTGGGCTTCAGACCAGTTGTTTTACATTAGGAAGGTTTGTGGCCTACACTGTGGTGGCAGGACAGGTAGCTTACATCCTTCTAAGTTGTGAACTGCTGATTGAGGGCTCAGTGTCTGTTATTCTAAAAGTGTATTAGTTCTGGTTTAAGCACTTGGGTTTCAGGCCAGTTATTTTACATTAAGAAGGTTCGTGGTCTGCACTCTTGTGGGAGGAGAGGCTGGACTCTGCCCTTCTGAGCTGGGAATTTCTGGTTAAAGGCTTATAGTGCCTGCATATCTGAACTGTTTCTTACTGAAATTGGTAAACCTTGCTTGCTGTAGCATAGACTAGATCCAGACCTGCTGAATCTAGCTTTATTTGTATGCTGCTTGTTTGTTTGCTTATTTCCCTGAAACGCTAATTCCACCTAAAACGTGGCTTTTCAGTGCTTCTGTGGATCCCTAGTGATATCTGCATTGCTTACTGTACTTATTTCCTTGTTTCACTTGAAAGAAAGCTACTGTTTGTCATTTTTGCATTTAAGTTACCTGAAACACATTGCATTTAAGTTACCTGGCACTTGCTCACTAAAGCAATTATATAAGTCAGCACTAAAATATTAAAAGCACTACAACCTCACAAACTCCCCTTGAGTACCTTATTCCCCATTGGCCCTTTTTTCAATTATAAAGGAATTCTCAATACTATTCTAGCATGTCCAAAGGTCAGTTGTCAATCTCCTCTCCGGTCCAGCTGGTGAATCTGGGAATCTTGAGGCAATGTTACAACTGCCTCATGTACACAGACAACCCTCTCCTCCTCCCAACAAATTCCAACACATGTGAGAGATGCAACCATATAGCCATACTGGAGGCTAAGCTCTCTCAACTCAGTACTGGCGAAACCAGTCAGGAGGAGAAGGAAACCACACTCACTACAATTCCAGTCTCACATAGACCTACCACGACAGCAAACCAAACACATAAACACACAAAAACATACTCTGAGACTCTAAATAAAAATCTGCCTAAGCAGCGGAGACCTCCAAAGCAGACACCCAAGCAACCACTACCCCAAAACAAAACACATGCAACACGTAGCTCGCAAAGCCAGTGTGCTGAACAGTCACAGCCCTTAAGGCTAAACAACACACCTGATACACTTGTAATAGGTGACTCTATCGTCAGGCACACTGACATCCCACTCACCAGGCTGAACAAGGAGAAGGTCATGGTGAGCTGCCTGTCGGGCGCTAGGATCCGCCACATAACACAATCACTCAGGTCACGCCAAGGCAAGTACAAATATGACTCAGTCATTGTCCATGCTGGTGTGAATGACCTGAGACGTACCTCCCTGGACTACATGAAAAGAGACATAGAGGAGCTCTCTGAGCATGTAGCCCAGGCCGGTATGACCCTGACCTTGAGTAGCATCTTACCCTCACCAAGAATGATGCCACAATATGAAGACAAGATGATCAATTTCAACAATTGGCTTAAGTATTGGTGTCATTTAAAGGGGGTCCAATGCCAGTCAGCCTGGGAAGACATGCTCGACAAGCCATGATACTTCGCTAGGGACGGCTTGCACCTGTCACCCCTGGGCTTTTGGATATTGGCAAAGGCTCTTGCTACCCCCATAGTGCCTTTTTTAGGCAAGGCTCAAAAGACAAACCCACCTCAATAGGTATCACAAGGGATAAGAAACTAAGAGTAATGCTACTCAATGCCAGAAGTCTAAACCTCAAGATGCATGCACTCGAAACTCTCCTTAGCATGGAGAAAATCGATATCTGTGCAGTAACAGAAACCTGGTTCAAGGCTCCAGAGAGCTCCCCAGCACTACCAGGTTATACCTCATACCATGCTTTTTGGCCCCAAAACTTGGACCGTACCACAAAAGGAGGGGGAGTATCAATATTCGTCAAAGATATCCACACCTCCAGGTTGGTAGCACAGCACGAAGCATCAGAGACTATCCATGTGCAACTAACAGTGGGTAAGACTGCCTTCCAGTTTATAGCCTGCTACAGACCACCCTCCCAAACCCAGGAACCCCCTCGGCCTTCCTGAGAACACTGGAAAATATGAAGGTCTCTCCAAACACCATTATATTGGGTGACTTCAACTACCCAAACATAGACTGGGAGCATTACTCAAGCTCCAACACCCTAGCCCAAAGGTTCCTAGAATTTATAAACTCAAATGCTATGGCACAACTTGTTACCACTCCCACAAGAGAGGAAAACATACTGGACCTGATCATCACCAACATGGGGACCCTATGCTCCAGACCAGAAGTGTATCCCTCACTGGTAAGATCAGACCATAAACTAATCTCACTGGATATTCACATCCCGAATCCACCCCCTGCCCTTAAAACCACATTGAAAAACTTCTCTAAAGCAAATTTCACACTCCTCAAAACCAAGGTGGAATCCTTCAAAGCCCCCGGGCCTGTGGAAAATATGGCCCAGACCACAGAATCCTTTATAAACGCATTCTATGAACACCTTCAGGAATGCATGGATCATGCAATCCCAAATAAAACCAAGACCTAATCCTTCAAAGGCAGACGTCCTGTCTGGTGGACCCCAGCCATAAACAAACTATACAATAGAAGGAGGAAGCTACTACATGATAGAGCAAAATCCCAAAAAGGGAAGGCATCTCTGATCAGTATTAGCAAAAAACTACAGGCACTCATAAAATCATCTAAGGCCAGCTTCGAGAGAAAAATTGCACAGGACACTAAGGATAATCACAAGGCTTTCTTTAGTTATGTTAAGAATCTGGGTGGGAATTCCCAGATATGCTCAGAACTAGTCCAAAATGACAAAAAATACACCGAACCCACAGACATTGCCAACATCCTAGCTGACAGGTTCAGCGCAAACTTCTTCCCCACTCCCCACCAAAAGGGCAAATATTTATCCCAGCAGAGTGCTGCCCCCTGACATCTCAGATGCTCAGGTAAGAGCTGCCCTCTCCAAAGCAAAAAACACAACATTAATGGGACCAGACGGTGTCCCGGGCTGCGTCCTACATGAACTCCAAGAAGAGCTAAACCCAAACATAAAACTACTGTTCAATCTTAGCCTTACTACAGGATATGTACCCAAAGAGTGGCATACAGCAACAGTGGTCCCTCTCCACAAAGGTGGTGCCTCAACGGATCCTGGAAACTATTGCCCCATAAGCCTGACTAGCTTAGTCTGCAAAGCTATGGAAAAGATCATCATGGACCTCATAAATAAAGATATTGGGAACCTACAGACACTGGGTCCTACCCAGTTCGGCTTTGTTAAGGGCAGATCCTGCCTCTTAAACCTGGTTGATTTCTTTGTAACAGTCACCAAGGTCATTGACGAGGGGAAGGTGGTTCACACAGCCTACCTGGACCTCGCAAAAGCCTTCGATACAATACCCCACTCGGGCATTATAGATAAGCTCACCAGCTTAAATATAAACCCCTATGTCACTAGATGGGTTGCAAACTGGCTCAAGGACAGAACCCACATGGTTAGAATTGCTGGAGCCATGTCAGACTCCAAACCAGTTACAAGTGGCGTCCCACAACGCTCAGTCCTGGGACCTCTCTTGTTCGGTATATATTTCTCAGAGGTACAGGCCAAAACGGAAGGACTGTGGCTGACTAAGTTCGCAGATGACTGCAAACTGGGCACCATAATCGACTCTCCAGCCGACACAAGCATCCTCCAAAAGGGCCTCATAGAAACAGACAACTGGTGCCAGAGCCATGGCCTCAAGCTAAACGCCAAAAAGTGTATAGTCATCCCCTTTGGCAAAAACAAAGTGCCCACAAATTACCACATAGGTGGCAATCCATTAAGTACAGAAGAAGTAATTAGGGACCTGGAGACCCAAGTTGATAGCAATCTCTCATTTGACAACCACATGGCCAAAGTGGTTAGAAAAACATTTTATATAGCCCACCTAATCATGAAGGGATTCACATCTAGATCAGGGGAGGTCATCGTGCCTCTTTACTCATCCCTCATCAGGCCCATAATTGAGTACAATGCTCCTTTCGGGATGTACCTTAAAAGACACCTGCAGCAACTGGAAAGACCCCAAAAGTACCACACCAAGAGGATCATAGGGCTCAAACAGATGCCATATGCTGCCCGGTTAAAGAAACTCCAGCTCTACTCAGTGGGATACCACCTGCTCAGAGGCGATCTGTGCCTGACGTATAAAGCCATGTCCAACCCAGAATTAATGGACATGCTGCACCTCAGAAAATCCAAATCCCATCGAGCTACGTGCTCGAGAGACTTGAACCTCAGTACTGAAATAAATAGGACATGTTGGAGGGACAGATTCATAACTCAGAGGCTCCCTTCACTCTGGAATAAAATCCCAGTCCAGGTTAGGCAGAGTCCCTCATTGACTCTCTTCAAGAGGAATCTTGATGAGTGGATGGGAGATCGTAGGTTTACCCCAGGTATCACTTCTCTGTCACTGTTAGACAGATGCACAGTATACTAACCTCGAAAAAGGGCATAGCAAAATTAATTTAAAATGGGTGGCGAAAGCCAAACACACTCTGGCTAGGCTTATAAATGCCCTAGGGCAGATAGCCTAGTATGAACCTATGAACCTATGAACCTATAAGAAGAAGAAGTATAGCACAATACAGCACATATGCACATTAACGCTCAATAGAAAGAATACGTTTTCATTTTAAAACTTCCTCAGATGTGGGCTGGTTGACACACTATAAGTATTTAAACACTTTCCAATTAAAAATAGTCCAATCAAAACACATCAATTAAAATGACTAAAGTTGATTTAAAAAAAAAACATTAAACAGAAGGTAAATGTTGTTAAAAACAATATAAATAATGTATAAAATGTATAAAATTGTTAAACCTTCCATTAAATGTTAGGTACAAAAAAACTGTCAATTCATTTAGACTACTGTTTTAAAATTGTGCAAAATAATAATAATAAAATGAGTTGATAAAACAAGACCATAATAAGCTTGATTATACCACCATCTTGTGGTGAAATGTAGTACATAAATTTGAAAGGACATTCTAAGACTCACAATGTCACTCACCTATTTAAAAGCTTATAAAAGAAACTAACACAAGTATAAAACATGTATAAAAATGGTTTGCATTATGAATAAGAAATACAATGTAATAAATAAATAATTAATTAATACCTTATAAATATTTAATAAAAAACTCATTATTCATCTGTTAAAAGATTACACAGGGAACGAAGAACCAGGAAGTGAGTAGCGGTAGAGCATTAGGGTGCCAAGAGTACGGCGCAATTGTTGGAACTAGTGCTGGTTTCAAAAATGGTGGAAATGGGATGGACTTTCGACAAACGTCAAATATCCTGAGGCAATCCCAGGAGAGAGGACAATTCAGACTTAATACTAGCCCATCTCTTTGGCTTGGGCAGGACCTGCATTCATCAACTCAAAATATGGACTGCAATAACTTTAATCGCAAAGAATGGCTTCAGGTTAGTTTTTCTATTAACTTTAAAGAGAAAAACATTAAACCTAAGCCAACGGCTAATTCATACAAGAACCAGCTAGGCAAGTTTGAGAAATTGTTGCTTAAATTTAAAACTTTGGACATTGAAAATAGCTATTTAAAGGAATGTGTTTCTGAGAATATTGTTCCCAAGGGGCACAGGTCATGCAAATATCCAAACAATGTTGTACCAGGGAGCAGTTTTCACAAGGAATTAATTGTTATTTTTAACAGGTGTGTGCTGGAAGTTTTGAAAAGCATGATTGAAGAAAACAGTAGGGTAAAATGTGACTTATTGAAAGAGATAGATATGTTAAACAACAGTATTCAGGATGACCTTATGTTTGGAATTGTGAAAGAAAGAGAGAAATATTACAAGATTAGGAAATGTATCGATGACCAATGTAGTGAACTGGTGCAAAGGAAAATTAAAAAAATTGAAAATTTGGTAGAGTACAAGAACAACACTAGTTACCCTATGCCCAGGTCTAGGCCTAGATTTTGGGTGAGTGAACAGGCAAGTTGTAGAGAAGAAATACATAATGAATATCCAAGGGTAAGTGATGAAGTAGGTAACCTGGAAGATTTTAATGAATATCCCCCATTAAGGAGATCTGAAAGACTCCGGAACAAAGGTGATTTCTAACAAAACCAGTTTTATTCAAATTTTCGGGGGATAGCAAGAAGGGGGAGGGGGAGGTACTAACAAGCATAGGTACCAACAGTCCCAATTTGGAAAATGAAGATATTATACATGATATTTCCAATCCTTTTAGGTTACCTAAGGTTTATTTTAGTATATATAATTTTAGTTCCATTAAATTGAATGATGAATATTTTAGTTTGTTATCCAGAGGTATGAAATTCATACCCCTGATTAAAGGAGAACTTACAAAGATTTTATTAGATTTTAAGGTATTTTTAAGGAAGATTAATTTTCAACTTCTTTTTAACAGTGATATGGTTACAAGGTCCAGTAATTTAGTGAAAAAGAGCACATACAAACCCCCTTTACACCCTCAAATAAACAAATTTGAGAGTCTGGTTGAAAATGAAATTAGAAATAATTTTAATAAAGTTAGATTAAAAAAAACTTAGATTGACGAGAACATAAACTTTTAATGGAACTAAGGAAGGACACAAACACACGAATAATGAAACCAGACAAAGGGGGTGGGGTGGTTTTAATGGATGCTCTTATGTATGAAGTGAAAATGTATGAAATTCTTAGAGACCCCACTAGGTACACTAGTAGCTCTAAGAATGAAATTAACATAGCCTACGCAAGAATAGATACAGTCCTCGAGGACTTATACACAGAAGGTCTCATTGATAATAAAATGTTGGGCTATCTGAAAGTGGAAAAACCAAGAATACCCACTATATTTGGGATCCCTAAAGTACACAAGAATGGGATGGATCCACCATTGAGACCAACTGTTTCAGCAGAAGGGTCAAAAACCTTACCCTTTAAAAAATATATAGACTCCAAGTTGAAAAATATATGGTTAAAACATAATAATATTCTTAGAGATTCCTGGGATTTTTTAAGGAGTGGGAAACAGGATTTATATGTGGCCAATATGCACTATCTTGCCATTGAAATTGTGGACCTATGTTCCTGCGTTCCACTGGAGAAAGGAAAGGTTATGTTAAAGAAATTAATTTTTGAGGATGGCAGCTTAACACGTGACAAGCGCACGGTGATCATACAGTTGTTGGATTTAGTTTTAAAGTATATATTTTTTTACTTTAAAGGGGAGTATTTCCACCAAATTAAGGGTGTAGGTATGGGCACATCTTGCTCCCCAACATATGCAAATTTGATCCTAGTGAAATGGGAAGAAAATGGGTGCTTGATTCTATATTTAGTTCCAAATGGACATTATACAAGAGGTTTCTGGATGATATTTGTATTTTTTGGAAGGCACCAAAGGAAGACATTGGTAATTTTATTGAGTTTTTGAGTAAAAGTACGGGTTTTTTGGAGTTTAAAAAAACAACATAGACCAGCAGACAATGGTGCCCTTTTAAAAAATATGTACTTTTATTCTAAATAATGCCATAAGGCACATAAAAAAGGCAAAAATCCTTCAATATAAAATCCAAACCAGTTTTGGCTTATAAATTAAGCCTTCATCAGTGAAAAAACAAAAAACAAAAATACTATGTTCATACATTTTTAACAAGGAAACCATATACTTGGAATGTAGAAAAATGTTATTAGAGGGCAAAACATATAGTAACTGTGAAGATACAGGGATAGTGTATTTAGCAAAATGTATGTGCTGTCAAGCATTCTATGTGGGAAAGATGGAACGTAAATGAAAAAGAAGAATTTACGAGCGTTTATACGAGGTACAGAACAAAAAAGAAACAAATGCACTTTATAAACATCAAACAGAATGCTTGGATGCAAACTACTTATTTTTTGTATTAGAGAAGGTGAAGAAGGACAAAAGGGGTGGTCTATGGGAAAACAATTGAATATAGAGAGCTCTAGTGGCAAGTAACTTTGCAAGCTAACAGGTGGCCAGGGCTAAATGATTGTATTTTGATAGCCCCCCTTCTTAAACTAAGAGCTGCCAAATTATAAAGCCCTTGAATATTAGTTTTTGTATTTTCGTATTTTTGTTCCATTTCATCTATTTATATCTTTGTTTGCGCCATAGAATCTTTTAACAAATGAATAATGAGTTTTTATTGAATATTTATAAGGTATTAATTACTTATTTATTACAATGTATTTCTTATTCATAATGCAAAAATTTTTTTATACATTTTTTATATTTGTGTTAGTTTCTTTTATAAGCTTTTAAATAAGTGACATTGTGAAAGTCTTAGAATGCCCTTTCAAATTTATGTACTGCATTTCACCATAAGATGGTGATATAATCAAGCTTATTATGGTCTTGTTTTATCAACTAATTTTATTATTATTATTTTGCACAATTTTAAAATATTAGTAGTCTAAATGAATTGACAGTTTTTTTTGTACCTAACATTTAATGGAAGGATTAACAATTTTATACATTTTAAACTTAAAACTCCTGGACAGGAACTAGGACGGCAGTTTACAAGATTCAACTACGAATAAAATGGAACTCCATATGACACTATATTGTAAAATAAAACTTCTTTTATTCGGACACAGAGTAAGCGCTTTCACCATCAGGCTTCTTCAGACTGCAATACTCACACAAATCATTGGTTTTATATATTAGCGTAAAATGATTAAATCAACTGACGTCGGTGTTACCTATTAACTTTTAAAGTAACAAAACACAGAAAATATCTCAGTACATAAGAACAAATACAAATAGATCAAGCCTAGTCTCATTCATCATATAAAATACAAATTAATATCCCTAACTGCAAACATTTGCACAAAAACATTAGTTGAATACAATCTTATAAATCTTTATAATACAGCTACCATCTGTTGAACTTGTTCTAACTATGATAAAAAATCTGATCGACATCCTAAAACTTACAAAAACAAAAACTAGTAAGATCTATTAAAAATAAAAATAAAAATAACGGAGGGGACAGCTTGATGGCAAACATAAACATACATATAGACCTAATTGCACTTATTAGTAGAATAACTAAATACTGTCCCTAATTCCATACATTTACACAAAAGTGATAATTATAAACAATTAATTAACTTTTGAAAAAACAGGGTGCAAAAATAACTAAATACATCACGGAAGGATGTAATCACATCAAGCCTGGTTGCATCTAACAATAGAGTAGTAACCCTAAGTGCATTTAACACTAACTTCACATATACTATCAGATGCTCTAACTAGAAAAACGTTAAAAAGCCTTACAAAAGTGAGGACGCTATATTAATAAATAGGATAGAAAATTAACTGTCCTGATACACCTATTACTATGAAGGGTATGTGATGCTATTCCTGTTTAGGCTTAGGGAGTCTTCTTTTCTTTATTATTGGCTTTAAATTCACTTTATCATTCAGTCCAGGATATTGATCTGCTCTACAACGTATAATCCAACGTAATTCACACTCTTGGGTGAAACTGTCCATGTCTCCACCTCTAATATTTGGTCTTGTAGCTTGTATGACACGAAAACTAAAATTATGTGTGCTACCCATGCTATTACAATGCGTTGCCAATGCATTGTTGTCAGAACTTATACGTATTTGATAGAGATGCTCTCTAATACATTCTCTAAATTGTCTACAGGTTTTTCCAATGTAAAACACTGGACAGAGTTGGCATGTCGCAAGGTATACCACATTGGTACTGTGACAATTTGTTCTTGTATAAAAAGAAAACTCTCTACCCATCACAGGATGTTTAAAAGTAACTTTCTTATCTATAAACTTGCATTGGTTACAATGCTCACATGGAACAGTGTTGTAGACATCAGTATTAGGTCTAAAATCACTTACATTCAATGGGTGATGACAAAGTAACTGCTTAAGATTCCTTTTATTCTTATAAGAAAACTTGGGTCTATCACCCACTATACTACTTATATCACTATCCAGGAGAAGTGTCTCCCAGCGATTTTCAATAATGACTTTCAACTCATCAATGTCACTAGTGAAATGTATTGGTATACTTAACTTATTGAAGTTAGGGCAATGACTCAAGCTTACATTATGGTCCCTCTCTGAGAAGTAGGGACGTGCTCTAGAAGACCTCAGATTATTTACTACTGAAGTAAATCTATCAATGTGCCTTTCACTGTAGCACCTCTGAACTAATCTATATCTGAGGCTAGATGTCTCATTCTTAAACCCTTCATCTGATGGGTTAAGTCTTGAAGCTCTCATAAGCTGCCCTTTCACAACATTGTCAAATACGTGTCTGGGATGCATGCTACCCCTGTGCAATAATGTGTTCCTGTAGCATGCTTTTCTATGGACTGATGTATTTAACATGCCATTTTGAAGTCTAGTGATATCAACATCCAGAAAGAAAATATGTGTTCTAGAGAAACTGAATGTAAAATTAAGAAAATGTGTCAAATTGTTCATTTTTGTTACAAATTCTACTAATTGTAACTCATCCCCCCTTCCAAATTAGGAAGAGGTCATCTACAAACCTCCTGTAAAAAACAACGTACTGTTGGAATTCACTTATAGGAAACAGGGAATTGCATTCCCACTCAGCCATAACTATGTTGGCGTAGCTATTGGCACATGAAGTGCCCATAGCTACGCCATCTTTCTGAATGTATGTTTCATCATTGAAGATAAAAACATTGTTATCCAACACTGTTTCTAAAAACAAAGCCAATAGATCTATCAGACTACCATCTAAATTTGTATTTATATCAAGATACCTTTGTACATTAGTCACTCCTACTTCATTCGGTATTACCGTGAATAGGCTTTTTACATCCAATGTCACTAAAATATAAAGATCATTGTCATGCAATGTTTTAGTAAAGTCATACAGTTCCAACAGAAATTGTTTGCTATCCTTTAATATAAACGGATTCCTTTCAACTACCGGTCTCAAATAATACTCTACAAAAACCGAAAACGGTTCAGTGAGCCAACCTTTGCCCGCAACAATTGGTCACATAGATGGATTATGCATAGATTTGTGAACTTTTGGGAGGCCTTGTATAATTGGAATCAGTGGATCACTCACTTTCAAGTATTTAAACAAGTTAGATGTTATGGTGAAACTTTTCACTAGATCATCCAACATATCATACACTTGGAATACTTTATTGGTAATGTTTTCCATATCAATCATCAGGTAAAAAGTGTCATCATTTAACATCAATTTCATTTTCTCTAAGTAATCCTCAGTGTCCAACAATACAATAGGACCTCCCTTATCAGCTGGCCTTATAATAACAGACTGATCCTTCCTTAGTTTAGTAAGTGCTGTTCTCTGCTGAAAGCTTAAATTATTTTTCTGATATTTTGTTCAGTTTCTTGTATTCTTATCATAATATCTATATAAATCATTCTCTACTAGTTTGGAAAAGGTGTCTAAAATAGGATGTAACACTGGTTGATAAGTGCTGACTGGTTTAAAAACATTTATGTTATTAGTAATAGGGTTTGATGTTTCATCACTACCAAAGTCTAGCTTCAATTGCACATTCCGTATATACATCCTTATATCTAATATAGACTCTGTAATATCACTGTTTCTACTGGGTATAAATGTGAGTCCTTTGTTAAGGACTTCTTCTTCAGACCTGGTTAGTGGTCTATGAGACAAATTCATAACTAAGGATTCTCGACTCTTCCCCATATCTTTTTCAAGGTGGGACCATTGTATTCTCCTCCAGATCCCTTCCTCTTCTGTCGTCCCCTGCTCATGGATCTGGACCTCCCCCCCAGACGGGGCAGTTCTATTGGGAAAGAGGACTGCATCTGCTGATTACCTGCCACTGTAAAGTTGGGTGACATATTACTTTTACCAGTTTTACTTCTAACCACTGGTTCATCATTACTTTCAAGGGGTTTCAGAGCACTTGTGCTCGGTGTGGTAACACGAGCTACATCGGCTACTAAACTACTGGAACCAGCACAAGTATCTTTAATATTATCTAACTTGTTACTACTACCATTTGTATCAACTTGAGCATTTGGTAGACCAACATTTGTAGTTAAATTAATATTATTTCTCATAGTTTTACCATTTTCATTACATATATCACCACCATCAAAAGCAGCGTTATCTACAATAGAGACATTTGTAACAGAATTCATTGCAGTGTTACGCATAACTCTGCTATCAACATTCTGTCTCGGCCAAGTGAACACATGACCAAGTTTAAAGTCTTCAATGTCTCTTAATATCTTGTTTCTCTTTTGTTCAAACAGGCGTTTCTCAAATAATTGAACATTATCCATAAGCTTTTCCATCCCCAACACTGCTTTGGGGTTGGAATACTTCTGTAATATTGTGTCGTGTTGTCGGTTACTTTATTTCTATGTTGTTCCTCTTCAGGACGATGGAAGTCTATAAGTAACTTCATATAATTGAAACTGAGTTCCAAATTAAGTTGCTGCCATTTGATTAACAATTCAGGAAAAATGTTACCTGAAGTTGGCATCTTTAAGATGTGAAGTCCACGAGGCATTATTCGTTTGTGCAAACACGCCTCAAAATGTCGGCATTGTAGTTGAAGTCACTTTAACTTCAGTATATCCACTTCCAACCTATTCAGGTCTTCAGAAAGTTCGACTAAATTGCTGCCAGGTACCTGTTCCTGCAAGTTCGTCATATCTGGTTCAAAGAACAGAAGCATATTCTCGGCTCCGGAAACACAGTCACTGAACCAGAAAGAATTCAAGTTTGCTGGTGCAAGTATACGCAAGTTCAATGTCATCATTTTGCGTTGCTGCCATCTCCCTTATGTGGATAAGAACGATAAAAATAAGCCACAGCAACAATAAAAAGTATAAAGCCACAACGGGAGATTCGTTCCTGTCAATAAATAACAAAAAAAGTATAAACTTAAACTCCTGGACAGGAACTAGGACGGCAGTTTACAAGATTCAACTACGAATAAAATGGAACTCCATATGACACTATATTGTAAAATAAAACTTCTTTTATTCGGAAACAGAGTAAGTGCTTTCACCATCAGGCTTCTTCAGACTGCAATACTCACACAAATCATTGGTTTTATATATTAGCGTAAAATGATTAAATCAACTGACGTCGGTGTTACCTATTAACTTTTAAAGTAACAAAACACAGAAAATATCTCAGTACATAAGAACAACTACAAATAGATCATTCCTTTAAGTGAATTCCAACAGTACGTTGTTTTATACAGGAGGTTTGTAGATGACCTCTTCCTAATTTGGAAGGGGGATGAGTTACATTTAGTAGAATTTGTAACAAAAATTAATAATTTGACACATTTTCTTAATTTTACATTCAGTTTCTCTAGAACACATATTTTCTTTCTGGATGTTGATATCACTAGACTTCAAAATGGCATGTTAAATACATCAGTCCATAGGAAAGCATGCTACAGGAACACATTATTGCACAGGGGTAGCATGCATCCCAGACACGTATTTGACAATGTTGTGAAAGAGCAGCTTATGAGAGCTTCAAGACTTAACCCATCAGATGAAGGGTTTAAGAATGAGACATCTAGCCTCAGATATAGATTAGTTCAGAGGTGCTACAGTGAAAGGCACATTGATAGATTTACTTCAGTAGTAAATAATCTGAGGTCTTCTTGAGCACGTCCCTACTTCTCAGAGAGGGACCATAATGTAAGCTTGAGTCATTGCCCTAACTTCAATAAGTTAAGTATACCAATACATTTCACTAGTGACATTGATGAGTTGAAAGTCATTATTGAAAATCGCTGGGAGAAACTTCTCCTGGATAGTGATATAAGTAGTATAGTAGGTGATAGACCCAAGTTTTCTTATAAGAATAAAAGGAATCTTAAGCAGTTACTTTGTCATCACCCATTGAATGTAAGTGATTTTAGACCTAATACTGATGTCTACAACACTATTCCATGTGAGCATTGTAACCAATGCAAGTTTATAGATAAGAACGTTACTTTTAAACATCCTGTGACGGGTAGAGAGTTTTCTTTTTATACAAGAACAAATTGTCACAGTACCAATGTGGTATACCTTGCGACATGCCAACTCTGTCCAGTGTTTTACATTGGAAAAACCTGTAGACAATTTAGAGAACGTATTAGAGAGCATCTCTATCAAATACGTATAAGTTCTGACAACAATGCATTGGCAAAGCATTGTAACTGCATGGGTAGCACACATAATTTTAGTTTTCGTGTCATACAAGCTACAAGACTAAATATTAGAGGTGGAGACATGGGCAGTTTCACCCAAGAGTGTGAATTACGTTGGATTATACATTGTAGAGCAGATCAATATCCTGGACTGAATGATAAAGTGAATTTAAAGCCAATATTAAAGAAAAGAAGACTCCCTAAGCCTAAACAGGAATAGCGTCACATACCCTTCGTAGTAATAGGTGTATCAGGACAGTTAATTTTCTATCCTATTTATTAATATAGCGTCCTCACTTTTGTAAGGCTTTTTAAGGTTTTTCTAGTTAGAGAGTCTGATAGTTAGTATATGTGAAGTTAGTGTTAAATGCACTTAGGGTTAATACTCTATTGTTAGATGCAACCAGGCTTGATGTGATTACATCCTTCCGTGATGTATTTAGTTATTTTTGCACCCTGTTTTTTTCAAAAGTTAATTAATTGTTTATAATTATCACTTCTGTATAAATGTATGGAATTAGGGACAGTATTTAGTTATTCTACTAATAAGTGCAACTAGGTCGATATGTATGTTTATGTTTGCCATCAAGCTGTCCCCTGTGTTATTTTTATTTTTATTTTTAATAGATCTTACTAGTTTTTGTTTGTGTAAGTTTTAGGATGTCGATCAGATTTTTTATCATAGTTAGAACACGTTCAACAGATGGTACCTGTATTATAAAGATTTATAAGATTGTATTCAACTAATGTTTTTGTGCAAATGTTTGCAGTTAGGGATATTAATTTGTATTTTATATGATGAATGAGACTAGGCTTGATCTATTTGTATTTGTTCTTATGTACTGAGATATTTTCTGTGTTTTGTTACTTTAAAAGTTAATAGGTAACACCGACGTCAGTTGATTTAATCATTTTACGCTAATATATAAAACCAATGATTTGTGTGAGTATTGCAGTCTGAAGAAGCCTGATGGTGAAAGCGCTTACTCTGTGTCCGAATAAAAGAAGTTTTGTTTTACAATATAGTGTCATATGGAGTTCCATTTTATTCGTAGTTGAATCTTGTAAACTGCCGTCCTAGTTCCTGTCCAGGAGTTTAAGTTTATACTTTTTTTGTTATTTATTGACAGGAACAAATCTCCCGTTGTGGCTTTATACTTTTTATTGTTGCTGTGGTTAATTTTATACATTATTGATATTGTTTTTAACCACATTTACCTTGTGTTTATTTTTTTTTTAAATCAACTTTAGTCATTTTAATTGATGTGTTTTGATTGGACTATTTTTAATTGGAAAGGGTTTAAATACCTATAGTGTGTCAACCAGCTCACATCTGAGGAAGTTTTAAAATGAAAACGTATTGTTTCTATTGAGCGTTAATGTGCGTATGTGCTGTATTGTGCTATACTGTGGAGTGAAAACTTATAATTAATAACTGGAAGATATAGCTGTTCGTAAGCTTTATTGTGGACCCTCCGAGGTTCTGTTTTTATTTTTTACTGTTTTATCAGTGGTTTGCGGACCTTTTTGCTTACTTGTGGATTTATTCAGTGTATTTTTTGCCATCCTGCACTAACTCTGAGTAGATCTGAGTATTGCCACTTAGATTCTTGACATAGCTAAAGAATGCCTTGTGGTTATCTTTGGAGTCCTTGGCAATTTTTCTTTTGAAGCTAGCCTTGGATGATTTTATGAGGGATCATAGTTTCTTGTTGATACTGATCAGGGATGTCTGTCCTTCTTGGGATTTTACTCTTTTCTGTACTGGTTTCTGCCTTCTATTGTATAGCTTGTTTATGGCAGGGGTCCACCAGTCTGGTTTCCTTTTCTTGGAGGAGTGAGTCTTGGTTTTGCTTGGGATAGCCCGATCCATGCATTCTTGTAGGTGCCCATAGAGTGCATTAGTAAAGGATTTTGCAGCTTAGGCAGCATTATCCTTTAGCATGGGGGCCTTGAAACGTTCCACCTCAGTCTTAAGTAACATGAAGTTTGTTTTTGAAAAGTTTTTCACTGTGGTTTCTTTGACCGGGGGTGGGGGCGGAATGTGAATATCCAGAGTGATTAGTTTATGCTCAGCTCTAACCAGCAAGGGGTTTACCTCTGTTGTGGAACACCGGTCCCCCATGTTGGTGATGACCAGGTCCAATATGTTGTCACCTCTGGTGGGGGTGTTGACCAGTTGATCCAGGGCATTTGAGTTTATAAATTCTAGGAAATGTTGAGCAAGGGCATTATTACTTGAGTAGTTCTCCCAGTTAATGTTAGGGTAATTGAAATCACCCAATATCAATGTGTTTGGTAGGACCTTTCTGTTTCCCAGTGTTTCCAGAAATGAGGAATGGGGGTCCTGTGACATGGTGGGTTATCTGTAGCAAGCTACAATTTGAATTGCAGTTTTGCCCCTTGTTAGTTGCATGTGGATGATCTCTGAAGCATCGTGCTGTGCCACTAACCTAGAGGTGTGGGTACCCTTGATGAATATGGATACGCCCCCCATCTTTTGTATTTTGGTCTGGGTTTTGTGGCTGAAAAGTATGGTATGTGTAGCCTGGTAGTGCTGGGGTCTCTCTGGAGCCTTATACCAGGTTTCTGTTACTGCACATATTTTGATTTTCTCCATACTGATGAGTGCCTCGAGTTCATGCGTTTTGAGGTTTAGACTTCTGGCATTGAGTAGCATTACCCTCAGTTTTGTGTTACTTGTGCTATTTACAGCAGTGGGGTTGTCTTTTGAGCCTTGCCTAAAAAGACACTATGGGGGTGACAAGAGCCTTAGCCAGTATTTGAAAGCCTAAGGGTGACAGGTGCATGCCGTCTCTAGCGAAGCAGTGTAGCTTGTCGAGCATGTCATCCCAGGCTGACAGACACTTGATCTCCATTGAATGACACCAGAAGCTTAGCCAATTGTTGAAATTAAGAATTTTTTTCTTTATACTGTGGTATTCTTCTTGGTGAGGGCAGAATGCTACTCAGGGTCAGGGTCATACCGGCCTGGGCAATGTAATCAGAGAGTTCTTACATGTCTCTTTTCATGTAGTCAGGGAGGTAGGGCTCAGGTCATTCACACCAACACTGACAATGACAGAGTCATATTTGTACTTGTTCTGGAGTGAACAGAGTGCTTGTGTTATGTGGCGGATCCTGGCACCTGACAGGCAGCTAACAGTAACCTTCTCCTTGTTCAGCCTAGTGAGTGGAATGTTAGTGTGCCTGACTACAGAGTCACCTATTAGTGTGTTGGGTATGTTATTTTGCCTTACGGGCTGTGATTGCATGGCACACTGTTTTTTTGAAGTATGTGTTTCATGGTTTGTGTTGGGTGGTGGAGGTTGCTTAGATGTCTGCTTTGGAGGACTCTGTTGCTTTTGCAGATTTTTATTTAGAGCCTTCGAGTATGTTTTTGTGCATTTATGTGTGTTTTTTGCCGGTGCTGGTCTCATAGGTCTATGTGAGACTGGTGGTGTGATGCAAGTAATTCCCTTCTCCTCTTGACTGTCTGGTCCAGTTTTGGGTTGAGAGAGCTTAGCCTCCAGTTTGGCCGTATAATTGCATCTCTTGCATGTATTAGTGTTTGGTGGTAGGAGTGGGTTGTCTGTATACATGAGGCAGTTGTAACATTTCCACAAAATGCCCAGATTCACCAGTTGGACCAGAGAGCACACCTGAAACTGCCCTTTGGACTTGCCTGGATAGGTACAGTGAACTGTTTTACTGATTGGCTGGTAAGGTCAAATAGAGAGCCTTGTCCTTCTCTACAGTATAGGGGGGTCTAGTGCTAAGGTTTATTAGTGCTTGCTATGAGTTTTGAGCAAGTGCCGGGCTGAGAAGTGAATGGTTTGAGTGCTTAAGTTGAAAGTTTGTCTAGTTCCAAGGAAAAAATTGAACAGTAGACCTATTCCATGATTGTAAGGAAATTCCAATGCTGTTGTTATGATTTTTCATGGAATGTACTACTATTGCTTAACACACTTGGTTCCACGTTTACATCTCTCTTATTTGAATGTATCCTAATTTTTAGAGTACAGTTCCCCTTAATTGTAAACAAATTCACTGTTTTGTTATTATTTTCTTAGATCTACTACTTCTGCTTGACCTACTTAATTATTGTGGAGTTTTCTTCCTACTCAACATACCTGTTCTGTGTGTAAACATATCTTTCTATGTAATTATTGTGGAACTTTTCTCCTTGAGCCTCCATTGAAAATGGGCTCATTCCTGGCCCAGTAGACTTTCTGGGTTAAGAAGTGCAATAAATAAATAAATAAATAAATGTCTATGTAAATTATATCTCTCAAGTGTACAGATTTTTGCAGAATGTCAATATTTTTGCCTCATATTTTTTGCCCTTTTTTTCATAAAATTGTGTTTTTCTGGCAAACTAGTGGCAAATCATTAAATGCTGAAGTTACAAAATAATGACAGACATTTGAGTTTCAAACTTCATACCCTTCAGAAAATGAATGCTAATGCAAAACCTGTTATTCTATCAACTTTCTACATTTGTAAGAACAATATTTAAAAAATGTCCCTATTTTTGGGCCTCTGTCCCACTTTTATATATATGGCTTTGTCCATATTTCTTGCTCTAAGAGGTTGAGAGATATGAAAAATATGTATATGTTAATTGAGCCCTAATCCATTTTGTACAAATTTGTTTACAGCTTTTATATGATGTATACAATGGGAGAATAAATTAATTGTGAAACAGATATGTTTTTAAATATTACCAATTCAATTTAAACAAAGAAATTGAGAGCTGTAGAACCTTACTCTATACTGACTTTCAGTTAAGTAACAAGCAGAAAGTGGAAATTCTATGGATTGTGGTAGTCAAAATATTAGAAAGTTGTCAATGGCTATGTTAATGATTGAGTGTCTTAGACTCAGGTTAAAGGAACAAGTAAGTTTTATGTTTGTTTTTCTCATAATCTCATAGTTAGTGCAACTTCATTGTTATAGTAACAGTTTGGGGGTATGGGGGCTTGCTCCCATGCTTGAAAGGATTAAAGAGGGGCTTGCCTCTGCAAGAAATAAAAGTTTTGTGATTTTGTGATGGTTTCCATATCACTTGTTTAAGTATACATTATTTTCAGAATTTATACTTTTTAGTGCTAATTTTTTTGAGGGTCAATATTCCACGATACATTGTTTCATAGTAAATGCTTGAAAATGCCATGCACTATATAGGAAATTTCCAAAATAACAAGATTTACCAATAAATTATACTTCTGTAAGTAGGAATGAACAGGATAAGCAACCCCACAAAAGGGCACAGCAGTAAACTCAAAAAACACAAAAGGCAACAACTGTAGAACAGAATACCAGGACCAGCAATGAACAACCAGGAATATTTAATATAGAAACATCCACCAACTAAGCGCTATCACCTAAAAAGGCATCATCAGAGTCGGTTAGTACACAACAAGTAACATATATATATAACAATTAAAGCATAGTAATTAATGACATCACATTTAAATGCACCAATGAGCCAAAACACTGCTTCAACCTTTTTAAAAAAACAACACCTACTTTATAAAAATAAAAATATAAATATAAATAAATACAAAAACACTAGAAAATAAACAGCAAACATTCTACACATAATTTACCCCATAGTCACAAACTAAATATTCATTATAATAGTTAAAAACATATGAATATATATATCATCTTGTGGACTTTAAATAAATGATGTTGTCAACAATGCAATACATGCAACATAATGCAATTTCCCATTTAATTATATACAACTTGCTTTATGTTTTAAGACTGGTTTGATAGATATATAATCATTAATGCCAGGAAACCTCGTGGCATTAAGCCTCACCTGCCATTCAACTTCTAGTAGGGCCACCTTGTTACCTACATCACCCCCTTGATCTTCATAGATTCTATCTATAACAAAAAACAAGAATTTTTTGAATACCTTACATTGACAACTGTGTAAAAACAGGGCATTGTGTAGATCTTTATTTTTTATGCTACGTATATGCTCACTTATTCGATCACGCAGTCTACGTGTGGTCATCCCCACATAGAATGCGTCACATGTAATACATGAAGCTACAAACACTAAATTCTTTGTATTACAATTACATAAGCCTGGGCAGGCTATTGTGCGGTCAAATCCTTTTATAACTAAATGTGTACCCTCACTGATGAACCTACAATGTCTACAATTACCACACTTAGACATTTTGGATTTCCTAACTCTAGGTACTTTCTCCATGATTGATTTTAAATTTTCACCTTTACTAAACACGATCCTAGGTGTTTTCCCAATAATGTCCTTAGTAACATTATCCAAACAATAGTTCCAAACTTCCCGTACTGATGCTGCAATTACAGTGGCTTTCTCATTGTATTTGAGAATAAGACATGACTTCTCCTTCCCCATACTTCTGTCAATGTTTTCCAAATCAATATTACCCATCACACTTACATTGCTTCTCAATATAGGCGAAAAAACAGTATTCCTTTTCCTAACTACTTCCTTTTTCACCTTCAATAATAGTTTAAGTGGATACCCCCTATCCATTAACATACCTACAAGTTTGTACATTTCCTGTTTGAATAGGGTTTCATCACTAATTAGCCTAGATAACCGTACCATTTGTCCTTTCGCCACCCCTCTTTTTTGGTAATAGGGGTGGCAACTGGAATAATGTAAAAGGGAATTAGAATAACTGTCTTTCCTAAATAATGTACTAGCCAACCCTTCACCATCCTTGAAGATAGTCAAATCCAGATAATTCACTTTGTCAACACTATATGCATAGGTAAATTTCAAAAAACTTGTGGTAGAGTTTAGATATTCAACAAACTCATTAACACTACTCTCGTCCCCATCCCACAAGATAAGTAAATCGTCAAGAAACCTATTATAGAGCACTACCTTCCCCCAAAATCTTGATTGAAAAATACAAGCTCTCTCCCATGCCAATAGTACAAGGTTTGCAAAAACTGGCGCACAACGTGCACCCATGGCTACTCCAGAACACTGCTGATACATTTCACCTTCAAATTTGATGAAGTTGTTTTTCAAAATAGTTTCCATCAAATCACATGTGAGGTTGATCTTACTTTTATCAAAACTAGGACTAAGCAATAAACTTTCACGAAACATTTCCATACCCTCACTATGTGGAATGACCGAAAACAAATTAACAACATTAATTGTTAAAAAACAAAAAGTCCTATTACACTTGCCTATAGCCTTCAGCCTCTCCAGACAGTGCCACGAGTCCTTGATGATATGAACTACATCACTAGTAGTAGTTTTACAAACTTCATCAACAAAGGCTGTAAGGGACTCAGTCTTGGAGCCCCTAGCTGATACTATTGGCCTGAATTGTAGCCGTTCTAACCCCTTGTGCACCTTCGGTATACCAAAGATGCTTGGGGTAACAGGATATTTAACTGAAAGAAAATCAAATTCCGATTCTGTTATCTCACCTTGAAATAAAGCATCTAACAAATACAAGTCAATTCTTCTGTAGGCCACATTCATTTCATTGACCGATACCCTTGTATATGTACTGTAATCTTCGAGCAAACCCATCATGGATGTAGAATAATCAATTTGATTCATCAAAACCATTCCCCCACCTTTATCTGGTCTCATACATCTAATACTGTTCGATGATTTAAGTTCTTTAAGAACCCCCCTCTCCATAGGGGTAAGGTTATCAGAACTAGTATCCTTCCTATTACATATTCTTCTAACCTCAAACTCCAAAAGTCTTTCCAAAACTGAAATTTCATTGTTACTAGGTGGAATGAATGTGCTTTTCCTTCTTACATTAGAACCATGGTTGTTACAATTCAATGAAGAAATGTCCTTTTTATCATGAAAATACATCTCCAGGTTTAATCTCCTCATAAACAATTTAATGTTAATCAAAACCTGGGATACATCTAGTCTAAAACTGGGTACAAAACTAGTTCCTTTAGTAAACAATTGAAAGTGCACATCCCCTACTATCATATCAGTGTAATTGTAAATGAAAAAACCCTGCTGTTTAATAATTTTACACTCAGCACATAAACCTGTCGGGCTAACACTTGTGCAACCAACAATATCTTCATGTTTGTGACAAATGTTCTCACTAACACAGAAAAATGATGATACTTGTTCATGTGTATTACTTGTAACATCAAAATTGTCCACATTGCAATCATTAAGTTCAACCAAAGGGTTGTTGTTGTTACAAATAACAGCATCCAGTAATGCCGTACATTCATTACAAAAAATACTTCTGTAAGTGTATTCTCTAAGTATGTTTGGCAAGGAAGCATAGTTTTTCAAATGTATATTAATAATTATGTCATTTAAACATTCATTTTACTGGTTGTAGTTATTAATATACCCCAGTCAAAGTATGATTTCCAGGTAAACATTGTTATATTAGCCACTGGTTGTTATATTATTTTAGTTGCACATATTCATAGACTTTACACTTCACGCCATCAACATATTGTTTTAGTCATATGTCCTAAAGGACTTTATAATTCACTCCACCAACAAACTATTTGTTAAGGTTTTCAGCTGGACCTATACGTCTGTGACCAATGTATGTACAATGTATCTTTCACTGCCTTTGTACATCAGAAAATTAAAGAATGTATAATTTAGATCATATCGTACTCATGTTAGGTGAAAAATGGTTATGGCTATTTTATAAAACCTTTTGATGCTGTGTGGAAAAATGTACAAGTCAGACTAATATCAACCCTGTGCTGCAAAGGTAAACCTTCAGTATACACTGTCTCTGGAACATTTCTGAAACAAATTCATGCTGCAAAATGATTTGTTTCACTGGGAAAACACAAAACCCATAAGCTTTATCCAAGATTTGACAGCAGAAACCCACCTGAAGCATGGTATTGTGAAGAAGACAGGAGGAATACAATGGATCTGTGTGCATCAGTGTGACTGTAGAATGTTAATGAACACAGTCCTATATCACACAATGTGACGTGAGTGGTATCACCTAATCAATAAAGCTGATTCACACTTTAGTCCATAATGAGACACAAGATTATATCAGTTACTTTCTGAGATGCTATAACTTTACTATTTATTACACAAAATATACAGATTTAGTGTAAAAAGAGTGTTGTTTTTGCATTTTATTTTCTTGATAAGCACTGCCTGATATTTTTCTCGCAGCTGAAAATGTTTGCCAGTCCATCGTGAAAGACGCAGTCGACAATGCCTCACAACCAAAAGTAATGTAGAATCTGCTATATCTCTATGCTAAATGCATCAGCAGAAGTTTCTTTCTTCCTGTGTCTTGTAAGTGGAACACAAATATTTGCCATTAACATAAATGATTCTGTAGTGGTGAAGAAGTAAGTTGTTTTACTTACCCTGAATCCAATGTAGATGTACATAAATAATTACCCAATATCCACTGTGATATAATTGTGTGGGTGTGGTTACTGAAAAAATTTCAGTAAACAGTGAAACTAACAAAACATAATTGGGTTGTGCACTATAATCTTTTACTAAGGATCTGCAATATGGAACACATCGTTGGTCAGGTAGAAAGAGAGATTTATATATGATGCTTGAATGAGCAGCTATACCAACACCAAAAATATCAACAAAACACTGACTTTCTGCACATACTCTGGAAATTACCCCAGCAGAGAGTAAAGCAAAGACAAAGGTTTTGGCATCCCCTACTGATTATGCCTACTGACTTCAAGACTGCACAGTCCCAAGTATTCTTATATTCTAAGATTATTAACCTTACACACCCATTTGTCTTTTTGGCTTTTCCCAGTTAGGGGTCACCACAGCAGAACTCCAGTCCACTAATGATTGGCAGTAGATGTTTTATGATGCCAAGTTGCCAGCCTGATGCCCAACCTTCAGCAAAGGCACACCCATTTACACATGTTGTTTGGAAGCCACTCAACTGCAGGGAGGACATTCAGACTCCACACAGAAGGCGCTCCAGCCAAGAATCAAACAGGAGAACCTCTTGCTGTGAGGCAACAACGCTACCACTGTACCAAAATGGCTTACACCTGTAAAGATCAATATAGCTAATCACTCAGCCAACAATATTCAAGCATTATAAACAAACATATTCCAGCTTTCATATTAATATAATCAACACAGCCAAAAGAGAATACTTAACTATGTTTTAGCAATACAGGTTCTTGAAACCCAGCTGATATCCATAAACATTAATGTGCCTATAAAATAACCCAACTAACATACAAACCAAAGGCTAAAAAGGTCATACAGACAAACCATTCAGTAAAAACTGCAAGAAAAATACAGCCAAAATAGAGTTTTCATTGTGTGATACCTTAAATCTCCTGTGATAGAGGCCAATGGGATATATGAAAACGAACCCTTAAGGACATCAAATGTTTCAGCTACATCACTTCTGAATGCCCATGACTTTTTACATTCTTAGTTTTTATGGAAACATTTAGGCCAATAAGGCCTAATAATAATAATAAAAATAATAATAACCGTCACCATAATAATAATCATAATAACAATAATAAAACAATAAGGCACCTTAATGTTTATGATTATCAGCTGGTTTAATGCTCCTGTGTTTCTAAAGTATAGTCAAGTTATGTATTTATGCTTTGTTGATGGGAAGACTGAAGCATATTTACTTTTCTTTCTCCACAACTGGCTGGGTTTGGCTTTGTTGCTGTATAGCATTCTACTTTTTTTTTTATTCTGTTAGGCACATTTATCGATGAAAGCCTTTTAGATTGCAAGATTAATTTTTCTAACTTTAATGCAAGTTGGCTCTATAGCATTAACATAACTGAAATGTGAATGTTGTTCCTTAAAACAAAGGATTAAAAATGGTTTTAATAAGGGATGGATACTTCATTCTGCTATAGTTTTAAGTAAGAAGGATTCTCTGATGGTACACAGAAAGTTCCTCCAGCAGGTCTCTTCCCATTTTGTGGAATATAATAATAAATGATAACTTCCATGAGAGTAAAAGAAGAGAAATGCCTGAACAATATAAACTACAGACCATCACAAGCAGAGATTACCTTACTTGGTAATACCTGTTGTAATTCTGAGAGGAGATCATCCAGCTCAGGAGTTTTTTCTGGCTTCAGCACACTGATAGTTGTCTTAAGGATCAACAAGGTTACAAGTGACAACAGCAGTTCCATTTGCGGAAGTATGTGACATGAAAATCCAACTCCCTCATAATAATGTCCCTATTGGCCAAGGGATCACCTACATCCATCAGGGAAGTAACTTCACTTGGGGAATGGAATGTTGATGCATACATCACCTGCCTCTAGCGACTGCCCACAAATGAATTTTTATGATCTAGTAACTCTTGGGCCCTTTTCTTTACATGTAAAAAGAGGGTGTGAACAGCTGGCCCAGATAATTCAGAATGCTAGAGTTGAACATGAGCAAATATATATACATATATTTATTTTACATATATATATATATATATATATATATATATATATATATACACACACACACACACACACACACACACACACACACACACACACACACACACACACACACACACACATTTTTTTATTCAGTACCTCAGCTCTTAATAATGTATTAACCCAAGTATTTGAGATGTAATTCAAATAGCTTGTAAAAGATTACCATAACACATATGGAACATACAGGATCTCAGTATGAATTTCTCCAAAGGTCTCCACAACTTTCTTTAGTTTACTAAACCAGGAAAGCTGAGGAAAGTGCAAAGATAACTGCATGGCATGGAAACCCTCTTCACTACAGCTTCAGTAGTCAAGCTTGATGAAGTCTAAAAAGCTAAATAAGCTGATAGAAGAAGAGAAGCAGCCAATACAATCTCAGTACCAGACAGTAAAGCTTCATCAACATAAGCATTATCTTAATAAGAACTATTTTGTGTAATAGAGTAATAGGTAAGAACCACAAAAAATACAAAATCAGGGGAACTCACACCCAGCAAGCATTGCCCACTAGCAAAATTATTTAAAACCCAAGTCTGCAGCATAAATTGTGAATGCCTCCCCGCCCCCAGCCTAACATCTAAGCACTTGGCATGCACTAAATTCTCCATTTCACACCATAACACCCTGACCATTGTCTGTAAGCAGGTACAACCGTGTCCCAAACTTCCTTACATGGAACTTATGGTAAAAATAAGTACAGATTAAAGTAATGCATAACTTCATGGATCACATTAAATCCAAAAAAGGGCCTGAGAGTCATAGAAAAAAATTAGTACCCTAAAAAATCATAATGCCTTTCTACCTGAGTCAATTGTTTTCTTCTTTTATAAAAAGACAAATCTCCCCATACTTCATATCACAAATGTGTTAGCATAACATATCCATTATCATTTAAATGTATTTCCTGAAGCACTAGATAAGCTGAGTGACTGACATATGTGACTGCAACATCACAAATATTCCATAGCAGCAACCTTAAATGACATATCATCTACAATTAATGCAAGATATAAACACGTGGACTCAGATGTGCAGTGAAGAAAAATCTGTGTAGTATCATGCTTATGCTAAATCAGAAAAGAAAAGTCTAGATAACTCAACCAGCAACCATTACCCACTTCTTCTTCTTCTTTCGGCTGCTCCCGTTAGGGGTCGCCACAGCAGATTAACTGTTTCCATTTCTTCCTGTCCTCTGCATCTTGCTCTGTCACACCAAAATGATTTACAAAAAAATGACCTTCAAAGGCCTAGTGGCTATAATCAGCTACACTGCTGGAGTATTCATTCAAAGAAAGCAAGAAAGGGGAAAAACAGAAAGACATAAAAGGCTCCCAGTTAAGAGCATTGAAATCCAGACCCTGATTGCATGATCCTCCTGCTGTCCATCCTTAACAGGTAAACTAATATAGCACAGGCCGAGCCTTGGTTCCTATACGAGTGACGGATAGTGTGACTATGTCATGGCCACCCCAAGGCCCATGTATAATAAGTTGAAACACTGTAGACCTGCAGAGATAACTAAGGGAGTAGAATGGCCTCCCTAAGTTTTCCTAGGTCCCCATGCAATCCAACATGTCTCTAACTTATTGTCAAAACCCCAAAATGTACAAAAGTATTCACACAATACCCGTCTCTTACAAAATCATGTAACTGTACCTGGAGACACAAGAGCATCAATCTAGTCACTATTTCTCTCCACAAATTGTCCTGGCATGGACCACTAAAGTATACCAGATCCCCCAAAGTTACCAAGTGGCTGTAGCTGCAGCATCACTAAACTGCTGTAACCCTGGGGACAATAATTACTCCTAATCTTTATATGACTAGTAGGAGTATATAAACATTCACAATATTTGTAGGAGATGGCCTAATGTCAAAAGGTATGTTTCACATGCATATTTTACATTATCAGGAGCTAAACCCTATTAGTCTATCAGCTGGATTCCGTAATATAAAGCAAATGGCCAATGTATGTCACACCACACACACACACACACACACACACACACACACACACACACACACACACACACACACACACACACACACTCACACACTCACACACACACACACACACACACACACACACACACACACACACACACACACACACACACACAGTATTCTGTATTCATCTAAGAGCAAGAGGCAAACAAGCTAAGAATCAGTATCACATTCACATATATACTTTCATGCTAATGTACAGCAACATTTGGAATAAACATTTTATTTTATTTTATATATATATTTATATATATATATATATATATATATATATATATATATATATATATATATATATATGTATATATATATATGGATTCTTATCAGATCATTGAAGTTTCAAAACTCCAAAGACCATATGACCGAGACCATATCGCCAAGGTTTTGAAACTTCGAAACAAAAATAAAACACAAGAAAATAAAACAAAACAACTTACCTGCATAGTTGCACCCCCCATACACCCTGCTACTTAAATATAACAACTCTGAGATCGCACTACAGTGAGGAAACTGGCAAATACTGGGTTCCGCGCTATACGGCAATCCCAGTACTAAGTGTTCGGAGATTCAAAACTTCGGAGATATGGTCTCGGCCATATGGTCTTCAGAGTTTAGAAACTTCAGCGATCTGATAGGGAACCATATATATATATATATATATATATATATATATATATATATATATATATATATATATATATATATATATATATATAAAATACATATATATATATATATATATATATATATATATATATATATATATATATATATATATATAAAATACATATATATATATATGTATAGATATATATATATATATATATATATATATATATATATATATTTGTATATATATATATATATATATATATATATATATATATATATATATATATATATATATATATATATGTGTGTGTGTGTGTGTGTGTATATGTATGTATAAACATACATATACAACTGAACAAACTGAACAACAACACAGCACATGATGAACATGGATTCGTCACAGGGTATGATGTGGTTTCTCTATTGATTGGAATATGTGCAGAGAAATGTAAACACATCAGTGCATATGTACACCATTTGCCAAACTATGGACATGCATGTGAATAAGCAATGCATGTGGAAATGTAACATAGGCCAAAGAAGGCATACTTTAATGTTACTATATAAATTAGCAATACCATGGTATATACATGAATGGTACAATGGAGGTTTATGCATTCTGCAAATTAGGACTCCCCATATATAGCACAATCTGTTATATGATACAACATGGCACCATCATTAGCAATACATGCCACACAGAACGCCAATATGCCAGTGTGACAGCAGAGCAAGTATCATACAAAGCACAGAGGCAAGAGCATGTCATGATGTTGAACAGACATGAGACTGCAACCCACAAATCATACCAATCTCACTGTGTTATTTGAGAAGTATGGGCAAAATGTTGTTTTGAGTTGCTGCCAGTACTACACATGTATACAGTGGATTCTTGCATTAGCAGCAGCATAACTGAAACATACAGGATCATACTGTATTGTCCATAATAAGAATATGCTGCACTGCATGAATACGAGTACACACATCGACACACACACTCACACACACACACACACACACACACACACACACACACACACACACACACACACACACACACACACACACATAATGAGTCCCACACCTGCCCACATGGAGCAATGTATGCATCAAGTGCAGAAACTCATGGCTGTCAGCATGATGACTGCATATTTGAACTGTATCTTACTGAAATTGGTACACCTTGTTTGCTGTAGCATAGACTAGATCCAGGCCTGCTGAATCTAGCTTTGTTTATATGCTTGTTGTTTGTTTGCTTGTTATTTCCCTGGAATGCTAATTCCACCTAATACACGGCTTCTCAGCGCTTCTGTGGATCACTAGTGATATCTGCATTGCTTACTGTACTTATTTCCTTGTTTCACTTGAAAGAAAGTTACTGTTTGTCGTTTTTGCATTTAAGTTACCTGTAACACATTGCACTTAAGTTACCTGGCACTTGCACGCTAAAGCAATTATATAAGTCAGCACTAAAAATTAAAAGCACTACACCCTCACTCCCCACTGGTCCTTGTTTTCAATTATTAAGGAATTCCCAATATTATTCTAGCATGTCCAAAGGTCAGTTGTCAATCTCCTCTCCGGTCAAGCTGGTGAATCTGGGAATCTTGAGGCAATGTTACAACTGCCTCATGTACACAGACAACCCTCTCCTCCTCCCAACAAATTCCAACACATGTGAGAGATGCAACCATATAGCCAAACTGGAGGCTAAGCTCTCTCAACTCAGTACTGGCATAACCAGTCAGGAGGAGAAGGAAACCACACTCACTACAATTCCAGTCTCACATAGACCTACCACGACAGCAAACCAAACACATAATCACTCAAAAACATACTTGGAGGCTCTAAATAAAGATCTGCCTAAGCAGCAGAGACCTCCAAAGCAGACACCCAAGCAACCGCTACCCCAAAACAAAACACGTGTAACACATATCTCACAAAGCCAGTGTGCCGAACAGTCACAGCCCTTAAGACTAAACAACACACCTGATACACTTGTAATAGGTGACTCTATTGTCAGGCACACTGACGTCCCGCTCACCAGGCTGAACAAGGAGAGGGTCACGGTGAGCAGCCTGTCCGGTGCTAGGATCCGCCACATAACACAAGCACTCAGGTCACTCCAAGGCAAGTACAAATATGACTCAGTCATTATCCATGCTGGTGTGAATGACCTGAGATGTACCTCCCTGGACTACATGAAAAGAGCCATAAAGGAGCTCTCTGAGCAGGTAGCCCAGGCCGGTATGACCCTGACCTTGAGTAGCATCTTACCCTCACCAAGAATGATGCCACAATATGAAGACAAGATGATCAATTTCAACAATTGGCTTAAGTACTGGTGTCATTCAAAGGGGATCCAATGCCTGTCAGCTTGGGATGATATGCTCGACAAGCCACGATGCTTCGCTAGGGATGGCTTGCACCTGTCACCCCTGGGCTTTCGGATATTGGCAAAGGCTCTTGCTACCCCCATAGTGCCTTTTTTAGGCAAGGCTCAAAAGACAAACCCACCTCCATAGGTATCACAAGGAATAAGAAACTAAGAATAATGCTACTCAACGCCAGAAGTCTAAACCTCAAGATGCATGCACTCGAAACTCTCCTTAGCATGGAGAACATTGATATCTGTGCAGTAACAGAAACCTGGTTCAGGGCTCCCGAGAGCACCCCAGCACTACCAGGTTATACCTCATACCATGCTTTTTGGCCCCAAAACTTGGACCAAACCACAAAAGGAGGGGGAGTATCGATATTCATCAAAGATACCCACACCTCCAGGTTGGTGGCAAAGCACGAAGCATCAGAGACTATCCATATGCAACTAACAGTGGGTGAAACTGCCTTCCAGTTTATAGCCTGCTACAGACCACCCTCCCAAACCCAGGAACCCCACTCGGCCTTTCTGAGAACACTGGAAAATATGAAGGTCTCTCCAAACACCATTATATTGGGCGACTTCAACTACCCAAACATAGACTGGGAGCATTACTCTAGCTCCAACACCCTAGCCCAAAGGTTCCTAGAATTTATAAACTCAGATGCTATGGAACAACTTGTTACCACTCCCACAAGAGGGGAAAACATACTGGACCTGATCATCACCAACATGGGGACTCTATGCTCCAGACCAGAAGTGTATCCCTCACTGGTAAGATCAGACCATAAATTAATCTCACTGGAAATTCACATCCCGACCCCACCCCCTGCCCAGAAAACCACAGTGAAAAACTTCTCTAAAGCAAATTTCACACTCCTCAAAACCGAGGTGGAATCCTTCAAAGCCCCCGGGCCTGTGGAAAATACGGCCCAGACCGCAGAATCCTTTATAAACGCATTCTATGAACACCTTCAGGAATGCATGGATCATGCAATCCCAAATAAAACCAAGACCCAATCCTCCAAAGGCAGACGTCCTGTCTGGTGGACCCCAGCCATAAACAAACTATACAATAGAAAAAGGAAGCTACTAAATGATAGAGCAAAATCCCAAAAAGGGAAGGCATCACTGATCAGTATTAGCAAAAAACTACGGGCACTCATAAAATTGTCTAAGGCCAGCTTTGAGAGAAAAATTGCACAGGACACTAAGGATAATCACAAGGCTTTCTTTAGTTATGTTAGGAACCTTGGTGGCAATTCCCAGATATGCTCAGAATTAGTCCAAAATGACAAAAAATACACTGAACCCACAGACATTGCCTACATCCTAGCTGACAGGTTTAGCGCAAACTCCCCCCCCCACCAAAAGGGCAAATATCTATCCCAGCAGAACGCTGCCCCCCTTACATCTCAGATGCTCAGGTAAGAGCCGCCCTCTCCAAAGCAAAAAACACAGCATCAATGGGACCAGACGGTGTCCCGGGCTGCGTCCTACATGAACTCCAAGAAGAGCTAAACCCAAACATAAAACTACTGTTCAATCTCAGCCTTACTACAGGATATGTGCCCAAAGAGTGGCGTACAGCAACAGTGGTCCCTCTCCATAAAGGTGGTGCCTCAACGGATCCTGGAAACTATCGCCCCATAAGCCTGACTAGCTTGGTCTGCAAAGCTATGGAAAGGATCATCATGGGCCTCATAAATAAAGATATTGGAGACCTACAGACACTGGATCCTACCCAGTTCGACTTTGCTAAGGGCAGATCCTGCCTCTTAAACCTGGTTGATTTCTTTGAAACAGTCACCAAGGCCATTGACGAGGGGAAGGTGGTCCACACAGCCTACCTGGACCTCGCAAAAGCCTTCGATACAATACCCCACTCGGGCATTATAGATAAGCTCACCAGCTTAAATATAAACCCCTATGTCACTAGATGGATTGCAAACTGGCTCAAGGATAGAACCCACATGGTTAGAATTGCTGGAGCCATGTCAGACTCCAAGCCAGTTACAAGTGGCATCCCACAAGGCTCAGTCCTGGGACCTCTTTTGTTCGGTATATATTTCTCGGAGGTACAGGCCAACACGGAAGGACTGTGGCTGACCAAGTTCGCAAATGACTGCAAACTGGGCACCATAGTCGACTCTCCAGCCGACACTAGCATCCTCCAAAAGGGCCTCATAGAAACAGACAACTGGTGCCAGAGCCATGGCCTCAAGCTAAACGCCAAAAAGTGTATAGTCATCCCCTTTGGCAAAAACAAAGTGCCCACAAATTACCACATACGTGGTAATCCATTAAGTACAGAAGAAGTAATTAGAGACCTGGGGACCCAAGTTGATAGCAATCTCTCATTTGACAACCACGTGGCCAAAGTGGTTAGAAAAACATTTTATATAGCCCACCTAATCATGAAGGGATTCACATCTAGATCAGGGGAGGTCATCGTGTCTCTTTACTCATCCCTCATCAGGCCCATAATTGAGTACAATGCCCCTTTTGGGATGTACCTTAACAGACACCTGCAGCAACTGGAAAGACCCCAAAAGTCCCTCACCAAGAGGATCAAAGGGCTCAAACAGATGCCATATGCTGCCCGGTTAAAGAAACTCCAGCTCTACTCAGTGGCATACCGCCTGTTCAGAGTCGATCTGTGCCTGACGTATAAAGCCATGTCCAACCCGGAATTAATGGACATGCTGCACCTCAGAAAATCCAAATCGCATCGAGCTACGCGCTCGAGAGACTTGAACCTCAGCACTGAAATAAATAGGACATGCTGGAGGGACAGATTCATAACCCAGAGGCTCCCTTCACTCTGGAATAAAATCCCAGTCCAGGTTAGGCAGAGTCCCTCATTGACTCTCTTCAAGAGGAATCTTGATGAGTGGATGGGAGATCGTAGGTTTTCCCCGAGTATCACTTCTGTGTCACTGTTAGACAGAGGCACAGTATACTAACCTCGAAAAAGGGCATAGCAAAATAAATTTAAAATGGGTGGTGAAAGCCAAACACATTCTGGCTAGACTTATAAATGCCCTAGAGCAGATAGCCTAGTATGAACCTATGAACCTATATCTAATGTGGTAATGTGTGCCATGCACCAGGTGCAACATGATGCAAAATTTCACATGACATCTTCAGTGTACAGTTGACTGTGTATCACATAAGCATGGCAGCACTATTCCATGCATGCACAAGTGTGCCTATACAGTCCCGTGGTTTATATGATGGCAGCAGTACAGAAGTGTATCACACAGAAATACTTACAGTCTGGATGGTCAACTCAGTTGGAGATGAACATTGCGAATAATCTCTTAAGCTATTTCCCTGAATGACTCCTGCATAGCTTGCACTCTATCATGCAAGAAATTCCTCAACAGATCCTTCATCTGTGTCCAAAAGACATCAGTCATCACCTCCTGCATCTGGTCTCAAAAATTGTCTGCTGGTAATGGAGGGTAGCATCTCCTCCAGGGTGCAGCAGGGATGATGGCATGTGCTGGTCAAGGTTCTTCCTCCTCATCATCATTGTCTTCATCATGGTCACTATCCTCATCAGAGGACTTTGGCAATGGTCTGGCATGTACTTGTCTCTGGTGTCTGATGAGTGAGCATCCACAGGTGCCATGCTCTGTCAAGGTGAATCACATGACAAGAAAGAAAGTACATAATATGCATACCTGCAACTATATGAGCACATAACATACCCACTGTGACACAATGCACAGGCAGAAAACATTCAGTATGATACGTTACAATAAGGTATGCCTATAGTCAAGTCTATCAGGCTGCACATTCCTGTGCAAAACATGGCTGTCATGAAATACAAACTGATATGTACATAAAAAATGTAACAGACACAAACTACTATTCCTTCAACTTGATCTCTGCATATGAGAAGAAAGGTATATCAGCATACAATGCAGGTGTCATTAAAACCAAATTCTCAGATGATGTGGCCTAAAAAGATTATGCATAAGGAGTATAATAAAAACAGGTGAGGCTAATGGGTGGATATTCATGCACACAGCACATTCCCTATAGCCTATTATCTGTAGTCATGGATGATTTCAATAGAAGCCCATATCAGCAACACTATGGCTTAAACAGAATGTCAGCAGGTTACCCCAGGCCATGACATGGCATGCATCATAGCTTACATGCAGAAATTCTGCCATTAACTGAACAATCAATATGCATGAGAAATATGCACACCAACAACATATAATAACAAAACAGCATAAATATTACCATATTGACATTACAAAACCAGTGCTACATTTAATAACTACAAATTACCTTCAAAGGTTATACTTACAGTGAAACAAGAGCATCTCATCACATTAAAAAAAAAAAAAAAAGACTAATTGACTATGTTTCCTGTCTTGTATGTGTGCCTTGCACATGTATGTCAGTGTGGTGTGTGAATATGTGAATCAAACACAAATGAAATCCAGGTGTCTGTGCAAGTAATGAGGCATGTGAACAGCCATCAGTTAAAATAGTCAAATAATAAATATATAGTGAGATGACAATTCAGTCGGAAATATAAAAAAGCTATATGCAAATGAGATGAGCAGTGCAACATGGTCTTTGGCTGACCCAGCAACATCAAATCTTTGGAATGCAACACAACACCTTAGAAATCATGGACAAACATAAACATAGAGACAGCATGGGATATATAAAAAACATAGGTTATGTCTTACAATCTCTAATTATGTAGCAATGCCCTACATATATATTATAGTAATCACTATGTATGTCACTGCAAAATACAAACAGTGTGATTCTGATCAGTGATAACTATGTGCTTAACAACCCTAAGAATAGTATATGAGTATAGTAACCAAGGCATCAATAGTCTTATAGACAAAGTGCTATCCATGCTGAAGTGAATATCAGACATAGTCCACAAACAACTGTCTAAATACTATTCAGTACAGATACATTATGCACAGCACTTACTGTACAAACAGCAGACAAATATTATATTGAATTCAAAACATCACAAGTAGATGCACTGTGACAGTTATATATAACTGTCATCTAGGTTGTGACGTACAATTCACAACATTACCTTCAGCAAATATGGTCTGCACCAAAACCATATGAAACTTGATAATCACAAGGATTGTATGACTATTGCAATTACCTTACAGATGAATGCTGAGTAGTCTTACATTAGTAGTTGTATGCATGGAAATGCAAACCAAGCCAGTTCTCTAACAATGTGCAGATCAAATTTAGGTAAAAAATATGAATAAGTATTAAACATACCCCCTCTCCCTGCACTGCTCCTTCAGCTGGTGCATCTGCTTGATGCACAAAGCTCTGTTCTTTGCTCATTCTTCATCACCTGCAAAAAGTAAAAGCATGTATGAATGGCAAAAAATAGGTATGTATAAAATGACAGTGAAATAGAGTAAGCAGCTCATGTTCTCTTCCTTTTACATTGAACAACATTATAGAATCTGCATACTCATTTTTTGTTGTGTTACACACAATAATTTACACATTAGAAGACGAACACAGATTGGATGGCCTCAGATTCGAACTTGCAACTCTCCACTATAACCCTGACATCTACCTGCCTAGTTAATCCATCTTGGCTGTGATATCATGGAGGAACTACAGTTAATCAAATCAGAGGTATGGCTGTGCAGTAACAGACTAATAACATGGATCAGGGCATCCGCATTACGAGATGGTTAAACTACAATCCAACTTTTCCTTTGTGCTGTGCATTGGTAAACCAAAACATGCATTCCTGACTGCATGTCAGCATAGTGGTCACTAAAAAAAACCACGTGTAATATTTCAATAGCAAAGATTATGAAACACTTTCATAGAATACATAGCTGCTCTCAACAAACTACCCCAGTATTCCTGTTCCCACTTACATCAAAATGTAGGTTAGGTAGGAGGGCAGGAAATATAAACACAGTTTTTGTTGTTACATAAGAAATTATACATCACAAATGTTCCGGATATTCTGGGATGTCCCTTATTTAGAGTCAAACTGTATATGTATCCATCACAAGACCTATAAATAACAGTAGGAGAAAGGTGGTGAATTGGACTTAGTAAAGAATGACAGAGGTATACAATACACAATGTTATTGTATTCCACATTCCTGTATATTGTCACTGTCACACAGTAATAGTAGCAACATAGAGAATGTGTCCCTGATTGTCACTGATTCATTCTCTGATTGTTTGAGATGTGTGTTCCAAGTCTACAAAACTATCCTACTATGGTCAAAGCTTAATAAAACTGTAGTAAAATAGCTTCTGTTGGCAGACAAATTATGGTTTATGGAGATATTTGTATACATCTGACAAATAAATGCTATAGTCATAAGCAGGTACAGAATACCTATAAACATCAACAAAAAGGTATCTATACAAGCATTTTCAAAACATTTTCACTGACACATAGATCAAGATTTAATGAAAGACATCCCCAACATGCATTTGAACCCACGAGTTGCCATGATATATGTACACTGGTCTCTTGCTTAACAGGTTGAGTTAATACGCAGTACAATACCTTCTCTCTTAACAAACTACTACTGAATGTGTGTATCTGTATTCCTGCAGCTAACAGAGGAATATGCAACCATCTGGCACCTAAATGCTATAGGCCTTCATGCTCCACACAACTGCCAAATAGCATCAAGTTTTACAACACACAATATATGGTAGACATTCAGACCTGCAGTTGTCTCAGATTAATATGTTCAACAAACAGGTATTTAATAGTGATATTCATTTTGTAAAGCAGATTTGATTAAGAGATGTCTGTATGACGCAGTATTCACACATACAGAAGTATACTGTGCAACAGTCTTGAAGTACTACGGATAACAGAGAAATGCATAGTCATCAGCTGCCTTAGTGCTATAGATGTCTGTGGCACACGGCCATAATGGATGTGTAAAATGATCTACTGTATAAGTTGAAAACAAATAAGTCAAATGTTCAATAGTATGTACATGATAAACAATATTAAAGAAATAACCACCATGGGAATCAAACCCATAATTACAGAGAGAAAAAATAATTCTACTTTCTTGATTAGCCAGATGAACTAATTGTCAGAATAACTGAGTAATGAGTTTAAAAGTCATATGTCTGACATATGGTTCATATGTTTTATCTGTGATTTCCATAGGAATGTACAAGTACACTTAGGATTATGACACTTACTGGAGGCAGCTCCTGTCTGTCCCTGCACCTCAGCGATCCTCCAGCAAAAATCCTCAGCATCCCTTGAATGCAGATCATTGTAACAGTGGCGAATCTGCACTCCAGTCCAGTAGATTCCAGTGTGACGGCTGTGCTCCCTTATAATCTGGTTTCAGATATTGACCATTGTGAAGTTTCATGGCCTGGCTCTTATACGATGCTATACTGGAACAAAGATGGTCAGCATCTAGGTGGTCTCCTCCTCAGTTCAACTGGGTGCCCAGACACATTGAAGATAATATGGAGATATCAAACTTCCAAAAATTGCTGACCGAGGTCCCACTCAGTTCCCAGGTAGCAATAGTCTGAGTCATAAATGTATCAAAATCACAATTTAAAAGTGGTACTTATGGGATAGTATCAGATCACTGTAGGGTATCGGGCACATGCTACATATGGTCACATGTAATGACACCTGTTGGGTATTTGCTATGAGCATTTCTCCATTACTTAGAGCTATTGGTTAATGCACCAAATTTTGAGAACTTATGCAGAGATGTCCAAATGGGATTCCAAAAGCTTAAATGATAATGAACCTCATTAATTATGTATGGCACAAATGTGACTTAAATGCTGTGTGTTGCTTTCAACTATACTTGAAAGACGGGTTCATAGGTTCATAGGTATGTACTAGGCTAATGGCCCTAGAGCCTTTACAAGCCTAACCCATAGGATTACCCTGGCATAATGCCACCCGACTTTAGTTCCTAGTACCTCTGTCGAGTAGAGCCACTGGCGTGATCCCCGCGGTGAATTTTCTACTTCCCATCCACTCATCAAGATTTCTCTTCAAGAGGCAAGTGAGGTGCTCTGCTTGACATGTATGGGAAGTCTATTCCATAGCATGGGCAGTCCCTAGGTTATGAACTTGTCCCTCCAGCATGTTCTGTTGATTGTGGTAATGAAGTTGAGGTCTCTGGACCATGTGGTGTGGAAGAGATTGGGATTTCTTTAGATGTAGCATTTCTAACAGATCTGGGTCAGACATGGCTTTGTAAGTCAAGCAGAGATCGCCTCTAAGTAGGTGATATGAGACAGAGAATAGTTGGAGTCTTTTGAGTCTGTCCATATAGGGCAAGTGTTTAAGGCCTAAGATCCTCTTTGTGAGGTACTTTTGCGGCCTCTCCAGTTGTTGCAGGTGTCTAGTGAGTTAAATGCCAAATGGGGCATTGTATTTGATGACTGGCCTAATGAGGGAAGAATAGAGGTAGACAATAACCTCTTTCTACCTGGATGCAAAACCCTTAGTAATGAGATGTGCCACATAGAAGGACTTTCTGACCACAGTGGCAATGTGGTGTTCCAAAGAGAGGTTGCTGGCAACCTGTGTTCCTAGATCTCTTATAATACCTTCTGTGTACAGTGGACTACCATCGATGTGGTAATTCAAGGGAACTGGGTTTTTCCCAAGGGGGATGACGACACATTTTTTGGCATTGAGCTTAAGGCCATGGTTCTGACACCAGTCGTTGGTGTCATTGAGGCCTTTTTGTAGGATGTCAACATCACTTGAGGAGATAATAATAGCTCCCAACTTGCAATTGTCTGTGAACTTTGTCAGCCAGAGTCCCTTTGTGTTGGCCTGGACTTCAGAGAAGTAGATACTAAACAGGAGAGGACCCAGGATTGAACCCTCTGGGACTCCACTCATAACTGGTTGGCAGTCTGACTTGGAGCCAGCTACTTTCACACTGTGCATTCTATCTGTGAGCCAGTTTGCAACCCACATAGTGATATAGGGGTTGATGCCTAGCTTAGTGAGTTTTTCTATGATTCCTGAGTGGGGAATGGTATCAAAGGCCTTGGCCAAATCAAGGTAGGCTGTATGAACCACTTTATCTTAATCCACAGCTCTGGTGACTGACTCAAAGAAGTCGACCAAGTTGAGCAGGCATGATCTACCCTTCAGAAAACCAAACTGTGCAGGATCCAGAGTTTGGAGATTCCCTATATCCTTGTTTATTAGGTCCATGATGATGCATTCCATAGCTTTGTATATCAGACTCGTCAGGCTAATTGGGCAATAATTCCCAGGATCTGTAGTCACTCCTCCTTTGTGGACAGGGATGACTGTAGCAGTGCGCCATTTGGTAGGGGCAAAGTCTGAGGTGAAGCTGTGATTGAACAGGGCACACAGATGAGGTGCCAGTTCACTCTGTATTTCAAGTAGAACACAACCAGCGATATTGTCAGGTCCCATAGAAGCTGTAATACTGGGTGCCTGGCAGTCTACTGGTATTGTGAATGGTCCTTTGGGGGAAGAGAGAGGGGTAAAGTTAGCACTGAATCTGTCGGCCAGTATATTGGCAATATCTGTTGGCTCGGTATAAAAGGTACTATTGTACAGTAGCTCAGAGCAAATCTGGGTATTGCCGTGGAGATTCTTTACATAACTATTGAAGGTCTTGAGATTGTCTTTACTATCTGCTGCAATTTTTTTTCATAGCTACCTTTAGAGGATTTGATGAGGGATCTCAA